>NC_056719.1:9464157-9782515 GCF_018831695.1 Puntigrus tetrazona | reverse complement strand
GACAATAAACTGAGCAAAAGTGACAGTAAAGACAGTAAGATTTCTGTTTCAGACGTTTCTATAAAAATTTAATCCTAAAAAAGATCATGTTTTCCACAAAAAAATATTAAGTAACACAACTGTTTTCAGAGTTTCAGAACTGAAGATTGCATTATTATTTGACAATTAGGCTATAATGCTTTATTTATGCATTTCTGATCAAATAAATCAATGCATCATTTGTTAGAACAGACGTCTTTCCAAAACTACAAATCTTTTAAACAGCATACTTTTGAATGTTAGTGTATAACGATTAAAACACAGAAGGACCTAGAGCCATATTATAATTTCTGACATGATTTAAACGAAAACTTGACCTGCATTGTTGATGAGAATATCCAGTCTTCTCTCGGTCTTTAGAAAAGTTTGCGCAAAGGAGCGCACCGATTTCAAACTGCCCAAATCCAGTTCCATGAACACCACATTTTTACTCCTGCTTTCCTGAGTGAAACCACGACATATGACATGCAATTCTAAAAAGATCCAATTAGTAAAACATTTGAAGGCAATGTCCTCACTCTCTGCACAATAGCCACGGCAACCTCTCCGCGTACTTGGTTACGGCAGGCCAGGATGACCCTCGCGCCTCTCCGCGCTAAATCCACCGCTGTGGCTCTTCCGATGCCCGTGTTACTACCTGAACGAGTTTATATGAAGTGCTTTAAATGGCTGACAGTCGTATTGGCTTGTAACTCATTCTTTAAAAAACAAATCAAAAGTTTACCTGTAACGATGACCGTCTTGCCGTGCAGTTTTACCTTACTTTTGCACCGCGCTCCGCTTACATACATGCGAAATATCATCAGCACCGCAATCACAACACCAGCGACCAGCAATATCTCTTCTGCCATTTCGAATGCGAATACAATAAGAGCACAAAAACAACAATACACGCCAGCCCAGTGCCTTTTCTGGTGTCGCAGGGTACTTGCCAAACCCAACCCGTCGCACTAACCAGATCAACAGGACGAGTTGGATGACTTGTCAACAGTAAGGACATTTCAAATCAGTCGTTGTAGGTTGAGGAAATGACGTAAAATTAAAGCGATTAGATTTTTTGTATTTTTGTGATCCCGTGGGTTTAGGACAAGATCCCCGGTATACATTTGGATTAATGATTGTAAAGGGTCATTCAATTTAAGAAAGCAATATAAATGAATGGAAGACTACTTGTTTGCAACACCTAGACCATGCTACAGCTATTTGCATTTATAACATTTTGCAACAAAGATTTCTTGTGGAAATCACTCATTCCTTAGCCAACGTGGAAAAAAAAACGTTTTACCATCACATTGCGCAAAAGTATTCGCTGGAAACGATACAACTCCTGCTATAACGTGAACAAAGTTCGAATTAAAATACAAACCAAAGCAACAAATATTTTCTTTAACTCTGATAATCAGGTTCATTGGTCACAGAAGTTAAATATTAACATGTATCTCTATAAAACGATATATAAAAATGGCGGCACCACATGCATTCAATATCTTAAAAGCAGGCTTAACAATATCGCAGAGACTAGTATTTTGGCAGGAGCCATGGTTAAAAGTGAATCGTCCACTACAGTATGTCGTGAATAACAGCTGCAACATAAGTGAACTTTTGAAGGGGGAGCACCACACATATGAGTTATTGTACAAAGATCACTTACCTGTCAACCATCAACCCTCGCCACCTGATAAAAATTCATTTATTTAGACCCTTTATCTCTTAACTCTCGCTTGCATTCTTAAAGGTACAGTACACGACAAAATGAAAATTCCTAAATTAAAAATCATTTACCCTTAAGTTATTCCAAACATGTAAGAGTTTGTTTCATCTGCTGAACACGAAAGATATTTTGAATAATGCTGTAAACGAAAAAAATAAAGGTAGACGTGTCTTCCATAGTATTTCCCCCCCTATATTATCAAAGGCTGTGACTGCTGTAAACTTGTTAGCAACGTTCTTCAAACCATTTTATTCTGTATTCGGGCGCTATCACTTCTAAATTATGGCAGTTTAGCATATAACGTGCATTTAGCGAACGCTATTGTGTGTTTTCGCCATAGGAAAACTCAAGTCACGTGGTTCCACAAACAGTAAAAATAAACCCGTGAGTTTGCTCTCAGCAAATCACAGCAAAAAATACTTTGTTTTTATTATTTAATTTATGTAATAAACGCATGAAAGGGATTAAAGTTACCACAAAACTTAAAATCTGTCATTTTTTTCCCCACTCACTTCATTCCTTAAACAAAAAAGAATTAAAAAAAAAAAAAAAAAAAGGGGGCTCAGTTTTGGCAAAGGTCAGATTTGAAACAACATGAGGATTGGTCATTTTTCTTTTCTAGCTGATTTATAAACAAATCATGAAGTGGTCTGTTATTTAAAAATCTTTATATATTTACAACGCAATGACATACATGTCAGACGTTTTCTTGCTGACAAAATGACACTTCAGTCACATGTACATGACCAAAAGGGACAATTTTAGTTGAACAACTAGCTTTATACACAAATGAACTTCACAACTAAGGCTGTAGAGGCTCTAACACTACAGAGAAATGGACAGTTCCAGAAGAAACCAGAACGCTCAACGATTCTGCTAATAAATCCTACAAAGGTATTTGCACATGTATGCATTTCTGCATATAGTTACCTAGTGTGCAAAAACTGCAGAAAAGGAACAATACATTTTTTTTTATAACAAAATAAAATATTTTGGAGTAAATATATTGTTCAAAAGAGTACATAAAAACCCCTTGCGCTGACACAAAGTATACAGGGTGTGGTGTCGACAAGTAAGGTTTAGTGGAAAAACCAACGGCTGCTTCTCAGTCAAAAGGTTTTGCATAAAAAAAAAAAGAGAAAAAAAAAAAAGATAGAAATGTAATGTGCAAACACTTTGTCCGTAAAACCCAGGCCCCAAAATACCTCCATACAAATGAATGAATTAAACCGCTTTATCAAAGTTCCTCAATTCCAAACTGCATTTACGGTCCATTTTTCAAAGCAGAGGAGGGGTTATGATACAGACTTAGACTGTAGCACTGGCATTTGGTGGAGTTTGGGAGTCTGTGTGTCACCCGCTTCGGTCTCTTCCTGGCTGACGCTGGTGGACGTCTGCTCTTTTTTGGGTTGGTTGCTAGCAAACTCGGTGATGCTGAACAGGAACTGCATGCAGCCCACTTTGATGCAGCTGCTGTGGTGGAGCAATGCAGTGCCCTCCCAACCGGCTCCGCTGCCCCCGATCAGGCTGGAGCTGCTGGCTTTACAGTTGCAGGGTGATTTGGGTCCTCCTTGAGCCTGGCTGCTCATCACACCACCTAAGGGCATCAGCACCGTCTCCGTGCACATCTCGCCGAGCAGTTTCCTTGACCTGTTACCTCCTGCGGAGATGGGATGCGTTACAGCAACCATATCACAAATGACAAAAACAAGATATGGGCGGTACTCACTGATGCTGTTTTGTACTTTGGATGCGAGCCCACTGGGTGAAGTGATGTTTGGTTTGTCGGAGAAGTCACATGAGTAAAGCACGTTGTCTACAGTCGTCCCATGCTCGCTGTAGTTCAGAAGCTCGTAATGCTTTGTGTTCTAAGAGAGAGTGAATTAAATCTGTTAAATCTGGATTCAAATTAAAACAAGCTTCCCAAGAGCCTTTAATGAGGCATGATTACTGATAACACTCACTTCATCATAAAAGATGCAGGCGTGTTTCCCAGAAACGTAATTGCAATGACCGTAGTTTGTAAGGCACACATCCATTTCAGCACCTGAAACAAAGCAAAAATCTTTATGAATCTTACTCAAAACAATGCAAAACGCACATGTTGCTTGTAGCAAACCGTACCTGTTCCTATGTACAGAGTCCTATAGCACATGTTGATAGCTGCCCCTTTTCCTGTTAAAGGACACAGTACTGCTCGAGCTTGTACATCCCTTTTTTGTACTGCAAAAAGACCAAAAACTTGCTATATTATGACTGGAGGGGCAAAAGGACGAACTCAATGTGACGTGAAGGGTGAGATATGTTACCGTCTGCTAGAGGGGAAGGTTTAGGGAGAGGGGCAGTGATGGCTGGAGGAATCGCACATTTGTTTGAGGGTTGAAGTGATTTGGGAGATAACAGCTGCTGGATCCTCTGCCAAGCCAGGAGTCTGATAAACTCCTCATCCAGCTCATTCATGTCCACTTCTACAACAGAAAGAATTTTATTCCTCAGAACCAGTGCAGGATTATCATTAATGCTGGACAATGAACGGATTCATTTAAAAAAAAAAAAAAAAAAAAAAAAAAATGAAGTGGATCTCTTACCTGCATCTCCTTGAACCACATTCTTGATGTAGCTGTATAAGCTGCCTATAGAGGACGGGAGCACCGAGCCTTTCCCAGCAGGCATTACATCTGCACTTAATTTGTTCTCTGCAAAAACAAAGACATTCAATTCTGTGAACTTAAAACTAATTTTGCTTCAGTTTGCACAACATATATTAGGGATCGATTTACGATCAGTACGATTTTAATAAATGAAAACATGTATTCAATATGGATGTGAAAATTAAATAACATATACATATATACACTGTTCTTTTGAACTTTCTAATCAAACAATCCTGGAAAAACAGCACCGATAAGAAATGTTTCTTAAGCACGTTTCTAAATCAGCATATTAAAATTATTTCTGAAGGATCATGTGACACTGAAGAATGTATACATTGCATACATTTAGGAAAAATATACTGTGTTTGTATTTTAAAAATTTATTTGCAAATAATATAAATTGTATAAATATACATGTAAATATTTAAAAAATATATCCTGTATTAATGCGTTAAAAAAAAAAAAAAACATTACACAAAGACATACAACTTTTATTACCCATTAGTCTGTGGGGAAACAATGAAGATAGTGATTCTTAACCTTCGAGCACAGTTGAAGGAAATGAACATACGGAGAGTATGAAGTATAGAGATGTAGGCTCCTACCTTTAGTTTGAGATGACAGGCTGCTGTTGAGCCCTGAAGAGGAGTTCCCTACAGCTGAACTGTGATGATGGGCAGGCGAGTCTGAAGCGAGGCTTGTAGATGAAGGAGTATCTCTCTGCATACAGGAGCTGAGGGGACTGCTGCTCTCAGTCTTTACGTCTACATGGTTGAGCAGGGCTGGTTCTGAGACTGCTGGAGTTTGTAGTCTAGAGGGGCTGCTGGACCCGTCACATGCCACCGGCCCATTCACTCCCGTTCCCTTCTCCGCTGGACCGTCAGCGTCACCATGACAAGATCTTTCTCTGCAGCTTTCAGACTGTTCGGGTGCAGCACAAGGCAGCACAGGGGCCCCCTGGGGGCCAACTTGTGTAATTCTAGGCTGGAGGCTGTCAGAATTCTGAGAGCCGAGGTCCTGCACCTCTGTAGATTCCTGTGTCTTCACGTCTGACATATCAGTCTGCTCCGAGTCCCGGAGGGAGGATGACATCTGCTTAGCAGATAAATGTTTCATAATACTGCACTGAAGTGCAATGACATGACGAAGCCACTGTGCAAAGAAAGAAAGAAAAAGAAAAGAAAAAAAGGTAAATGATACAGAATACTTTTGCACTCATATTCATACCACAGCAGTTTAGTTTGTTATACAATCACTTCCTACAGTACATTTACCTCCTCTTGCTCCCCTTCGCTGGTTAAATGTTGAGAAGAACATTCTTGATCCACAAAACCGTTCGTCACCAGCTGTCCATTGCGAAGACCCACTTGATCCACCAGCAAAGGAGGATTTTGGTAGTGACTTTTAATGGCATTGGGAACCTACAAACACATCAAAGTAAAAAAAACCCTCAAAGCTGCTGTGCTTGCAGATCTTTAGCTAAATGCATTTTAAATAGAGCATAAAGCAAATGTAAAAATAACAAAAGAAATATAACAATGTTGCTCAATGAGTCTCACCTTCAATGTCTTTTTCTTGAGGTGACGAACACCTCTGCGGTTGGGATGGTGTTGGCGGTGAACCCAGCGCAGGAAGTCCACTTTGACTGCATGTTGGGACAACCGGTCCTGGAACTGATCGAAGAGCTGGCAACGTGTGCTGAGGGTGACGTTATTTTGGTTTAGCTAGAATGGAAATAAACAACTTTTACATTTTACGGCCCACAAAATCTTGACAAAAGTCTAACAAAAATCACAATCAGTCAGAAGACAAAGTTATCCAATATTACACAAACATAGAAAGAAACATTCTTACAACAATTCTTATTACATGTGTGGTGTTACACATCCTTAACATGAACAACAAGCGATCAGAGACTAAACACTAACCACGATGTGCTCTGCGTGGTTGGGGCACATCCATCTCCCAGTGGGCATGGCAGTGAGAGGGGGGTCCAAGCAGTCCATGTGGAAAAGGAGCGCACAGTAGTCACACTGGATCAGAGGAGCCACCCTGCAGCTCCTACGGAGCAACAAGAGACAGGAAACTGATGCACTGTGTAGCAATACTGATGATAGTCTGTGTGTGACTCTAGGGCTGCCCGATCATGACAAAAAACATAATTGTTGATTATTCCCTTGAAATTGTAATTGAGATTGTTAATTACGAGCATAATTTTCATATGACAATAAACAAGCTATAAACAACTGTAAATCTTACTGATTTTCTATAGTATTAAGCCTCAAATGTGAATATACACTGGACTGGTTTCTTTAAATAAAGTAAAATATGCATATTATTATTATTATATATAATACTATAATATATATTTTTTACAATATAAAACCCCTTAAGATAACATGTAGAAAGAACACATCTTAAGCATACAGAATAACACACAGATTTTTTATCTATTATTTAGCCTCTCCATTAGAGTGCAAAGGCATTAACATTCTGGCACTTATTTTGGTTATTTTAATATTATTATTATAGACAGCATATAGAAATGAACATAACTTTCTCATGCATAGTTATCCTGTATATCATTAACTTCATTAACATTAATCATTAACAAACCTTGTTTTGCTTACTGAAAAATCCCACAGTAAAAGCTCTCTGTACATAAAATTAGTATCAGCAAATAATACATGATGCCGTCAGTGTCTGTAACATTTCTGGGCTCTTACTTGCCACAGGTAAAGCACACTTTCACTGGCAGAGGGACCAGCCCGCTGGGATCCAGCTCATGTTGTGGCCTCTTTACATTCTTGCCTATTGCCTCCTCTTTCCTTCTGCGTTTACTGCTGCCTGTAGATACACACACACACACACATATATACAGTTATTTATAACACATAGAGCACACTTTAACCACTTAACTTAATAGTGTGGGTGAGCCTCACCTGGCAGTGAAGTGGTGCACGTGAGCTCACTGGGCAGCTGAAACTGTGTGGGGTTTCTCTCCATGGCCGCAGCAATCAGCAGCTGAAAAGGTTTCTTCAGACGGGGTGTAGCGCCCTCTGATTCAGAGCCCTGCACTTCTTCTTCGACGTCCATCAGGTCCTCGTCCACGTCATTGTGTTCTGATGGCGTAGGTGTGTCGGTGGATGCGTTTGAGGTGGGCGTCCCGGGGCGGCTGCTCGTGCGTCGCTCCAGAAGACGGACCTGCGCGACGGCGAGTCTCAGGCCTCCTGATGCGGCAGAGGGCAGTCCATCCAGACGCAGTGTTCCCAGCTCCAGCTCTGCTGCAGGAGAAGAGGACCTCTTGGACAGCTGCCGCTCCAATGCCCCGTTCACCTGCTCTGCCTTCTGCTCACGCTTCTAAAGAATCAGAAAATGACACACTACAGCTCTGTTCCTGAAACTAGTCAGAAAGGTTGAGAAGTCAACCGTTAGCATGCTGATAAAATAGCAAGCTATTAACCTACATCACATAAGACTCTACATTACATTTAGCAGACACTTTCATCCTAAGCAACTTCAACTTACAAATTAGGGAAAAAAAAATACAGGAAAGAGTAATATATATATATATATATATATATATATATATATATATATATATATATATATATATATATATATATATATATATATATTATATATATATATATATATATATTTTATTTTTTTTTATTATTACATTAGATAAAGAAAACGGAGAAAAAAAGAATAGAGCAATATAGTGTTAGAGGTTTTTTTATTTTTTGTTAACTGTATAATAAAAACAAATAGATAAAATACAAAAAAACAAATAAAAAAAAAACAAATTTGTCCTAAGATAACAAACAGTAAATGAAAAGACTGCAGGTCTAAAAGGAACAAGCTATTTTTTTAAAGAATAGAATTACTATAGAGAGCGCTAGAAGTAGAGTCAAATAAAGACAGAAGAGATGTGTTAAATAACTAAATAGCACACATATGTTGAGTAAATAATTTGATGTTTTAGACACTTAAATATAAGTTGTTTCATCAACATTTCTTAGTTTTTGTTTGATTGTGCAATGCATTTTGGGTTTATATCCTTTGTGGTATAGGCATGCATCTTTGTATTTAGAAATTATAAATGCCAGAATTATGCATTTATTCATTTAATCACAAACGCAGACAGTTTTCATTTTTAGGTGGCATCTCTGCATACATACAAAGTTTCCAAATACAAGACAGCAACGGCAAAATGACTTTCCCAACCTTTTTGCGCACACTGCAGCGATGACACATCCAGTCACCAGGGGGCAGCATCTCTCTGCTCAGAGGTGGATTACTGCGAGGAATCACATTTTATATAACTTTTACAAATCCTGAAACAACAATGGTTTGTACACACTATAAATTATGTTTAACATGATGCGCTCAATGCAAAGAAAACCACAAAGTTGCAATCATGCTGAAACCGTCTAGGTCTCATCAAATCTACAAGTTAAAACAGGCCTAACCACGAGGATGCTTCGCAATCTTTAGGTTGCATGTTGCAAATGATGTAATGTTGCTTATGTTCTACAAAAAAAGAATTTTTGTTCTTATTTGCCACACGGCACTATAGACTAGCTTTATATTACATTAACCAAGAGAAAGGCTGGATCGATTTTATGTAAAGCACATCCGAACAAATCTTCCCCGAGGACAGGAAAGTTGTTGAATAACAATACATTTACTCCCCCTTAGTGAGAAGCATAGGACTACAGCAGTAAAAACTAGGAGTTTGCTTTAAACAACCATCAAATGAAGCAGGAATGATTCCATCCAAAACAAAGCTTCTATGACAAATAATAAAGACACTGCAGTGGCTTCAGAATGAGAGAAATAATGAGGGCAGCTGTACGGAAAACAACCTGTAGGGTTATTAATATTTTACTTCAAGCCCAGGCTGTCAGTGTTAAGCAGTATAGTGAACTAAACCTTTTTAAAATGCCCATTTTTAGCCATTTTTGTTGCTGTTGGATAAGGAAGTGGTGATGTGCACTGTAAGCGATCATAAAATCTACATTGTGTGCGATAAGTTTTTAGTGTCAAGTTTCTACATGGGACAACTGTCAAACTGACTTTAGTTTCTATGACAGTAACATTAAGCAGCACAATCGCATTAAACACATTTCTTGAGCACTAAATCAGCATATTAGAACGGTTTCTGAAGAATCATGTGACACTGGAGTAATTGCTGATTCAATTTCAGCTTTGCCGAATACATTAAATGTCACCGTTTTAACATTTATGACCATTGGATATTTTTTTAATTCCTAAAACTCTTAAATGATAATGCATGTCATTAACTGTAAGTTCACAAATGCATTCACTATAAAAAAAAAACAACAACAACTGCACTTTCAAGAGCTCCACAAGTCACCCTCGTAATCGTAATTGGCCAACAAGATCATTTCCACGACCTTTAAAAATCTGCAGCATAAGCAGACTTGCACACCCAGACGTGAAAATGCACAGCAAACATACCAGCACTGCAGGTGAAAAGCAGCGGGACAGTGATCGCAGCAGAGCAGGTCTCCTCCCTCACGGCAGCTATCACAGGTGTCATGGTTCGTGGCTCGGCCTCCTCTCCTGGTCTCCCTCTCTGGTTTGCGTCTCTTCTCTCCATCCTCGGAGCGTGGAGGTGCGAGCAGCTGTTGAATTTGCTGGAACAGATATATGGCAAATATATTTTAAGCATGCATGTAGTCACACAAAGATCTCCTGACAGACGTCGACGGAGAATGGCTTCACGCATTCAACTGGTGTTTTAAACCCTACCGGCACATTTAAGACTGTTATACTAATCCGAAACACACACAATACAGATTTCAAATTGAAAGAAAGGGTGACATTAGAGACCGCAAAAATCATGCAGATCAGGGGGCCTGAAGGACCACTGCATTCAACTATAAAGTATAATAAACTTTTTTTAGTTGTCAAATTATATATATATCATAATAAAAGCAAATTGCAGAATGGAAATGAATCGTTTGAGGACATTTGCTTTGGTGAGTTTATACATGGGCCTAGTGAAGAAATAGCTTTTCTGGAAAGTAGAAATCAGGACAGAATTGTATGTGTGTGTGTGTGTGTGTATATATATATATATATATATATATATATATATATATATATATATACATACATACATACACACACACACACACACATACATATACATACAATTCTGTCCCCATTTCTACTTTCCAGAAAAGCTATTTCTTCACTAGGCCCATGTATAAACTCCCCAAAGCAAATGTCCTCAAACGATTCATTTCCATTCTGCAATTTGCTTTTATTATGACTCATTTAACCCTTAATACACGGACATTTAACTCACACAATACAGTGATTCGAGGCACAGCTGAAGGGCAGACAGGCTTACCTCCATTAGGCCCCCAGACGTGTCCAAATCGTACAGAATCTTCGGGGTCTCCATTTTGTCCCACATTCACACTGCTAAAATGTAGCATGAACACACAACCCGACAGCAGTTCTAGCCTCCTCCAAACCCAATCGGGTTAACCTGCTGTCTTCAAGCCGTTCTGGGAATATTAAACGGGTCGATAATCTAACAAGATAGCGGATTGGCTGCTCGATGTTCGGCTAGCTAGCAGCTATCAACAAACAAAAGCACACAGCTCGCCAGACGTCTGGTGCCAAACGAGAGCTGACGAATCGCTCAAACTCTCGTTTAAGTGCAAATATCGTTCCTGTTTTGGATGCGAGTTGCTGCCTGGCGCAGTTTTGAAGGGTTCCTGTGGGATGTAAAGGCCTAGCTCGCTAGCCTAGCAGCATCCTCTGCTTCAGCAGCAGCCGCCTGCAAAGATGCGTGTAGAAATCCACAGCTGTCTGTCCCCATCGCATACTGAGTAAAAAAAGCGCTCGCTGTCGCAAAGTAAGCCTGCTGGATTGATTGTCGGCGGTTAGGTCCTCATGTGCAGAAACACTCGTGGATGGCGCTCAGATGACAGCAGTGAAGAGCAAAGGTGTTGTTATGAAAAGCCATTGCTAGTAGCTATGCTAACTGGCTGGCGTTGCCCTCCTCTGACTCGACTCTAGCGGGGTTGGAATGAAGTCTGCGCATGCGTACTGAGACGAAGAGGGGAACTGCTCCTCCTAGCGTTAGTCTGACAGGACAACACAAACTCTACGAGCCCGCAGGCCACGTTTTCTCTGAAGCGCAGTGGAAAAGTTTCACAGAAAGGAAAACGATGGCGAAGAACAATTCAGAACAACACAGTCCGATGGAATATCATTTTTAATTGAAGATATGCCGTGACAATGTTGTGGTAAATAATTACAGTACAGTACAACAAAGTAAAAATATAACATTTTGGGCCATGATAACCCCAAACCGCCAAGACCCTGGCGAACTTTAAGACAGATGCCTTCTGCAGGTGCCCTCAAAAAAATAAACACATTAATAAAATAAAAAAACTCAAACTACAATGTCGTGTGATGTCTGTTACAGCACTTATTACTTAAGTCGCTTTGGATAATTTCGTATTAATGTAATGCCTGTAATTTTATCAGAGTTTTTGATGTTGCTCTGAATAAAGTTCCTTGAATTCCGAAAATGTTATTTTTTAGCTTCCCAAACTCTGATGTTTATTCGGAGACAGCGAAACACTGAAACATACACTCACGATGCAAGTCTGTCATGTGACCAATTGTGATGTTTTTGGCAGCTTTTGCTAGTTACATTGAAATGACATTATTTCAATCAATACAGACGACATTCATATGGGGACCAAGTACATAACCGTTTTAGATGATCCATATCATTGGTATTAACAGACGGTGTGAAATGATGAACAAAGATCTATTCTATAATAGATAAACCTCATATATACATACATTTAAGCCATATCTAATACAAAGTTTATGTACATTCTTAGATATTTATATATTAAGAGTGCCTGCTGAAAGAGTACAGTCAGTTGTTATTTTGCTCCATAATATGTATAAAAACATACAAAAATAAACTGAAACCAAAAATTACAGCCAATTGATCAGTAAAGGTGGGATGATTTACAAGAACTTTCTGTACATAGATTTTAACTTTTGGCTAAATCAACCGAAGCTGAAATTTAACACAGACAGAGGTTACTTTCCCAGCAGTCTTTTGTTTGACTGTACACACAGGCGAGTCGTAAGTACGGTTAACACAAAGGCTTGAGTTCCAGCTTCCATGCAAAAAATACTATGCTTTGTGAAACTGGCAGATTTTATTTGAATGTTTTTCAATCACAGCTTTTGTAAGTAGCACATTTAATTTTCGTGTTGTGGAAAATTCAAATAATAATAATAATACTAAAAAATGACGTTCAATGGTTGCTGAGTTTTATACAATTGTTTTAAAGAATGTTTATTTTTCCCCGCGTGGAGGTGTTTAAGTGTGAAATGTTATGATTACATTTGTGACTAGCTCATTTGGATAAACTAACAGTTTGGAGTCAGTCAGATTAAAAACAAAATAATAATACATTTATTCAGAAAGGACGCATTAAACGTTGTTGAAAAACTTTATTGCAAATAAATGCTGTTCCTTTGAACATCCTATTCATCAAATTATCAAGCTTTCCACAATATATGAGCAGCACAACTGCATTGATAGTAATAAAAAAAAGAGTTTCTTGAGTATCTGATCAGCACATAAAAATGAACTGAAAGATCATGTGACAGTGAATATTAGAGTAAAGCATGCTGAAAATTCAGCTTTACTATTACACAAATAAATAAAAATTATATTATATTCAAATAGAAAACACAATATTTTAAAATATTATTTAAAAAAACAAAACAAATAAATACAGTGTTGGTAAGCATTAAAAGTGTTTTAAAAACATGACAAAAAAATCTTACAGACTCCAAACCTTATATAAATAAATAGTAGTTTGTCATCGCTACGGAAACCCATTTCAAACAGAAATTAATAGGTAAATGTAACTTTATTTGTGTTTTGTTTAATTACTTTATATTTTTGTGTGATTTTTTACTTCTAACCATTTCCTGTACTTGTGATTTATTTAAATCTCACAATGCAACTTTAAATGTGATTTTTTTAGAGAAGGAGGGGGGAGGAGGTGACACTTAAAAAAAAAACTGTTTAAAGAGACATCAATTTCCTAAATAACACGGACTCCCCTATCATCAGTCCTTTTTTAAAATTCCTTAATTTGGCTCAATTACGGGTAAAAACTGTACAAGCAATTCTGCTAGGCCATGGCTATTGAAGCTCTACAAAAATAATATCATGTTGTCCACACTCTTCGCTTGCGGAAGTCCTCAGAAGCAAGGTGATATTTACAGCGGATGGCAAAAGATGAGCAGGTAGGTGAGATTAAGAGCAGAGTTGGCTACACAAGATGTGAAAGGAACTGAGAGATCTTCCACAAGGCAGAGAAAGGCCTCCGGTCCTCCATGCTAAAACAAGCTTAAATGGAGACTTCATATTCTCTCGTATCCTGCGGAACAAAACAAAAAACAAAAACACATCAAATATAATACATGTAACATTTATATGCATATATGTATATACTGTATATCATTTCATGTTGTGAGGAGCAGCAAAACCAAGGTTGGCTGCAAACACAATATGAAAGAGAGATGCTAAAGATGGAGTTGCCCTACACCAGTGGTTCAAACCTTCTCTGCCTTGTCCATGTGATGCTATTCCATTGATCAACTCTCCTTACAGGCTCTTTCTTTACAACAGAATCCTAGAGAGTACCTCTGGTGGCTGCTTTGAATCATAGGTCTCTGTACAAATCAAAAATACCATGCAACTTAACGTAAAACGTAAAAATAATAATCAGCAATGGAAACATAATGGAAGTCTGTCTGGCCAAAACGATGTGTGATTTATGAAGCGATATCGCGATGTTTTCACAAATAAACACAATGTAGATTTTTAAATGAGTGTTTAAAAGCCTTGTGATGCTTATGAAAAACAAACGGCGTGCTAAATCAATAACGCATACGAAAACAAACCTTTATAATCCTGAAATTAAATATCCAAAATGTAATATCGATCGGCTATGCTTTTTGTAATCGCAGTCTTTTGTAAACCCGGACATGGCATGTCTTTCTTCACACCCGAGAGAGATGCATCATCTTCACAGAATGCTAGTACACCACGTCAGGGCATTAGTGCGAGAAGAAGCGGCACACATGCACAAACACATACAGCACACGCAGACACTCATCTGTCCGGCCGCACACACACACTTATGTACAGTTAAGCTCAGACTTTGCCCTGGAGGCCAGAAACTGTTATCGAGCGGTTTAGTATATGCAGGGAGTGAGTGCTGTTGGGACCGTGCTGTGAGTGCTACACCACACAGAGAGAGAGAGATCTGGAGGGACGCTATAACACGGCACATAAGAGGTGCGAATAACCTGGGGTCTGTAACGCATGCCAGACGCAGGAGGCTGGGGGAAAAGAACATGTATCATTGTAAAAGTACTGACAGTCAAAATCTCACCTCATTGTTCTTCAGGGATGCAGATAGTGAGGGAGGAAAGAAAGTGCAAGGGTAAGTGATTGGGCAAGTTCATGTATGCCACAAATCGTCAGATATATATATTATTTATTTTATTTAAAATTTAATTAAATCTCATGTCGTTTAAAACCTGCATGACTTGAGTAAAATGTGAGTAAAACATTAACACTGTAAACTATTTTTGTATACCGTTTTCTACTTGAATGCTGACTTGCTACTAAAGAGTTTTTTTTAATTCTCTCAATCTCCAAAATTCAAATTTCTTAAAGTTCTCAAAAAGCTCCCTGATTTCAATAGAAAGTTCAAAAGGACATACATTGTAAGAAACTGAAATCTTTTGTAACACTAGAAAAGTTATTACTGTCATTTGTTTTCAATTTAATTTATGCTTACTCAAAAAAAGTGGTAGGTTCTTAAAAAAATGATTCTGAACCCAAAATTCTGAAAAGCTGAAAACAGAGATATTAAACAGTATATTTTTTTATAAGACCTATATACAGACTAGTTTTATGATACCTTTTTACTTCCACATTATTTTAAAAAATTTAATCGCAATAGTTCCCTTCCATTTTGGAGAATTTTGGCTAAATTTCTCCCTTCTTTGCTCCACAGAAGAAAGAAAAAGTCACACAGGTTCAAAGTGTCATGAAAATAAATAAATACTGACAGAATTTTAATCTACATGTGAAATACCTTTTTTAGTTGAATGAATGAGAATATATTGAACAAAGAGAGCAGGTGAAGGAGAGGTGGCTGGTGATATGCTAATAGTCTATGCAATAATACCGTTAAATGTGTCACTTCCTCTGGTGTTCTGGCCCAGTGATAAAACTGTGTATGATCGCTAATAATGAAATCATGAGGGCGTGGCTCCGTGTGCCACTTCATTTCAGCTCCAGAATGGCACTTTACAGCTAATTAGATCACAGAAATGAACCTACAATATGGCAACGCAGATGGCGTTCAAAGTGCAGATGTGCACCTGTAAGACTGAACACATGAGTACCTCTCAGTCCTGCCGTGAAATATCACTACAAATGGATGTGATGGGTGGGAATAGGCTTCTGTTACAAGTGAGGAGGTGGTTGTGGATGAACGTTGGTTTACTCACTGCAGTCTCGTAGATGGGGTTTTCAAAAGCTGACTCTCCTCTGATGTGATCGTATTGTGGTGATGTGGACATGGAGAGACGTAGAGACTTGCCTTGCACTCTGAGAACAAACACATGTGGACAAATCATTCGACCTGCAATAGTCTGACCCACTGGAGGGACGTTTAAACTAAACGATAAACAGCATTAGCCACAAACGATTTACAAATTTCAACCAACAAACTATATTTAACGTGTTCTCGCAACTAACATTATTTAACTGTAAAAACAGTAATATTGTAAATATTATTACAATTTAAAAGAACCGTATTATTATCAATGTTGAAAACAAAATACTTTTGTAGATACTGATGGATTTTTTTATGAAAAGAAAGTTCAAAAGAACAACATTTATCAAAAATAGATGCATCTTTGGTAAATAAAGTATGGATTTATTTAAAAACAAAACAAAACAAGCCAAAAAAAACGCTTACCTTGAAAAGTAGAAATATATTGACATGATGATAATTATGATTACGGCCACTGGGATAAAAATGGAAACAGCCACACTGGCTCCCTCCATACTGAAGTCTGCACTGGCCACTGATTTGGGACAGAGTGTAGCAAATACATAAAGTAAGTTGAGCTGTACACCAGTGAAGATAAATGTATTTGCATTACTAAGACATTCTTACCATCCAGCCTGCGTTCATCTACGTACTCCAGTGTTACCGCTGAGAAAAAAGTGAGAGCTTTTAACAAATGAGAAAATGTTGCTTGTCGTACCAATTATTCAAAACAAATCACTCCCTACCCCGAAGAGAAACAACATATCAATAAATAAACATCCACACTGCAACCAGGAAAGAGACCTTGTGTGAATGATATAATATGCAGATCGCACACCGTGAACATTGCAAAACACACAGACTACCTTTGCACAGCGGGGGTGGGTGGCTCCATTTGGAAGGGTGCCCGGGGACACAGCGGAGAACAGGCTCACCCTGGAGCTCATACCCACTCATGCAGGAGAAGCGCACAGTTTCTCCAGCCTGATACACGTGCTTCTCTGAGCTCTGAATGGTATAGGGAGGAGTGCCGGGGTTCCTGCACGGCTCGTACGAATCAGCTATATAACACAGATTTACACGCATTCATAAATGTATCCATAAATACATAAACCTCTTCCAAATACAAAATAATAATAAAAAAAAAATCTAAGCAGAATGGGACTTTGTAATGTAAAAAAGCAAACAAAACAATTTTGTTATTGTTCTACACTACTGCTTAAAACACCATTTCTCATCAAATTCTCTGAAACCAACCTAAAACAAAACAAAAACAAACAAACTATAAAACTAATAGATTAGCTAGTGTATTATTTACTTTAAATTCAAATTAGACCTTGTACACAAAAGAACATATAATAAAAGGAAAACATGGATTTGTTTGTTTTAAAATATTGCTTTTTAGATGCATTCACAAATATGAATTAGGTAATTCTATACTAACTACTTCTGAAAATAAAATTAAATGACATAGAAAGAGTCCTTTCTATGTCATACTAAACAACCAAAATACTAAACAAACAAACAAAATACTACAACAACAAAACAACTAATACAGATCAGTTAGTTTAAAACGATTTCCATTAAATAGAATTACACAATTTAGTAGTAAGGTAGTTGTTAAGTTTAAGTAATGGGTAGGATTAGGGATGTAGAATAAGGTTGTATGGAATAAGGCAATAATATGTGTATAATTAATACTAATTAATTATGGCTAATATCCTAGTAATATGCATTCTAATAGGAAACTAATTAAATGACCTTAAAATACAGATTTGTTATTTATGAGATATTACTTTTGTAAACAGAATGAAACATAAACCAGTTGTTTTCAGTGCTTATACTGTGAATTATACTCTAGACTAGACTAAGCTGATTTTATACAGTTAACCTCCACTATGTGTGTGCATAATTGTTATTATTTGTGAATAAAATGATGTCCTCACGAATGCATTTGGGCAGTTTCTCGCTCCACTTGGGGCCGGTGGAGTCACGGTGGTAGCAGGAGAGCAGGCTGTTTCCTGACAGCGAGTAGCCTTTGTTACAGATGTACTGGACAGTAGAGCCCACGATGAGACGCGGGCCGGACATCACTCTGCGACTGTGCTCCACCGTGCCTGGGTCTGGGCATGACAGGACTGGCAACAAAATAGCAACAGGTCACAGAGTTTATTCTTTATATTGTCATAATACCGCATTACTCTTTTGTTGAGTTTAGTGTATTCAGTACTGTGTATCACAGATCTATGATACATGATGTTGTGTATCAATAATGCATATTTTAATAGCTTTGTAATGAAAGCATATTGATAAAGTAAATACATCAATATGGCATTACACACATGCTATTATACGACAGATATTAAAATATTACATTATATAGGCTGCTGCAAAATTCAAGACCCCTATATTCCTATTAAATTGTAGTTCTCTTTTTTAACCTGAAGGTGGCACCAATGACTTACTCACAAATACTCGTTGAGCAAATGATGATTTTGGACCAGAATTATTTTCCATTTTACTTTCTAATTCATGCAGTTTTCACGTACTTTACATATTAGCTCTTTTTTTCCATTACGGTTATGCATTAAAACATACATACATTTTGTATCAGTATGCTTTCTGGTTTCTCCGTTCTTCAGATTTCACATCATACTTGTGGTTCCACAAAATCAGAGTGCCAGAGGCCACCACTCATCTCGTACAGAAAGTATGAGACACAAAGAACATGCGACTTTGATCTCAGGGCAGTGTACGGACACACAGTGCAGTATAATAAAAAGATTACTTCGCTCCAGCCTGCCCAGCTGCAAACCCAATTCTCTCCTCAGCAGTAGAGGGGCAGAAAAAGGGGACGGGAGAGGCGAGCAAGTTAATGATGTTTGCGTGGTGGGTGAGAAGCTTTGAACCGGATAACGGTCCCTGCTGCTTTTGGCCTGCTGTTGCCGCTACTGTTTTTGTCAGGGACAGCGGCAGAACCTGGACCCCGGGGTCATTCGGGCTCCTGTCTGCCGATACTTGAAACGACGAATGTCTGCGGACGTCCTGGGAGCCTGCAGTATTACGCACTCACGCAGAGCGAGTCTGAGCAACACAATAGCCAGGCGACGAGATTTAATTTCAAGCACCGGAGTGACTTCGGCTGGTCGCGGAGCTGCTCTGATTCGAAATTTGTTGATGAAACATCGGCGGGACGCCGTCGCGGTCTCACACGGGGGTACAGAGCGAAACAAAAATTCTTGCAAAATCACCAAAAATCACTTAAAGTGGGAGCAAAGACAGGAAGATGCACCGAGACTGTGAAGCCAAACGACACCTACTTCATCCGTGAAGTCGCCCTCGAAAGAAAAGTGAGTGATTACCCACAAAGCCCTCCTTCACTCTTCGCCTGTCCTTGAATGGGACTGAGCTGCAGAGGCGAACAGGCACTTGTGAAATTCCCCCCTCAAATGGAATTCAAAAGCTCATCTAGTTTCGGAGCACAGGATTGCTCTTGATCAATAGGCAGTGCGTGTTGCTTTGGAAGTGGGGTGAAAATGGATTTTAGAGAGAGTGGTTATCATCGTGAGTGTGTGTGTGTGTGTTTTCACCTCTTTCACAGCTAGGCAAGTCTCCGCTCCAGGTCAGGTCCCACTGACACATGAGCATTTCGGTGCCGACCACTTCAAAGCCTGGGTAACACTGATAGGTCACCACTGTGCCATGCACCAGGTCAGGGTGAGATGTGGTCTTCCAGCCGTTGGAGATCTCCGGAAGCTCTGGACAGGTGTCGTTACGGGGAACCTCTGCAAAGAGGAACATTTTAGCAATCTGTGGTTGGACTTTCAAACACAGCAAGACTTTAATGAAATTCAAAAAAGAGATTAATTTAGCAAAAGGGATGCTACTGAAGGTTTTCAAGGGAACCTTGAATCGTAAACCTTAATTTCTCCAATTTATTGTAAAAAATATATGTATCTAGTATCCATCTATTGTGAGTAGGGGGAGCTGCGCACCTCTGAGTGAACTAACCCTTTAAGATTTTCAGAAGCAGTCTTATACCAACTTATATTGATAACAAGCCAAACTTTGCAACCAAAAGTCAGAGATTATCATGTGGTCTCAAATATTTCTCATCAAATTCTCTGAAACCAAAAGAAATTAAGCTTCTTAAATTAATTTCTAACTGAATCTAATAATATTGGAAAGAAATAAAAGATTTATACTCATCATTTACTCATCCTTCTATCATTTTAAATGCAATGTTTCATCTCTAAAACGCAATATTTAAAAAAATGTTCAAAATCACTGGAGCTCAAAGTTGTTTTTGGACCCCAATGACTTTCATTATACGGACAAAAACATTTTTTTTTCAAAATATCTTCTTTCGAGTTCCTCTGAAAAAGAAAGTCATTCATTTCATCTGTTTGATCAAAGGTCTCCTTTTTTACTTCTATATGGAGAAACACATGAGACATCTGTGATACCTATTTTCTTTCCTGTGAAGTGAGACTGAATTAGTTTGATTAGCAGAGCGAGAGCGAGAGAAAGCGAGACAGACTGTTCAATAATGCTTGCAAACAATTTCTTTGTTTCTCATCGTGTCCCTGAACAAACCACAGGTGTTGTGTCTAATGACTGATAAATCAAATGCTAGGACTCAGCTTGGCAGTGATTAAAAATTTGAATAGAGCGGCACAAGACAGCTGGCAGGCATTTTGCTGATGTCCATTCTTAGCGTGGCAGAGCTGGGGAGGCCACGGCACCCGGCAAATGCGGCTAATGAGTACAAACATGCACTGTAATTGTTAGCGCCTCTGCAAGGCCAAATCCCCGCACCTGCAGGAGCTGCCGTAGGAATCCTTCCTCTGTGCTACGTGAAGGAAATGGAAAAACAGTCCATTTCAGTCTGCTCTACGAATCGTATGCATTCCTCCACCATCCAAATAGAACTTATTATGTTTTATCTGATCTTGTGCAATAGTCAGCCACTAAGAGAAGCTGATGGAATGACCTTCACTTCATCCCCAGGAAAGGTGAGGACTATACCGGTTGTGGCTCTCGTTTTTATAACCTCTATCTCTCTCTCTTTCATCTTTTCACCACCTTTTCATCAAACTGAGACTGGCAATCCCTGTGGCATGTCAAATAAATTTCACGTGAGGATAATTAATGAGCTCCATCCAAGTGCATTTAGATGTTTGGGAACGGTAAAAATTTTTTTATCTCTTTTGTGCAGCAAGGCTTTATTTTTTTGAAAAATACAGTAAAACTGCAAAATAGCTACAATTCAAAATAAATGTTTTCTTTCTGACTACGTTTTAGGAAGCCATTTATTCCTGTGAGACAAAGCTGAATTTTCAGAAGTCATTTTTTACTCCAGTCTTTAGTGTCACATGATCCTTGGAAACTCATGCTGATTTGGCGCTCAAGAAAGATTTCTTTCTTGAAAGAAAGATCAGTTTTTCAGTATTCTCAGATGAACAGAAAGTCCAAAAGAACTGCATTTATCTTTTGTAACAATACGTATTTACTGTCTTTTTTGATTCATTGAATGCATTCTTGCCGAATAAAAGTATTCATATCTTTAAAGAAATCTTAATGGTCACCAAACCTTTGAACGGAAAGTGCATCAGAAATGGTTAAATAAATCATTACCGAAAAAGTGCACCACAAAACCGTTGTTGTAGCCGTAGATGTTGGTAGCAGGGTCCGACTGGAACTGGATGGTCACATCAGCCATGGAGGTGTAGAGTTTGAAGCGAGGACGGGAACCGCTGTACTGGCCCAGTATCTTTGCCGTCAGGTCATCTCCATCGTAAAAAGTCAGCAGGTCGTTCTTCCCCATGTGGAGACTGTGAGCAGATAATATACAACAGGTCAATCCCAGACTAATCCTCTATCTCAGATGTTCAGGGCTCACCTCAAAGCAATACCAGAGACCCTAACAGATATCTGACCTCCCCTCTAACTTGTCCTCCTCTAGTTCTTATTTTCCGGCCTCACCGCTTTTCTTTGCCCCTGCCGCAAATGAAATCCTTTCAGCTGTTTAATGTTTTCCCACTGCTTTTGTTAAGCATTTTTGTGCACAGTTTCAATAGCCGCGCAATCACAAAACACATTCATCTCACTCAGACTATAAAGAGCAAATGATTCAGCAGTGGGGGAAACAACTCCTCCTATCTCATGTTTGGAAATAGCTGGAAAATCAGTTTCATGATATTCAGTAGCCAGAAAGAGAGCACATTTGGCAGCTTCCCTGTGGCAAATTCAAGAGAATCTCCATCATGAACATGCTTAGAATCTTTGTGTGAAACATTTTAGAAAAACAATACATTACCGTTTGAATTTTTTATTTATTACAGACACCGATGTCTGTAATAAATAAAAGTAAAATTAAGTAAAATTAAGAGGAGAATAAAAATACTAAAATCTTTACAATTGAAAACACAGGACAGAAAATATTTGTTACAGGTACAATAAATATACACAATACTTTTAAAAAGTTATACTGAAAGAAATAAGAAGAATAATAGAAATATCGTATATTTTATATTCTTAATTAATTAAATGCATTCCTGTAATTGCAATAAAATAACATTCTATGGGCCAGCTTTACTAAACAGAGCAAATTACTAAATTAGCAAATTAATTATCGACCACGGTACGGAGAAAAGAACTACAGGTCAAAAAATAAAGGTTTGAAAGCTTTAACATGGCTTTGAAAAGGATATGTTTAGATAATGGGTTCCTTCCAAAAAAGTAATCTTTTACCCCATCCTTTCTGCTCTATGTGGTGCATCTTTTACCCCATCCTTTCTGCTCTATGTGGTGCATCCTCTTAGCAAACATAATTGCAGCCATTTGAAGAGCAAAATGGTTTAAGACATGCTACTTTTGGGCGTTAAATAATGTTGCAAATGCCATTCATTTGACAAGCGCAAACGTTAGCAAAAAGCGTTGTGTGATGGATTTGTATCTTCTATAAACTGTAAATAACTATAAATCTGAAAGGGAAACACCTAAAATTCATATTCTATAAGATCAGGAAATCCTGACTTTACTGTTGAAATGCAATAGATGGTTATTGCTGGCGCAAGCTGTTTGTAATACTGGCCCTAAAATATTAAAACTGAAAGCATTTCAAAAAGAGATTCAATTTAATTTGAAACCAGAACTTCGGAACTCTTTTTGAATTATATTATGGATATCAAGTTTAAAAACACATAATTTATTTGATATAGAAATCTCTATAAATGTCTTTCCTTTCACTTTTTAAAATCAGCTTAATGCATTCCTGCTGAATAAATCAATTTCTTTAAAAAAAAAAAAATCAATGTAATAAAAAAATAGTACTGACCTCAAAATTTGAACCGTAGTTTATATTTAATAGAAATGTTAGAAGGAATTTTCCATAGTCACTATAACTGTCTCCCCATCCATACATTAGTTTTGGATCGTATTAAGTATAAAAGCAAATTTAATATTTTATACCTGATGGGAATCCAAGCCTATTGCACAAAAGTGACAAAAACCCCAGTCTACAAAAGCAATGTCAATGAAAAGCTTTACCTTGACTTTATATGCTTCGCCGCTGCACAAATAATCAGCCTAGTCTACAAAATACAGACGCATTGATGTATATTACAGCATACATCTCTCTATCTCTGCGTGAGTGTGATCTCTAACTGTGGCTGACGTCCACCAAACCCAGACAGTCTGGCCAGTCACTGGTGGAGCGAGTGTGATTCAGTCAGGCAGGGAGGTGGCATACACACTCTATCTTGTCACTAATTAATCACAAGTGGGCAGTAATGGAAGTCATTACTGAGGAGAGGGGAATAATTAATCATCTCCGTTCTGCTGCAGCACGAGGCAGAATGGTTACATTCAAGCAAAATGAAGACAGGATGTTTAAATTATGGCTTACACGCGTGCGCACACACATACACCTACTGTTACATATGGATTGAATGTATATTATTCGACTGTCAACGGTCCTCTAGCACCGTATGCAGGAAAATCCGTGTACGCATTTCCACCGGGAGACACGTTTAAACCAGAAGAGCCCCTGACCCGCTCAGAGAGAGTGAAACTGTGTCAGCCCTTATTGGATTTGTTGTGATAAAGTTAAACAAGCCTTTGCGTAGCCGCACACCGTATCTGCCGAGAAAATCAATCATGCTTTCCATTTGCTGGCAGTAATTTCATTTTGTTTAATCACAAAAACAGGCTCAGCTTGACTTGGCCGACAACACGGCCGCCATCAGAATGCATTAAACTCTCATATAGGGCTCGCAGACACGTCGTTCTCCGCTCAGCACCAGCAAGGGGAAGTGACAAATGCTGGCTTTTTGGAAAAAAAGAAATGTCAATCGAGGCATTCTCTGCGTCTCAGACACGGTTAAAATACGGCTCTGCCGGTGAAAGCCGTGAAGATGCATTTGATTCTGTTTGCTTGAGAGATAAACGCGAGTATTTTATGGAGGATTTCGCGTCTGGCGTTTCTTTGGAAAACTAATACATTATGATCCATCATCTGTCACGCGAACCGAGCTTATCTGTACCTATCTGTAATTTACATGGATGACAGGCCACAACTGAGAACAACTGTTTTCATACGTCAGAACGAACAAATTCTGAAGTGGCACACAGAAGCCTGTCTTCCTTTCTCTGCTCCATGTCTGTTTAGCGGAGAATCACCTACATGAATGATTGCCCTGCTGGAAAAAACACCATTTCCAATCAAATCCCCTTTGCCGATGGCTGGGCACGATGGGCCTGTGCTCAACATACCAACAACGGTTTTGCGCCCTGGGCACAGTAACCCTGTGTGTCCTTGAAGCATACAGTTATTTAAAGTAAAGCTAAATAAAAAAAAAAAAGTTACACAGGTGTGCAGCATCTTTAACAAAATACGCAGTACAAAAACATTTAATCAAAAATACAGTAAAAATTGTAATATTGTGAGTATGTATAAATTTAGGAATAATTGAAATGTTTTGATCATTTCGATAAACGTCTCATGCTCACCAAGGCATTAGTAACTGGAACATTCTGAATTATAATTAATATAAAAATAACTACCTTAATAAAAATAACTTAATGAAAACTGTAACAAAAATGTTTGCTGACAAACTGTTTTCCCATGGCTAAAACAAAACAATGACTATATCATCAATAAACGATAACTCTGAATATATCAAAATGCAGTATCACTGATGATGCAAATAAAATGTACTTTAAAAAATTTAAATCTCTTTTTAGTTTTGAAACAAAATATTATCCCAGACTGGTGTACATGCCTTTACTACCTGGCTGCCTGATATTAAGAGTTCAATACTCCAAATTATAGCTTCTCTGTTGAACGGATTCATTCTTCTCTGTTAGATTTTCTTCTTGGTGTTTTGCTTAAGTTTTGCAATCTGTCACACACTCGATATTCATTATGGAAGCCCCGACAATGATCTGAAAACACAGACAAACAAATAAGCTGCAGTTTACCGCTCTCCATGTGAGATGTTTGGCTTAAATTAAGGTGTTATTCAAACCTGTTCTGTGTTCTGTCATGAGATCTAGACTATTTTGTTTGCGATTGCACTTACTTAAGCACTATTGTGCTCATAGATAAACATTACTGCAATTTTGAATTATTTAAATAGCTATTAGGTTTTTTTATTTATTTATTTTTTTAAAAAGCAGTTTTCATAGTGTAGACAAAGAGAGTGCATATCTAAGATGTAATTTATACATTTAATAGCACATCATAAATCAGTACACTAGTTTGTGCTTATTGATGAAAATAATAAACTTATTATAAATAAATAAATAAATAAATAAATAAATAAGTATATATATATATATATATATATATATATATATATATATATATATATATATATATATATATATATATATATATATATATATATATATATATATACATATTTATAAAACGGCAAAATTAAATGTGTTGTTTATTTAATGAAGTATGTGTGACCTCTGCTGGCGTTATGTTGCATCTTTCATATTAAATTTTGAGACCACGCCCTTCCCGTCTAATAAACGTTTCTCATATGCTGAGATACATGAGAAATATTCAATTCTGTGTGACAGCCTGCAGGTTTTTCCACGTGATGAGGGAATATTACTGTATCTACTCATTTTCTGCTTCATGTATGATTAAATTTGTCCATCAGTTTACACTATAATGATACTTGAAGTCTCGCGCTAAAAAATAAAAAGCTAAGAGATGAGCAGATATATGTGAGAAAATATCAAATATATATATATGGATGATAAACTATTCTATGTTTTTATTTAAGCTCCATTAGATGAGAGGCGTGTTTGGAACATTCTATTGCCTTTGTTGCTGGCAGGGACTATTTTTTAGCGGAAGGCCTGCATTTGACAAACGCGCTTACATTTCAATACATGTATTTTTCGTTTTAATATTTTTTATTATGTGGTAACCATTTTATAAAGCAATAAGGTACTCGAGTCAGTGCTGTATCGTGAATAAATCACAGCTGAAGGGCGTTGCTAGGCTTAAATACATCAGTTCAATTATTTAATAGCATGACAAAAATGTGTACAGTTTTCATTGACTAAAGCTAGACTAAAATGCTCAGACGTTTATTCGACTAAAAACCTGACTATACAAAAACACTGACTAAATATGATAATAACTGAAAAGCACAATTGACACAGGACTAAGACTAATGTAATAGACTAAATTAAAAAAGTCCAACAAAAATAATACTACATCCTTTAATATATATATATATATTAGTCTGTGAGAGCAATTCTACATGCAATAAAATCCGTTGCGTAGCCACAAGAGACTCTGGATTGGCCTTTAGTCCACAGTCATTTGTTTAAAATGGGCTCTGGACAGAGGCGGCAAATTAACACAGGACTTTCCTGAGATGAAGGTGGATAAGCCCCAGTTACTTCTGGATGAAAAGCTGTACAATGTTGGCACTGGGAAAAGCCAGTCAAACAGAAGAGACTAAACCTTCATTTGGATTGTCAACATTTCCAGAGAGACTTATAGAGGATGATGCCTTCTCAAATAAAGGAGAGAAATTAGTTCCTCTGTTTTTGCAGAGTTCTTCTTTAATTAGAAAGTTAAATATTGGTCTGGGTTCTGGCTCTGTGCCTGGGGGGATGAGACAGCCTTGATTTATTACCAGCCTGCTAAAGGCTGTGACTCTCTGAGGTGCACGCAACCACCATATAGAGCTCTGCAGCCAAGCCAACTGTAAACCCAAAGCCAAATACAGGAAGAAATGAGAGATATCATCATAAACAAATCAACAGTGCATGGTCAATCAGGAATACATCTCATTTTAATTGATTCAAATACTGATGCATCACAAAAAAAGCCTGCAGAATATAAAATTTATGTTTTGCACTGGACCTGCAATAGTGATTGCATTAGACATGGATCAAATAAAGTTCACAAATAACAAAAACAGGAAAATAGTCCAAAAGCAGGTATTCTCAGAATTTATGCACTGGCCATAATTAATAGCATTTTTTTCTAATATTCACCAGCATAAAGCAACTATGAATGCAAAAATATATAATAATAGGTAGTTAATTCTAGAAAATATATACACTGTTGAATCACTGTTCACTCAAAACTGTTGCACGCAAACTTGCGCATAATTTATTTACTCAATATGTATATATATGTTGAAGAACAACAGTGCTAGGTTGTGTTCAGCGACTCTTTTTTTTGGTTATTATCTGAATAATATCTGATTTTTTCAATTGATATGTTCAAAAACAAAAAAAAGATTAATTAATGAATGAAACAAGTTACTATATATGAGTGAGCCATTGAATTATTAGCTTAACCATTTAGTTCAAACACATAAATCTGTTAAGAATGAAACAGCTCTATTCCATGTTAATGTTAATGCTTTGCCTGGAACTGTCTGGTAAATATACACACATACAAACACACAAACACCCACACACCTTTGGGAGGGCTAAGGCAGAAAGGTAAACACATCCTACTCAAATCATGTCGGTCTTGCACAGCTGTGCACTACAACTCCAGTAGAGGGCTCTAGCACTCATGGGAATCCCGGACTTCGACTGGCTCCGATATATCCAGCATTCCCTGCTGTGAAGCTAAGTCTATGAAAGACTGTGTGCAGGTGTGCCAGCTGTCACCTGTGCACCTCTTTCCCCCCTTCCTCCTATGCATGGCCCGGCACATTCAGAGTGAGAAACCCTCCCTGCTAAATGAATTCATCAGCCTTCATTACGCCCCACGTTCTCAGGTAATTGGGAGTGCGTCGTACATTGATGAATGATTATGGAGGAGTAGGTGCATATTCATTATCGGGCTAAAATGTTCTTACGGACCCATAATGAGCCTCCAGCAGTGTCCCAGGCCCTGGTATTACAGTACCAATGATTCAAGTGCAACCAAAGGGGCTCTGCAAGACACCTATGTAGCAATAAGGAGCTGCAGTGGGTCAATGATTGCTTGTAAGAAGATGCATGCAATAATTTAAGGACAGAAGCAAACTATTAAAAGTGTGTGCATTAGCGCTAGAAGATTTCTTATTAGTCCCTTTCTCTCTCTCAGGCTCTCTGGGGTGAACAGATGTGGTTGGCTCCCTCCTCACTCATTTTCCTTCCCTATATGTCTCACTTGATGTGCCTGGATGATAATGTCCCATATGTCCCTTGATAAATTTGGTCATTTGAAATTTATAAGGCTGGGGAATGTATGGGTTTCGCAGCAGATCTGAATGACTCCAAACACACCATGACCAATACCCAAGTTCCATCGTTGCGCAATCAATGTACACCTGGTATGAAGATTATAAAGATAATTTACGAAATCACAAAAGCAAAATACAGCTGGCCATTATTAGAGATGCTTTTTTTATTCTTGAGGCTATGCTAATGTTCATATTATATGCTCAAGCTAATTATGAGTCCCTCATTGCTTTAATAAACAATAAACAAAAAAGCTAGTCTGACTGTTTGTAGTTTAAACAAATTATTGCTAAAAAATAAGATAAAAAGGCTATAATTACTCATTTAATCCTCAGGAAAAAATATTCTTAATATTCGTTCTGCATTAATTTGGGGATTCTATATTTCTGATTGTTGTACACTACCAATTAAATACTTGAGGTAATTTTTTATGCTTTTATGTGTCTTATGCTAATGAAGGCTGCATTTATTTGATAAAAAATACAGCAAAATATAGCATTTAGTTTATTTGTTCAATTATTTAGTGAAACGCAAAATCACCTTTGATTAATTTTTAGGTGTAAACTGTGCAATTAAGAACTTCTATTAAGTTCAGATATGAACGCTTTACATGATCTGTCATGTTGATGCACGTTGACATAAGAATTACTGAAGTGCATGTATATGAATCATTTTGGTTCCCTTCAATACTATTGTTTAGTGCGGTCCTACCTCGTTTTAATCTAAAACAGATGCGTAATACCAGGTATAAACAGCTTGAATATCTACATCAGCAAATATCCACCAGTACATCTGTCTCGAGACATCTGGACCTCATGCAAACACACGTGGCCTCATCCTCACCAGCAAAAAAAAAGGTTAAAACTCACCATCTCCCTCCATTACATCCACTACAAAATAAATGGAAAATTAATTATGTCGACTGCATCTCCAGCAAAACATCCAGTATGTCATTAATTACACAGACGCACAATGTAGCGCTGCAGCCGGGACACTTGCAATGAGAGAGAGAAAGAAACATGACAAATGCGAAAGGAACCATATGCAAATGTGTGAATCTTAATTAAGGCAGCCAAATTATTCAATGCATGAATAATCTATCTGGGTCTGACACAGCCGGGCCTCATGTTCCGCACCTCACCTGACGGCACAATCACACTCAACACTTGTTTCCCTGCTCACATAATTGATTTCACATTCATAAAAACATCCAATAAAATAATTGTTGTTCTGTTGAGTTCGTTATTAACCTTTGTGCAATGTGCATCCCACTTCTGCATCCTCTTTATGCACAACATGCCCCTACATCTGCCCCCTTTTTTCAACTCCCCATTTGCCACTCTCTTTCAGAGCAGACTCTTAAACTCTGTTCCAAAACCTAGCTAGCAGCCTACTGCCTATCTAGGCATCCTAACTCATAGTCATGTTTGAAGCACTCTTCATCAGCAGCAATTCTATACAGCACAGGAATAGCTGACATTTATAACAGTATAAAATGCTACAAAAACATAATACACTGCAAAAACGTTTTTTTTGTTTTGTTTCCAGACAGCCAAAATAACACCTGCTGTCTAATATTCTTTACAGTCACATATGATCAATTGATTGCACCCCTTTTTATTTAAATGTATATATTTTTTTCAAAAAGTCTTGTTTTCAGCCAAAATATTTAAAAAAATCTTAAATTAAGAAGGATTTTCTAGAAAATGATTGTCTTATTTTCAGAAAAAAAATGTCAATAAGTTTTTTCTTAGAACAAGCAAAATAATCGAACAGAAATAACAGAAAACAATAATATTTTGCTTATCTCATTGCCAGATCATTTTAGTTGTTTCAAGCAAAGACTTAATTTTGACAATAAGAAAGTAATTTTTCTTTGTCTACAAAATCCTTTTTTTTTAGATTTTAGCTAGAGACAAAAAGAAAAAAACAATTTTTTTTGCAGGATAGTAAAAATATTAGTATTAAATAATTGCTACTGCTCAAAGGTTTGGGGTCATTCAGATTATTTTTGGAAAACACAAATACATTTAAATAAATGGGGATGCAATCAATTGATCAAAAGCGGCAGTAAATAATTTATTAAAAATATTAAAAAAGAATCAAATAAATGCTGTTCTTTTGAATTTCATATTCATCAAATAATCCTTAAAGATATGTATACATTTTTTCACTAAACTTTAAGTAGAAAAACATTGATAATAAGAAGAAATGTCTCTTGAGCACTAAGAATATTAAGCATATCATATTTGGAATTATTTTGGAAGGATCATGACACTGGCTACTAAAAATGAATCTTTACATGCATGCATAAGCTACATAATAAACATACAAATAAAAAAAGTTATTTTAAATTGTAATAATATTTATGTAATAATATAATATCTTTATGAGCAATCTTGGGTTATGTTGTGAGCTTGCCACAAAGCATTCTGGGAGTGCATACTCTGTAAAATGTACATATATAATGCTACATACAATTATTTTTGGCTAAAACCAGGTCCTATGAGGATGCATATTAGAACAGCTTTGGCATTGATGACGCCTTAAAAACACCCTCTCTACAGGCATCTCACTAGGTTTTGGAGTATTTTTCCCTGTAAGAGGACAGAGTGTTGATCTAGCTCGCATCTCCAAGCAGTTCAAGTCTTTTCCCCCACGAGGATCTGCAGAGAAAATAACTCTCTCTCGCTTGCCATCTTTCAATCTCCCCGCCAGCGCAGTTTGACTGCATTTGGCAGAGAGTTTGAACCGAGTAAACCTGATGCGATGTTAACTGCAATTTACAGATACACTCAACCTCTCCCATGACCTCTCAATTAAAAGCTAGGCAACAGCTATCTTGTCGTTGAGAACTTGGCTGACAGCAAGAGCCACTAAGGAAGTGCCGTGCCACATTGATCACAGTAATTATAGATGCAACGTGGAGAAACTCAGCTTGTTTTTGGGTTAATTCTCAGAGTTTAGAGTACATTTGAAAGAAAGCTGTGCTGTTGTGTCATCGCTTTAAAGATGTATGCCCGGGGAGATCTTCAGAGAAGCCAATCGAGGTCTTTGTGTTCTAGGCCGTTGCAGTTCAACAGAAATCTCACAAAATGCCCAGAGCGATATGACGGGTGTTTCATTTGGACAGTGAGAGCAGAATGGAGCCGAATCGGTCAGTGGGGAGCAGATGACGCAAAGCACCAGAATTTGTAACTGCGGTGCAATCTCAGCCACATCAAGGACAAACCCAGCAGAAAGGCAGCCCCATGGTGATACGAGTTAGAGTCTGTAGAAATCTACAGTTAGAGACTGATGGGTATGAAGGGAGTGTGCTGAGAGGTCTTGATGAAGCCACAGCGGATTTGAACCACACGTATCTCAGTGCGAGTAAAGGATGAAGCAGATGTATCAGTTTCATTCTTCGGCGATGATACATTAAAAGCTCAGTTATGTCCACTGAAAAACTCTGGAGAATATAAATAGCATCTTGCCCACATATATGGCATATAATAAGAGCTGTTAGTTGATGAACATGTGTTAGAATTAATTAGTACTGTTATAGTTTACTGGGAAAAGCCACCCAGTTAATTCGACCAAGATAATTCGACCTGAGATATTGAAAACATAGATGAGATGCTTGAAAATAAAAAAAATAGAAACAGTTTTGATTTGACAGTTGTACTAAGCTGACTGTGATTTCCTTGTTTTGATTAATTATGCAGTCCTACAATATAAAGTAATTTATTTTTCCGCCTTTTTAAGTGATGTAAGATTGACATCAAATTGGAAAAGAAATCAAAGTCCTGGCTGGAAGATTCAAATCTCTTTCAAAAATGTGAGGACTATGTAAGGTTTCAGTGGGATAATGTGTGACTATGTCATTCACTTTGACGTACACTTGGATGTCCAGCATGATCCTCTTGTCTTCTTCAACATGGATCCCCCAGATGCAGTCCTGACCCTTATCATAGGCCTCAGGCCAGTTTGGAGACAACACCACCCCAGCTGAATCTGTGATCTCTCCACTGCAAACCGCTGCAATGCAACCAGAAAGAGAAAGAGAAAGAGAAAGAGAAAGAGAAAGAGAAAGAGAAAGAGAAAGAGAAAGAGAGAGAAAGCAGAGGAAAAAAAGTCAGAATAAAAAATGCAAACAAGCACAAATGTAACCTTTTTTTTTAATTTAAACAAGAACCTTATGAACAAAATGGGCCCAAACCTCTTCACAAAATACAATAAATAAATAAATAAAAATAAACTAATTTTGTATTAATATTTTTTAATTATTATTTTGTAATGTCTTTGTCATTTTTGTTTGTTTTATATTTCTATTTTATATATCATTTTACAAGTTCTGGCATTTTGTATTTCAATTTGTTGCATAGGTGACCCCCAGCTCTGGAACAGAGGTCAAGCTCTGGATTAATCCAACTGGGGTATAAGTGGAAAATTCTGGCCAGATTAATAAACAGCTTGGGGTTTCCTGTTTTCATTTTCCCCCTTTTCCCTCCCAACACCACTACACTGGCTTAGCTGGTTGTAAGCACATTTTCAAATGGAAAAGCTGTTGTCTTGACCCTCTGCTGGAGCCAGTACGATTAAATCCTTTCAATCCAAACTCTATTGTGAGGCTAGAGAAATGTACTTGAGCAACGGGTCAGATAAGAAGGCACTGTGTGTGTGTGTGTGTGTGTGTGTAGGTGGGGTTGGAATCAGGGCTTTATGAGTGAGGTATTCTCTCACATTCCTCAGCTCTGTGCACCTGCTACTAGCCTCCATGGCTTAATGCTTTTAGTGCTGCTTTAGGCGCGTGACTGTGGCTAAGAGTGTCTGAAACCCATCCAGGTGACACAGGATGTAGTGGATTACATAGAAAAGGCACTAAAAGGATGTGAGGGGTTTGTACTGTACCTGCATATGCTGGCTGTAGAGCTCTTCAGAAGCTAAATAATGCACATTATACACCGAAACACACAGATGTATGGCCTACACATATACCACACAGACGATGACTCAAAAATGCACATGAGCATTGCATGTTGTGTTATTTTAGCATATGATTCGTTAAGCAAATTAGCTAAATTATTATGCTGTTTGTGATCATTTTTTATCAACTTTTGATGAACAACTGACAATGAACAAGTAACAAATGACAAATAAAACAAAAACTAAAAATGTTAAAATACTACTATATATAGTATATATTAAGAACATCTAAATCTACATAAAAATAGGATTAATAAAAAAAGAAATAAAATCTAGCAATCTATCTATCTACTGATGTAATTGTACACATCCTTTTATTTATTTTATATTGTATTTGATATTTATATGTCATGTTCCAGCAAAACAACAGAATTCTTTCTGGCATGTCACAAAGCAGATAAAAAGATCTGTCACTCTTTCCATTTCATCATGATTTACAGTAAATAAATAAAACAGAGTGTGTTGATTTCCTAATACATCCAGTGCTCAAAGGAACTGGTTTGAAGGCGTATAGTAAATAAAATTCTAATTTCTATGCTAAAATATGTTTAAAACCGTAATTCAAGAAAATCTTAATACATATTCCAATAATAATATAATTAGCATTTTTGCTGCTTTTATTAAATGAATGAATATTAATATTATATATTATTACAAAATATAAAATTGTTACTTTATTAAACGGTTTTTACAATTAAAATATAAAAAAATAGTATATTTAGTACAGTTAACCCAGCACATGCAAATTAGGGTCATGTGTGATTCAGAGTTGTATGTGAAATGTGGTTGCAAACAAAATGGCAGGTTCTTGCAATTCGAAAGGAAGAAGAATTCAAATGAACTTGAACTCAAGATAAAGACAAACATGTTGACTTGACAAAGTTTTGAGAAAAAGTTCAAGGCCGTGAAGATTGAAAGTTTATAACCCCCTCACGGACAGATTCCCATTTACTCCTATGAACTGAAAAGCAGACAAACTTCAATTCCGAATTTGGCCCAACCCTGACACATATGCATATGCAAACATTCCCACACACCTCTGCAGGCGGGCTCAGTCTCATTCCATTGAGGGTTGCTGGGATCCATGCACTCGATGATAACAGAGCCCTGCTCCAGGGTGTATCCGGGGTCACAGGTGAACTCCACGACCGTGCCCACAGCGTAGGTGCTGTCAGTGGCGGTGAAGTTGCCGTACTTGACGAATGGCTCGTAGCAGTGCCCCGCTGCAAAAGCTGAGAGGACACACCATAAATCACCTGCTCCGAGACGCACATCACAGTCCAAACACTATCACCAAGCATCTGATTTGAGAAGAGCTTAAAACACACAGACAACCGGTCGGCTCGGCTCAGCCTTTAACCGCTTCACAAAATAATTTCGTCCGAAAGGCCGAGGACAGCACGGAATCTGAATTTAAAAGCGTTTTTAGATGGCAGTCTGAAAGAATTTGTCTGGTAAAGCAATGCGCAGTGTTTTACTTTCCCACCAATCATAATCTTCTTGGACTCAAACCCAAGGTTTCGGGTTGCCCTTGGAAGGAGATTGTTAGTTAATCATCCTTAGCCAGACTTGCAAGGCCACTTACGGACGAAAAAGGAAGAGAGACGGCCCGACAACGTGAATAAATGTGAAACGTGAATGAACAAACTCACTCAGGGAAACAACAAACCGTCACGCCTGGCTGAACCGTTATTGGTTGTTGTGCTCGTCTGAGAATGTAGAATAGAGATTAGAGCGAGAGGAGGAGACTTAAGATGAGGATGTTCAGACTATGGATAAACAGTGGCTTTGATATCCCTCCGGGTCCGGCCTCATTCAAGCGTGAGCTAGATTAGACTACCCACATTCAGTTTTACGTTCAGCCTCGCTCTCTGTTTAATAAACACAGGCAATTCAGCCAATTACAGCAAACTGTTTTCACCCCCTTCCCCAGACACAATTTGCATTATTCATATTTGGCTTCATCTGGCTCTGTTCTCTAAAAGAAGTAGAAATGAGTCATTTTAATCATCAGTTGACTCTTGCTTTCTTATAAGCAAAGGAACAGTCATTATATAAGATGGTATCCACATAAAAGTAAGACTTATATGCAAATAAGAGTAATATGTTCCAGACGGTGCATAATTTATGTGCATTTTGTGTTATTGCTATGAGTGAAGTCCCAATAGGAAGGAAAAAACATAGATGAAATCTCTTTAATGTCTCAGTTATTTCTCCCAGGCAGCAATTAGATTAAATGGCAAGAAAGCCTTTTTTCATAGAAAAAAAGTTTTCAAAGAGATTTACAACAATATCTCAAACTTTTGTTCAGTGTTCAGAGACACAAAAGCTGTGCATTTAAATAAGAACATTTCTCATCAAATTCTTTTAGAACTAAATTACAATAGGGACACATTTGAAACAAAAAAAACATAACTATACTAATGCTAAAAATTGAACTTTTGATTGATTAATTATTTTTCTGATTATGTTCAAAATGATTATGCTTTATTCATATTAAGGTATGAATACACTTTTCAAAAGAAATGAAGACTTTTAATCAGTAAGCGTACGTTACATTGACTAAAAGTGAAAAAAAAAATTACAAAATATTTCTATTTCCAATAAATTTCAAAACATTTCATCAGTATAAAAGAGAAACTTCAGCTATAAAGATTTCTCTGTGCCAAACTACGATACTACGATAGGAAACATGGTAATTTCACTAAAAGAGAAATTAATCTCAAAAGTTTTTGGTAATAATCTGAAAATAATTTATTTCAACAAAAACCGTACAAATGAAACTATTCCATTCAACTGCAATTACTACATGGATTTACATGATTATGGTTTAAAAAGCCTTCCGAGGAGAATTCTTTGAGTGGCCTTTCAGCAAGCACAGAGTTCCAGATCAATGCTTTTGCTAGTCTACTGAAATTGATAAAAACAGATCCATTTTGTTTATGATGGCAGAAAAAGGAGAATGGCACTTCAATCAGAAACACTATTAAAACCTGAGCAGCCTGGCTGGTGTGAAATTCAGAGAAGCATCTGGAGCGTGAGAAGACAAGCAGAATTGTTACAGGTTGCCGTGAAGGCACATTAGTATATTGTAGATAGCATAATCGGATTGTAGCATGGTAAATGAGATTAGATTGATCTCGCCGGATAATGACTGTGAGGTCCTGAGGTGCGCTTGACATCCCTGTGAACAAATGCAACTGCACATGATCGACTGACCTGTGAAAGGGAATAGGAAAGCAATTTCTGTACAAAAAAAAAGCCTCTGCATTTTCAGTTAAAACTCATTTTAATGACCTTGTCAGCTTGCATTTGCCCGCTTCATTCGATTTCCATTTGATTTAATCTGAATAAATCTCATTTGAGCCAGGAATCTAAAGAGTGTTTAGCAAGGCACATGGGAAAACAGATCTTTGGTGTGAATCGAAGCAACAAGGGGAATGTGCCGGAAGGTACACGCTTTGTCTCCATCACAGCCCTCAGGCTCTGTAGAGGACACGTGTTCTTCAAACAACGTTTGAACTTGGTAACCATCGCCATGTACGGCCCGGCTCGGAAATAAAACAGCGGAGGATGGATTAGAAAAGATGCTGGCTGCTATCAAGTCCTCATTATTACGACATCCTGTTAAGCTGGAATCCAACCATTTTCTCAGTCGCTTTCAAAAATTCCTTTTAGACGTACTGTGTTTGATAACATATTCTTTAAAAGTTTGGTTCACCCTAAAACGAAGATTCTGTCATTAATTACTCACCCTCATGTCGTTCCAAACCCAAAAGATTGTATTCATATTTGGAACACAAATCAGGATATTTTGATGAAATGCAAGAGATTTCTGACCTTGCATAAACAGCAACGCAACTAGTACGTTCAAGGCCCAGAAAGGTAGCAAGGACATTGTTAAAATAATCCATGTGACATCAGTGATTTAACTTTGTGAAGACTGACACAGAAGAGAAGTACTTGTTAAATAAAGTCAAATAATGTTTTCTTTGAAAACAAAAAGTATTCACGTAGCTTCTTAACGTTACTGTTGAACCACTGATGTCACATGGACTATTTTAACAATGTCTTTACAACCTTTCTGGGTCTTGTATATGTCAGTTGCATTGTTGCAGGGACTGAAACCTCTCAGATTTCATAAAAAAAAAAAAAAATCTAATTTCTAATTTGTGCTCTGAAATAAGAGTTTAGATTTTTGGGTGAACTATCCCTTAACGCTTATAACCTTATGTCTGTTTTGGTCTCAAATCTGGTGAGTGGATATATTTGCAAAACATTTCCCAATGGAGCTCTTCTTTTCAGATTTGTCTTCATAGCAAAAATGTCACTTATGGCAGAGAACTGTTTTGTTTGAATATTTATAATGCAGAAATTCTGTTTATTCATTCATTATTCATTCTGACTGCTTTAAATTAATTGTAAATTCTTGTTGTTCCATACCTTCATATCTGATGGCTACTCCCGTGTTGGTACCGAAACCATCCGTCGTAAACTCCACAAAAAGATGTCTGGCGGAACTAACGATTCCCTCGTTAGGAAGGTATTCCACCTCGTACGAGTCATACAAAATCGGAGAATCGATGTGATTGCCGTTTTTAATCAGGAACCTGCAGACATAAGGGTTTAGTTCAGTTCAAAACAAAGAAATTCTCAACAGTATCTGTTTGGCAGCAGATGTAACTTTCCCCCGATTTCTAGTACTGTCTTTTGGCAGTTTGCATAATAATTGCCTGATATGATTTTGAATAGCTGAGCAGCAAGTGACCTCATTAAAAGTCCATTTGTTAGCAAAGCCTGCAGAAAAAGTGGATACCGCTAATAAAAATAACTTAATCCTCCTCCTGAGGCCCCGGAGTGGGCTCTAATCGCTCTCTCCGCGCCTGCACGAGGGGATTTGATTATTCTAAATTATTTTAAAGGAGAGCAAGTGTCTGATCTCAGAAACTTTCATCCACTTTCACTCACACACTCACAGCTGTTCCTATCATGCCTCGTTCTTGCCGTAGCAGATAATGCCCTCAAGAGCAGCGCCACATTTGGAGTGTGACGGCACTGTGAAGAGACACTCTGAGCTTCTCCAACTGTCTCTTTGAACATCAGATGACTAATTAGTGCATAATAGCCGAACACTGAGTGAGTTGACTAGGACGAACCTGTCATCGTCTTCTGCGAGGGCCACCTTCTCAAAGTGCACGTGCAGCCGTTGACCCTCAGGGGTCTCCAGGACCCAGTGGCAGGTCAGGTTGTTGCTGTAGTTGCCAGGGAAACCAGGGGACACGATGCGGCCCAGAGTCGCGTTCTTCACCATTCCACCACAGGCCACTGTACAAAGTATAAATAAAAGGAAACAGATGACTTTGAGAAGAAAAAAAATGAGAGCTGGAGGTCGAGGAAGCCCTAAGAGCGAACTCTGAGCTGTGGATAACAATGCGATTTCATAGTGCATGACTGTAATGACTAGACCTGCAATGTAGCAATAATAGGAGGATGGCATTATATGTGAGGGCACATTGTTTTTACACATCAAGGACACTTTCAGACAATCCCCTACCCTTTGCATAGCATGTGAAAACCAGTATATGATATGAGCATCATGTCTGAATTCACAGTATTCATTAAACAGGTGAAAGACACCGTATCTGGATGACCTACTACTTTGATGGCATTTAATAGACATTTTTCATCCCACAAGGCCAAGAGAGAACAGATCAGAATGACAATAAAACAACATTAGTGATGCGCAAAAAAAATTGGAGTTTCAGTTAGTCACTATAATGTTACTTCATTGACTGATGTCATGGGGTCCCATCTGAGCATAAGAGAAAAGGCCAATGAGAATTGGAGAGTGGAATTTGCATGCCAAGCAACTCCCCTGTACATACGAGTATATAAGATGGCAGAGTGCAAGATTTCTGATTTGGAGCCGATCGCTTCTGGAGCAGTGGACAAGAAGAAAGAGAGACTTTCAGCTGCGTTGCATTTATGCTTGAAAATACCCGCCACATGGAAAAAGCCTCTAGGCTGTCGTCAGCTCTCGCTGACAAAGCTTACAATGCTGCGGGCCAGGCCACCTCTGTCCTGCACACCATGGCTATCCTGCAAGTTCACTAAGCCAGGGCACTTAAACTGTTGAACAAAGGTATTTCTGATCCAAGGTTGATTCAGGAACTGTGCACGGCAACTGACTTTGCTCTATGAGCGATGAAGACAACTCAACTGAACCTGACAAATATGCATTCATACTTGGTAATTCTGATTACTAAAGTTCAAGTCATATAATGCTAATGATAATAATATTACATTACAATTCTTGACTCACTGCTGCTATATCAGTAGATAAATAGTGTAGATGAATGTACAATGTTTTCTAATAACAATTTATTATATTTAGAGTTTTTATATTTATATTTAATATTTAAGAATTTTATATTTAATTTGGGGGGCATCCAAGTTTGCCAAGTTTTCCCTGGTAATTAGTTGATTTAAAACTCTTTAAAACTTACTAACTCAGTTACTATTTGTGAGAAGTTACTAGTAAATATAACTAATTACTTTTTTAAAGTACCATGCCCAACACTGCACCTTTCACATTTTAATGTACAATTTCATTATGAATCATTATTATTTAATTTTTCAGTCTGATTAAGTCTTAATTTTGTTTTTAGGTTTTAGTACTTGTTATTTTAAGAGAATTACTGACCATGAGGGTCTCCCAGTCATGATAGTCTGCAGGGGTCCTCTCTATGATATCATTTCCTGTTTTATATATTTTTTCTTTATTTTCATCAAACCACAAGACTATAAAACAATAAAGCAGGAAAGCAGTTTTATTTAAATGAATGAATAAATAAATAATTAAATTTTAATTTTAAGTATTTCAGCTGTTTTCCATCACTGTGAAATGAAAAATGCAAAATGAATTTTAATTCAGAAATTAAAAAACATGTTCAGTATAGAATAGGTGCATCTGAGTCGTATTGTGCATGAATTGCCTTTTCAGTTTATTTTTGAACAAATGAATAGACAAAAATAGCCACGTTATTGACTCAAGAACCTTTAGACCACAACGATTTAAACAGAAGGACAGCAATAATAAACAGTTTTTCTTTAAGGCAATGAAAAGAGAGAGAGCTTGGAGGAGGAGTACACCTTCTGAGCTTGACGGCTGAAGGTTAGTCAGGCGGACAGAACATAATTAAAGTGGACCCAAAGCCCTGCTCCCTGGCAGCCTGCCCATGCTGATCAGTAATCAGACTCTGACAGTCTGGTCCGGCCCTGCATCAGCATGGCAGGGGCACACTTCTAAAACGGCACGTTTATGCTATTTCACTCCGAATCAATGGCGAGACTTAGAAACCCCAAGTCCTGTAAGCCGTGTCTGGCAGCCGCAGGCTAACTAAACCACCTCACGATACACGCTACAGCCGTGCCTCCAAAGCACTAAACGAGATCCTTCATCAAAACAGCCCTCCTTCAGGGAGCGCAGCCTTGTTTGCAATCGGAGATGTTGTTCTGTTTGTCATGCAAGAGGGAAGAGTTCCCCGGCTCTGGGATTCGGCTCTCTGAAGAGATCGAGGCGAAAAAAAGTCCTTATTTATGCAGAAGAGGCCGGCCTGTCAATCACGCTGTCACACCGGGCTGCCTTGAGGGGGTACGGTTGTTAATATTCACTGCCTTGTAGCACAAACACTTCTGTTACCACCATACCAGCCAAAATCAATGATCAAGCTCCAATTAACTTAAAAGGAGGAGGGAGCAACCGCACTAGGAGTTTCTCCCCTGTCAAGTTAAATCACACCTGTGCGGACTAAATATTTACACAGGCATGAGGTTTGTTTTTGAGCCCAAAGTATAGGGGCTGCATCTAAATGACACAATGACTTGTGGGTGTATGTTTATGGTGAGACGGAGAAAAAAAAAAGAAGGATAATTGCTAGTGAGCGAGTCCAGAACAGCTTTACAATGATGCAAATCAGCAAGTGCGAGGAGGCTGTGTTTATGAGTGGCAGAGGAAACCTTACATTTTCTGCACCTTGCGTCTATATGCAAATGAAATAAGGTTCATTAAAAGCAGAAGCTACTTTTTCATAGATTTTTCTGTACTTGTTAAGATAGCAGTAGTGCTGCTTACTCGTGCTACAGCTTCATAATTGAATTTCTCAGGGGCAGAGATCAAATACTGCAGATTTGGTAATTAACTGTCATTTAGCTGATGCTTTTGTTATAGTGCACTCAATACAGGGACAATCCCTTTGGAGTAACCTGCAATTAAGAGTCTAGCTGGTGCAAGGGCGCATGTGACATGTTAGTTAGTCTCTGCTTCAAGTTTACTGCCACCTGGATACAACCTGAACCTTTTATATGAGCAGCCCAGACCCATTACTGTCAGGCTAAAGGAATCATTCGGGTTCAATACAAGTGAAGCTCAATGGATCACATTTGGGGAATAATGTTAATTAGCATAGAAAACAATTTCAATGACTTCTTAAGTGAAAAAAAGCAAAAATCTTGGCACTTAATGGAAGTAAATGATTTTTTGCTGAAGCACTTTGGTTCTTCACATTAATTATTTTAGAAAACATATAATTTAAGCTGAAAAGTTGTTTAAATTGTCATTTTGCAACTACTGGTCAAGCAATTAGTCACTGTAGTGTATTTGGGGTAAAAACAGTAGACACGTTTTTTCATCAGTCTTTATTTGTTTTTTTTTCATATAGTCTTTCATTGGTTTTCATGTTAAATGTATGTCAACCACAGGAAGGAGTCAAATGTATATTCTTCTAATTCAGGATGCTCCATTTTAAAATCAGTAAGCTAAGTTACCTCTTTTCTTGGTATCTTTGCACAAACACTGTACAAAAATGAGTAGGGAGTTTATTTTATGGCAACAATTGAATATAACTATAAAAACACATGTGATTCTATCATATTAGTCTCATAATAACATACTTAAAAAGATAGTTCATCCAAAAATAAAAATTCTGTCATTAATTACCCTCATGCTTTTCTAAATCAAAATCCGTTAGACCTTCGTTCATCAAATTAACAACACAACAAAACAAATTAAGATATTTTTGATGAAATCCGAGACCTTTTACCCTGCACAGACAGCAAAACAAGTGACACAAGGTCCAAAAGACAGTAAAGACATTAAAGACATTAAAATAGTCCATGTGACATCAGTGGTACAACTTAATTTCTATGCATTAACTTGTTATTTTTGTTTTTCTTTACACATTAAAAGTATTCACGCAGCTTCATAAAATTATGGCTGAACCACTAATGTCACACAGACTATTTTAATAATGTACTTACTACCTTTCTAGGCCTTGAATGTGGTACAATAGTTGCATTGCTACCCAGCTATGAAAGGTGAGAAAGCTCTCGGATTTCAGTTGGAATTTGATGATTGAAGGTCTTGCAGGTTTTAAAAAGTGTGAGTAGTTAATGACAGATTTTTCAATTTGGGATGAACTATTCTATGTAAGTGAATAATAAGTATTTTGGCAGCAAACAGTGATTTGCCCGGTTTGTTGTCTGGTGGGTTAGGGTTTTTTAATGAATGCATGAAAATATATAAACTATCAAGAACTCACCAAGACAGCGGGGCACTTTGCCGCTCCAGTAGGGTGTGGTGGCATTGCGACACGTGAGGGTGGAGGGACCCTGGAGTTGGTATCCATTGAAGCAGTAGAAATAGGCCTCTCCCCCTGCATGCAGACTTGTGACAGACACGTCCCCATATGCTGGTCTATCAGGAAAGTTGCAACTCAACACAAATGCTGTAACGGAGAGCAAACGAATAACTGATTAGGCAAATGATTAAAACTGCATCACGCCACACCACACTTACTTAAACGAGCGTCTGAAGCTGCTCTAAAGCTATCATTAGCCTGAGACTAAGGTCTGTGGGGAGTATGAATATTGCATTACACTGACTCCCACTTATTTCAAAAAGACTTATTATCTTAACAAACTCCATCTGTCTTTCTTTCTCTCAGTTTAATATGGTCTCCGAGGGTCTGTCCCCAATGCATGTCCTCTCTCCATGTCCTCCAGACCGCAGCCGACCTTTTCAGCGTGAAAGGGACATCTCGAAGATGACAAATAAACCCGAACTCTGAACATTGTCTGTTTTCACAGCCAGAATGGGCCTGCTGGGATGCGTAGAGACAATCATTAGCTGCCTAAGATGATAGATTAGACTCACATTTGGTCTAATGGCCGTAATAGAGCAAAACCTTCTCTACCTCTGAGACTAGCAAAGATTCTTCATCATTTTTAACTGGACACTTTTGCGCAAAGTCTGGTCCACATTGCAACTTACTCTGGCCCACTTAGACAAGCCGTCTAAATTAGACCATCTCGTGACTCAATGACATGTTTATTTTTGCTTCTATGTGTCTTTTTTAAAAATAAAATGAATCTCCAATAATAAGTCTTCATAAATAATATTAATTACAAGTCTGGTTCAAATAAAACTCCCCCAAATGGCCTCTTACATAAGCTTTGGTCTTCTGGATTGGCTTTATTGACTATTGTCTTGCCTGGCTCTTGGCATTAAACCAGACTGTCAATACTTTCTCAAGCAATGTCCACAAAAGCCTTTTCACCATTTATTGCTGCTGGCTTCTTCTTTCACCCTTTCAAAGCGCCTGAAGAAGGGTCTTGGACCGAAGCACTGCAATTTATTAAACATTTGCAAGCTACAACAGCGCAGGAGTTTTCTATTTTACCTTCTTCCTATGAAAATCAACAAGCCCCGGCGCAGTGAATACTAAAGGTATGAAAGACAGATATTTTTTCTTTGAAATGAAAGAGGTCAAAATTCAAGGCCAAAGAGAATTCAATTGCTAGTCATGTACAGAACGGAGTCTGCATATGAAGGAGGCTTTGATAAGCAAGTGACCGTCTTTTCCTTCATCACAGAAGCTCCGCACAGCCTCCGCAGGAGTCCTCACAAGATGGTAAATCCAGGTTAGACCGCAAGTGCCCATTGAGCCTAAGAACTACTTTCCCAACACCATTTTTCGCCTCCTCCTACCCATCCTCCTTGGAGAATGTTTTTGCAATTTATGACAGAAATTTCAGGGCTCATTTCTCCCTGTCTCTGTGTGGCTGTGGCAGCCGTATTGTTAGCTGTTGAAATTCAAAGCGTTGTGTGGGTGTTGATTTTGTCACCAACGACAAGAGTGAGCCCGGGGCCAGAAAATTTGCACAGGGGAGATAAATTATAACCTTTGACCTGCTCATATATGCTCTAAAACATTTAATAAAACAAATAATGATTTGTAATAAAAGCATTTTTTTTACTTAAATGTGCATACATTTTTGCATATCTGGCAAATACAACATATCTGTGATGAACAATTTCAACTTTTCAAGCAGATCTGGCATACTTTACCTACTGAATAAAGCACAATAAATAATGACAGTAATTTACATAGAAATTTGGTATTTTTTATTCAGAAATAAATTTAAATACTTTAGTGTACTTAATGCCTGGTTAAACAGGATTGTGGGAGGTTAGTCGATGAAACATGATTTTGCAGTGCAATACGGCAAAGCAAATTCTAGCTAAAGTCTTTAGAGATGACTTGACACTTCTGCAAGAAAAGCAAGCACAGAGCATTTAAAGGGCTGGTCTCTAAAGGCTAACACGAGGCCTTCAATTACACCTGTAAATAACAGGTAAAAATGTCAAGTTGTATTACACATGATCGAGACGTTATCCCTTCCCAAAAGAAATGTTATCTCACATTAGAGGCCACAAAAGCTGCTACGGACGAGTCAGCTCGAAAATATTACAGCAATTTTTCAGTTGTCAGGCATTAATTAAACTGTGCTATACAATGCCCTGTAGTATTGCTTTCATAGCTGAGATTATCCGTATCTGATCCTGAACCAACAGCAAAAGTGAATCACCGCCGTGTTTCATGTGAGAATCACTCTCGCTCTGGTCTCTGATCCTGTGGTGGTGTTTAGAGAGGTAGAGGGCCCTGTCAAACAGAATTAATGTTTTTGTTTAAGTTTTTTTCCCCTCTACTGGCTCAGGTTGGATTCCTGTGTCTAAGAAAGCCACAGTTTGATAAATCACTGCAATTCTTTTTCCTCACTGAGCAGAGAGGAGCTGCGTAATGGGGTGGTGCACCTCAGCAACAATATAGGAGCCAGTAAGCGAGGGTTACACAGAACTGACATCCATACCCCAGAAGAGCATTTTTTGTGCCCCACGTGATGTCGAGATTCTGCGGTACGTACGTAAAAAAAAATCTGACACTAAGCAGAAAACTAGTTCACTCTGCAAAGTGTCACAGATGAGCACACGCAGTCTACAAAGCTTGGTTGATTACAACAGCATTTCGTTTTGATCCATGTTGATGCTCCACTAGTTTAAGATGTAAACACTGTGCAACTGTAGTTTGTTTATGGTTGCCAAGAAATCTTGGAGTTTTGCTGATATGTAGTTATATAAAAAAATAAAGGGCAGTAAAAATAAATTCATCCTAGCAGCAAGAATTAGTCTAAGCAACAAAAACAAGGTAAAGTGCATTTTAAATAATACATTAAAATGAATGAATACAAAATGTACTGTGTGTCCAGTGTAGTCTGATTTGTAATTCTTTAAAAAAAAATTTTTTTTAATAATTAAAATACATAGAGCACAATTAGTAAAGTCTGATTCCCGAACAAATGATTGTTTTAAATTGTTGAAATAGTTTCTTTTTAAAAATCAAAAACAAACAGGGTAACCAGCATATTCTGATTCGCAAATAATTTATTTTCTGTTAATATTTCTTAGTAAACTAAAAGCATGCGGCGCAACTAGTGCAATACAGTTTTGTAATGCACCAACTAACTAAGAAGGTTCTTGTATAATTCACAAGATTAGCTGACAGAAAATTTCTTTGAAATGCATGCAAAATGAACATCATAAGTGAACTACGCCTAAATGAATCATAAGCAAATAAGCCCTGCTCTTCGGTCTGTGATGTTCCAAAGGTTGAGCTGTAGAGGCAATTTAAAAATACCCTAATTCCAACCCAGTGCTTGGTGTATATTTCAGCATTGGATGAGACAGTTTTGCATCCTCTCTCTCTCTCTCTCTCTAGCCTTAAACCAGTGCATCTACCAGTAATTATGCCCTGCTCATGAGTGCTGTATTAACTTCCACCCTCTTCCACCGGTGCACATGCGTAAGAGCTCAGAGCCTGCAGCGGCAGGGCATGTGGAGAGGGTATCTGCCCCTGATGACTGTCTAATCTCGACGCTGAGAAGGGGAGAGCGCTCCTCTTACCGACTCAATGAGCCAGCACATGGGGGGGCCTTCACTCCCTCAGCCATCTATTTTATTTATGGTTTATTAGCGCTGTTTCAGCACAGCGGGGCCCATGCGCCAGCACCGCCGGGTTGTTATAGCATTATTACCCCTCTGCTTCCATTTCAATTAGACTAATACTGAGGGGGCACCGGAGGCTAGCTTTATGTGGAGCCGTCCGGTCGACACTAAATCACATACTCGCAAGTTGCCTTGTGGCTTCATAGGCCATAAAGACTGAGCGTTGTAATGCAGCCTAAAGATGACTGTGTGGGAACTGGCATGGTGGAGATTAGCTGGCAACCGATTAGACAGCAACAGATGCAGTGCTAATGTGCTTCATTAGGTGCCCTGGAGGAAGGCCCATGGGTGGACGAGGTGAGGATGGGCTGATGTATGTCCAGTCACCGTGACGAACCCTGCGGTTTAGTTGGGTGATTTTGCTTAAAGGCACAATTCACTCAGAAATTTATATTCTGTTATCGTGATTCAGCAATTTTTGTCAATACAATGAAAGTCAAAGGGGACTAATCAACATGTTACCCGACTGACTTTAATTTTATATAACTGAATTTTTGTATAGGCTGACATATGAGTACATTGTACTTATTTTTTTGATGTAAGTACATAGTAGTTAAAGCCAACTAATATAAACTGTGACCAAGAGTAGTTTATTGAATCTTAAGACAAAATATATTTTTATATTATTTTTTGTTCAGTAACATACATACATCAGGCTTTTATGGTTCATATAGTATGATACAGTGAGTATATAGAGCTCATATTTGAGGAGGAAAGAACACATTTTTTTTATTCTGAGGGCCAAAATGAGTAAATATATGCAGCATGATGCAGTTGCTGATTTGGGTAAAAATTCATTGCTCAGGACACTCGGTCCCTCCATGGTTTAGATAGCCCTGTACTAGCTTGTAATGTAAATCAATGAAGACAATAAAATGCATATAAATATCAGTTGTCACTCTATTTCACGCAATAATTTATCTTTGTTAAAATGTATTTACTATTACAGCTCTGGCATTTTTTTGCAATGCATGCAAAATGCAATGCATGGCATATAATGCAATACAATGGCATTTGACAGATACATAAATGTTACTCAATACCTGATAAATCATATTGACTCTTTTTAACATGTTTTTATCTGATGAAGAAGAAGAAGAAGAACTAGTCCAGCATAGCAATTAAGTGTTCAAGTTGCAATAACAATATAAAAATGTATACATTTACTTTATACATTCAAATCTGTTTCACGATAAAAAGAACTGTTAAAATTGCTGGTTTAAACATCAATCAGAAAACTAAAGGCATGTAGTACTGTAGATTGAGTACAACAGGCTTTTCAGCAAAGGTTTGATTATGTTGATACTTAGACACTTTGCGTATAAAACAATACAGTGCGCTTTATGGGGTTAAGGACTTCTATTTTACATTGCACACCAGTCAAAACCAACCTTTAAACTAGGAAAGCTATAAAATGTTGTGCTTCTATGTGACTGAATTACATTTTAGACTACTTTGCAGTATTGTCAAAGTAAGTAATAGGTGAATGAAGACCACGCTGTCATCCACTTATAGTCACACACTGATAGATTTGTTTGCTCTGTATGCTTTACACATATAAACATCTCATACAGATTTCCGTCCACATAGACCATTTGCCCACTGGAACTCTCTGAAGGCTCTGAATATGAGTCAGGAACTTGACTTGGCACATCTCAGGCTTCTAAACAAACACGCTTATCGCCTCTGGCTCAATGCATCTTCAGCTGTAAACACATAAAAGCCTTGAGCATATACAATGTGCTCACGAAAACTCTCATGCATTTTGAGGGCAGGCCAATGTAAAGGATGGAGAATGAAGGTTTATTCACAACCCTGATCAATGCACTCAATGGCTATTAGGTTGCCTATGGCAACAGAAACAGAGAATCATCACTCTATAAGCACCATACAGGGTACATTGTTTACATCTCTTCAAGCAAGAAAAATATGATTTCTGGATGAATGGATGGATGTGTGGATGGATAGTTACCTCCATCCATCCAAATTTCAGAAAAAAAGCACACTTTTTTTACATTCTTAAACAAAAAACAATAATAGAAAAAAAGAAAAATGAATGAATAAACAAGCATTCTTCATTAGCTATCGTTCTGAAAATAGCTTAATTTTTAAATTAAATAATAACAATAATTGAATGAGAGGAAGTACTGTACGATGATATTAGTTAACATATATGTTATGGCAAATAACCAGCAAATGGCATTTATTAATACAAAATACTATTTTTATTATTTTGTCAAACTATTAACAAAATTAAAAATACAAATTTTTTAATGTTACAAGCTAATTTTACACATCACATTATAATGTACATTTATATTTTCAATTTTATTTTTCAAGTTTAATTTTGTTTAATTTTGAGTACATATTTTGGTACATATATATGTACAGCATTTTTTATTTTATTTTATTTCAGTTAATGTTTATTTTATTTCAATAAACAAAAATGCTTTAATAAGCATTTAATAATTTTAGTTTTAGTTAAACTTAAAAACAATTTAAGCATTTCACAATTTAATTAAAGGGTTAATTCACCTAAAACTGAACATTTTGTCATTAATTCTTTTCATTATTTACTCACTCCCATGTCGTTCCAAACCCGTAAGACCTTTGTAACCTTCATATTCATAAATATTCATATTTTTTTATAAAACCTGAGAGCTCCCATAGACAGCAATGTAAAAATTCACCAAAGCAGAAATTCAGTTTCTCCTATGACATCAAGCTATAAAACCCTTTTTGGTTTTAACTGGAATCAAATGCTATATAATGGATTTCAAACAGTTTACAGACACTTTTAGATAAAGCTGGCAGAGGTGGTCTTGGTGGGGTGGTGCCTGCTGGGTGAATATTTGTTATCTTCAGACTGGACCCCATCTGCTGTTTGATAAGAGCACAGTTACCAGCTGTGTGTCAGGCTGCCCTGACAGCGTGTCAAGAACTAGTGGAGCTGTTCACGTCCGTAAGTGTCCGGGCTTCTAGTCTGCCAGCGCTTGTACAGGTTCACGCTCTACACAACCGCAAAAATTCACTGATAAGCAGAGCTTCATCTCCAATTCTAAGCATGAAATGCCTGTATGTGTGTGTGTACGTATTGTCATCTGGGAAAACATGGAAATGATGCCACTCTTGTGTCATGCAGTTCCCCCAGTATGAGCAGTGCAGCAGGACGGTTATACTTACAGAAATGACTGTGCTATTAAATCTGTTGCATATTACATGAGCTAATAAAAAAAATATATCCTCTTTCGCTTATTTATGAAGTATGGGCAGGGATTCACAGACTCCAAGCTCATCATGTCTTATTGAGGCTGATTGCATGTGAGTGGCTCAGTCCGAGAGGACACGGGCGCGAGGGAAATCTCCCTCAATTTAAGACCGGCTTGTACATCACTCTTATTAACCTGGACCATGTGGAGGCAGCAAACGAACATCATGAAGTAGATCCCTCAGAGACATAACAGGAACAACACAGGAATCTACTCACAACATGGACCTCTATCTATCTATCTATCACACACACACACACACACACACTTATACGCAAGCACAAAATAATAAAAACTATTTAGCAAATTTTCTGATTATTCTGATTATTAAATATTTGAATTTTATTTTATCATTGAAGTAAAGAGAAAATAAATGACAATATTGACTTTTTATTAAGTTGACTGACCATTATCAAAGTATTGTTGATATAGTATTGTTAAATGTGTAGGCCTGGAAGGATTTTTTACATTTTAAATTAAATTTAATTTAATCTTAGAAATGTATTTTTTCTTTTGAAAAATAAATAAACATTTGAGTGCTGTCAAACAATTAATCATGATTAGTTGCATCGAAAATACAAGTTTTAACATGGGTGTATTGTGTATATTCATTATGTATTTATAAATACAAACACATACATGCATATAATTAAGAAAAATATGTGTGTATATTAAATATATTTATATAGGATATGAAATATACAAATATAAATATATAAATCATATAGATGTTGATTTATTTATATACAAAATATATACAGAATGTGTGCTTTTATATATATATATAATAAACAAACAGAACACATACATATATTATGTAAGCAATTCATTTTGAATGTGATAAATCACAATTAATCGGTTGACAGCACTGGTAAATTTATTTATATGTTGTTGCTCATGTTATAAAATAACTGTTATTAATCACTTGATTTCTAACGACACTTAAGAAAGAATTCTAATGGTCTCAAATTAAATAAGAACCTCAAAAATAACAGCTACAATAATAAAAAAATATTTCAATAAACATATTTAATAAAGTCGACAAGTGTTATAGCCCTGTAATAGATAAAATCATTTTTCTCATCAAATTTTTCACAGACACCCTACCACACTCTTGCAGGACCCTAATATGCCAGGCTTTTTCCAGTCAACGAAAGATACTGTACCATGCAAACAAAAAAAACCCAAGCGGCACGGAAGTAGAAAGTAGACGTTTCATCAGCAAAGAAAAATCTGCCTTGTTCCCATGGAAATAACAGCAACCCACACCTATTTTATTTGCATTGACACCTCAAGTGACAAAACACGGAGACAGTAAAAATCCTTTGCTTCATTAAACGTACATCTCACTGTCAGACACTCTCTTTTATGGAAGCGTTGAAGTATAATTCATGTCATCTAAATGTCTTGCTCCAGCATGCCCCCGTAATTCAGTGCCAGCACATATAATTTCATAAAAGCAAATAGACTGTCGGTGGCAGAGTGCGTTTCGTGTTCACGCTGGCATGTTTTTCATACGGCCCTACTAATGATGTGAGGGCATAGAGAGCGGTCAATAAATGACAAAACAATGGTGTGTCACAGCACGGCCAAACGCCTCAGCGGGAAACACTCATTAACTGGCCGAACCCAAGCACAACTTTGAGAGTTCAGGATCCTGCGGCCCTGCAAAACATTAAATGACTTCAAATAGCGGCGGCGGGGGAGTATAATAGCCTGTGATTTGATTGAGGTGCTCTTACTGCCATGTGCTCGCTCAATGAATCTGCCCTTCTCACATATGCTTGAGTGCTATTTCAAACTAGTCTTCTGAGAGGAGCCTGTATTTCGCTCTAATGTCATTCAAAGTGTTATATATTTATATTTGCTTTGAATTTTTTAATACATGTGATCTTGACAGACCTTTATCTCCACATGTCCAGACTCTTAATCAAGCTCTGATAGGTCGACGCTCTTTATATGCAAATGACCCCTTATCTCGAAGATCATTTTTTTCAGTGTACGGGTAATATCATTTCTCATAATTACTACGGTTCTCTTAATGAAGGCTGTTTGATAGTTAATGTGCAGAGGAGCAGGTGTTCGGTGCTATCAATCAATTACATGCTCCGCCCAGGCTCTAAAACAACCGCAATTTAATTCCATTTGCCGCTCTTAGATTTTACGCCATATCACGTCCATTAAATGCTAATGAAAGAGCAGCTGCCTGCTCTGTATTATTGAAAGCAGGGGAAACTTGCACTGCAATTACCTCTTAATAATTATCTGATAATTCATTACCAATAACAACCTGGAAACATATTAATTTGGTTAGGGACAATGGTTTTTTTTTAAAAAGAGCTCCTGCAACTTTGTGATTAAGACAATGTCCTTTATTAATTTTTAATTAAAAGGATTTAATGAAATGGGCTCCTCTACCAAAGTGTTGGCAAAGGTTTATATTAACATCCCTGCTGTATAATTTAGTGCTAAAGAGAAAAACGTTAAAATTTAATGAGTGGAACTACAGTGCACAATCCCTCAGAAATTAAATGAAAAATGCCAATAATTGACCAACAGTGTTAATGATGATGATGATGATGATAAAAAATGCATAGTTATAAGTAGCTATATTGATTATCGTTAAATGATTTTACCTAAAAAATGCTGCTGATGGAAAATTTATTTATACAATTTATACAATTAATTTTAATTCAATTTTAAACAGATTAAACATTAAATAGATTTTTTATGTCATCAATGTTTAATGTTTTTAAGACATTACCAATTTTATTTATGTACTTTCCCATTTTAAAGTCAATAAATGTTATTTCTGTAGCACAAAAGTGTTTATCTTTTATACTACACACAGTAGTATTAAAATAATATTTCATGTATTAAAAATACAGAATTCTATGGTTTTGATTGCAATTACAGTACTGTGATTTTTCTATAATAAAACATTTTGTAAATTACTGTGATTAAATTTACAGCCAGCATACCGTAAAATACATTACAGAAACATACTTACCAACTGCCACCAGCAAGTTGCTTTAGATTTCACAGTGTACTCTATTGTTTAAAAGTTTTTTAATATTTAAAAATAAACAGTAATTTGTTTTTTGCGAGGCTATTAGAATACTTTTTTTGTGCAAAGAAAACAAAAAATTATTTACTTAACCGTTCTTCTCATTTTCTTCTTCTCAGCTTCTGCCATTTTGGAGAGTAATTAAGAAAGTGTTTGATATACTTCGCAATAGGCGTTGTTTACGCTTAGGGGAAAGCGTGCATATGCGTTGTGATAAAATGGTGGAAGGCATAACTCGGGGGAAAAGAAGGGTTGAGGAAATTAGTTTTTTTTTTCTTTGCACAAATATAGTATTCTCGTAGCATTGCAAAACTGAAGTTTAGCTACTGATGTCACATGGACTGTTTTTTCTGATATATTTAAACTGTATAATTTCAGTTAGGGTCAGATAGCTTTCCAATTTCATAAAAACTGTGTTCCGATGATGAACAAACATCTTAAAGGGGTCTGTATCGACATGAAGGTGAGTAATTTGTGACAGAATGTTCATTTTGGGATGAACTAACCCTTTCGATTCTTAAATCAATAATTTCTCTCAAAATAGTACAATTTCACTGCCTTAAAAGGGAGCATATGTTCTCCAAAGTAACAGGAAGTCTCCAGTGACAAGTGGCATTTTGTCCGGAGGGGGAGTGCGCTCCTCATTATAAGTTGTACTTTCTTGCAGGGCTACACTGACAGCGCGTCTGCAGAGTGTTGTTGAATCTGCGACACGAGTCCGCGGACTGTGTCCTGAGAGATTTGGCAGGGATTCTGGGGGCCGCATGTGTCACACGGTGAGGCGGAGAGCCTGGAGACACTCCCAGACATCTTGACAGAATCCCAGCATCCCTTTCTCTCACTGACAGGCCATCAGAGCACTCATGTGCTTTCAGTAAAACCCAGAGCAGCCACATCCCCCTGACTCCAATAACACAGCCTCGCTCTCTCGCTGTCTGTCTGCTCACAATACAGTGATAGATTATCTACACATTGGCCGCCATGCCGAGTGACGTGAATGCATCTCTCTCAGTATGTAGGCAACAAAATTGAACAGATTTTTTTTCTGCTCCATTGTATTTGGGATGAGGATAGACTACAAAAGGCAGCCTTTTCATACAATACGTAAACAACTGTGGCAGTATGATTGTTTTGTAAATAACGGCGCACAGTGATATTTGAAATCCAATGGATTATTTCAAGCTGCGGATCAATCCGTACAAAAGTGTTTCAGGGAGGCAATTACACGGAATGAAAAGTGAACTTTAGAGCAGTACATGTGCTCATTGAGATAGGATTCACATATTAAACTGGATGTCAAACTTCATTCGTAGCCAAATGGAAAGGAAACTGCAGAGCAGAGACTTTCTTACTCATGTATTTAAAAATCCCTGCATGAATATATAAGAAATGAGCGAAGTTTGGAATGAAAAATGCATGAGAATGCACAAGGCGTCGGACAGCAACAAACACGAACCCGTGTATATGCTCGAATCCTCCGGCACACGAGAAAGCATGAAAGTCTTGATGTTTTCTCCCACCCACTGACATCACGCTCCATTGTTAAACCATCTGCACTGACATGCACCCTGTGTCACAGCCAATCATTAATGTAATTACTGGGGTTTTGCATCATTACTGTTATTCACGGTTGTGAAGTAGGAGGGAACAGCTTTTAGTGGAAGAAGGAAACAATGGCAGCCGTAACCCAGACAACCTCAGGAACCACACTGCTTTTAAATCGGCCTCTCAATGACTATTTTTCTGCATTTCACAGAGGGACAGACACATATGTGAGAGCTAGACTTTTTTCTAAATAGGTCACTGTAATGGCAGTGTGTGTATTGGGGCAAAAACAGCTGATTAATAGAGAACAGAAAAACCTAATTTACTGTATATTTCCCAAAGAAAATAGTAGGGATGCTTACCAACAAACACTGTACTGGGCGGCTGCAAGACACAAGAGCCCACCTCTGGCACTTTACCATTACATTCATCTTGACCGATTAGATTGTGGTCATACTCGTTATATAATCTTCATTTATATTTGGCAAACAATATCTCCACACAATAGATATACAGCTGATCTGCTACTGAAATAACAAGTTCAACTCAACTGAAATTTAAAGAAATTAATATAACTGTAATTTTTTTTACTAAAAAACACTTGTCTTATTTGATAGATAGATAGATAGATAGATAGATAGATAGATAGATAGATAGATAGATAGATAGATATTACAATTAAATTTTTATTCAACTAGATGGATTGAAACATAGAATAGAAATTACAATGGATGGATGGATGAAGAATGGATAGAACAATGGATAGAATTATGATATACTGTAAATAGAACAAACAATGATAAACAGAACAACACAATGAACAACAGATTTATAGACAGAACAAGATAAGCTGAAAGGATGCCAATGCAGCACAAAACCACTGCTAGATACTGATGTAACTTGTAAAATGTTTCACACACTTAATTTCAATAACTAAAGTCAATCATATTTAATAATTCCACATCATTTGGCATGTGAGCGTGCAGCTCCGTTCTCTGAGACGTTGGAGGCGCATGGCACTTCTCAGCTAATTGGCTATGAGGATTCAGCCTGGGTTGTTTCTCATTTCTGTCTAATAAAGCACAGAGTGTACGGCACTTCTCATGCTCGCTTTGTTACATTCAGATCATTCTTATTAGATCACTCTTCAGGCGTGAGAGTCCTTCAGATTTGATTGTAGAGGGGGTGTCTTATGCGATCGCAGGTTTTCTTTTGTAAGCTCATTGAAGATTGATGAAGAACAAGTCCCTCAATGCTTCCCGACTCTCGAGGACATATGGACATTTGAGAGCTTTAGCCATTGAACTGGCTGGCCAGGCACGGTCAGCATTTCATTTCAACTTAAATGCTTCTAAAATGGGCTACTTTTCAGATATTAACTAACCTGAAAAGGCATGCCAACCTCATTATCTGCAGCCGTCATGGACAGAGACAAGGACACACTCTGCCAAAGGGGCTAATTAAAATCTCTTTTTATTCGTCTTCTTTGCTTGGCTAAACCTCACGAGCTGAGCCAAGACGGTTCCTGTAAGTCAAAGTCTTTTATTTGCATGTTATTTCTGACACACTCGGGGTTGCGACCGAACTGGAGAACAGAAGCCAGCCTAGAAGGAATTGCATTGAAACCATCGAGAACTACATAGAGAAACTCATTTGTGCTTCAAACAAACATAAAAGCTGAAGGCTGGTCAGACACTTTCAATCGAGCTTAAGTAGTCAGATCACAGGATTTTTTTTGTCTGCTTGTATTGCTCAGAGCCCGTGCACTTGACATGCGGCTAGATGCACAATAACATACAAGCCACCAGCTATTTCTTTATCAATTGAGTTTACCTTCACACAGAAATCTTTGTGGACAGCCTAGTCTCATGATACTGGATTTGCCAGATCAGAAGCAGGACTGGCTCCATCCTCTAGGGAGGGGTGGGAAGTGGGATTCCGCCTTTTTTAAAAGTGCCTTCTTTCCTGAAACATCACAGGATTGGCTTCCTAGCTGGGAGGGAGGGTTTATGAATAAATGTATGGAAAATCTGGAGCTATGCTAACATCTGTGCGGCAGTAAGGAGTGAGTTGTCAACACACATTCTCTCACACCTACACACGCTACATCTCACTCCATCCTGACCCAGCATCACCACTGGTGGAGAACAGCCTGGATGTTACCGACACTGTGCTGGAATAGCACGCCATTTGAGCTATTTGCTATGGTTTGCTAACAGCTGCCAAGAAGTGTTCGCGCAAAGCCGTTATCATCACAATCATCATCAAGTGGATGGGGTGTTAGACAGCGGAAGTCAGACTCATTTATAGCGTAATTCTATTGACCAGCTTCCAAAATGTCTGGCAAAGAAAGCTGTGGATGTGAAAAATGTTGCTAGCAGCATAATACATGTTTCTAGACTTATTATGTGTGATTCATTGATGCATTTTATTTCTGAGAGATAGATATTTGCCTTTATAATGGTATCAAAACTGAGATGTTCTTTGAAATAACTTTTTTTTTCAGTGAAAGCGTTCATGAACTGAGGTGTTAATGGTTTCATTCCAAACCTTAATCATATCACTTAAACTTTCAGCACAAAATGTGTATATATATATATATATATATATATATATATATATATATATATATATATATATATATATATATATATAAGTACTAATAAACAGACAATAAGTTAATTATAGGCAAGCTTTAAATATATTTAAGTACATTGAACAAAAAAAAAACGATTAATTGATTTTACACAATTTTTAAAGTTAATTATTTCATATGCCATTTAAGCTAGATTTAAATAAACAAATTTTGTTGACTAACTTAGAATTTTTTACTTAAATCTATAGCTACAATAAATTGTTTGCACCCACTTAAGAAAATTAAGCATAATTATCATCAACAAACACAAATTTATATTAAGATATTTTTTCATATTTAATTATTTAAAATAAATAAATGCATAAACTATGATGCAAACATTTCTTCATGTTATTTGTCAGTATCACACATTTTTACACACATCAGTATAACACATTTTTAGGCAGCGAAGTACTAAGCTGGCTCTGAAAATAAATGGTTTTCCATATCTTAGTAAAGTGTGAACCGCCTTAGTTTTTAACTCCTCACTTCAACCACTGTTCTCCATTCAGGTAAGTAATGGCCATTTTTTTACAATCCAATCAGTTCCCAATAGATACAATCAAATTATTCCTTATTAAATCGAATGTTTCACCCAAAAATAAGTCAAATTATCAGTGCAAAATAGGATGGAAACATCTGCTGACTTGAATACTGATAAGTTCAAAGAAAAAGTGATTATATACTAAGGGTGAAGAAGAAAAATAGAGGGAGATAAAAACTCCTCAGTCATAAATCTGCAGAAGACTTGAACACGAGGGCGGTTTGGCCTTTTATTATTGGCCGTCACACACGGCAGGAGAGCACGAAAATTAATGTTGCAGAAATGAGACGGCCTCAGGCAGAGGTGAACCTGGCATAAAGGTGAAATACAGCCTGAGCCGCACATCAGCTTAAGCTGATCTGACACCTCAGCTGCCGAACGCTCTGACACCACTAAATGTCAGAGCTCTTTTACGGAAACTTTGCCTGTCTTTTAACGCAGCCGTCAAAGACACTGATCCATCCAGACATTTATCACCGAGAAGGGCAACGTTTGCGCCAAGACGCCCAGGTTTCAGGTCTACAAATCAGACACGGACGCATGACACGACTCCCTAATCGGGTGAAAAGGTGACATACTGTGTACAGAGTGGCAGGTCACATAAAGTTGAAATGATAATGGCACTTATAAAACCGAGAAAGGAAAGAATTACGGCTCTCTTCTTCGAGTAACACTCAGTTCCTGAGAAAACGTGCAATTCTATGGGACTCAGCGTGCTACCATCTCTTTCTGTCGACCCACCGACTCTTTAAATGTTAAAGCAATTTCCCACAGAGAAGCGGAGGAAGGAGAGTGTTTGACGGTTAATTGTGAAGCCTTTTCATTGCTAAATCTCCTTTGCTCCTTTTCTTATTTCATGAATGGCCCTATTTTCATCTATCAATCTCTACGGCCTTACTCACACCTGCAGCATTGTTCGCTCTCAAAGCCATGCTTAGAAATGACCTGACATGACTCTTCTTACTGTGTCAGTCTGGATCTTTTTTTTTTTTTTTTTTTTTGGACGACTCCAAGGCGCAACTCCATGATGAGAGGGCAGGATTCATTAGCCTGTCAACCTCTCAAAAGAGGCACCTCATTATGTGGAAATTAATTAGCCATTCTCTCAGAGACGGTGTGTCCATCCATAATCAGATCTGTCTCATCTTGCACGCCTGTCTAATGAAAATGTTTTCACTTTTTCCGCACCAGACAAGGTGAACCTAGGGATCAAAGAGAATGGAATATCAAAGCGCCATCGTCTTCCAGAACAGAAAAATTCAAGGAATTGAATGATCTATGACACCGTATAGACACAGAAAAGTTTGAATTGTTTAATTTTCTTTTACAGCTCATCTGTAACCTGTGGTCAGGCTTACCCAGGGATCCATTATAACTGGTTTTACTTTCATCTAGAGCTCTATAAACCACAAGGGCGGAACTGAAATAAAATCCTGATGCGGAGAGTTCCAGATCATTTGGGATTCAGGGCCTTGGCCCAATGCCGCACAAGTGGGCAGCATCAGAAATAGAGGTGTGTGAATGAGTCAAGGCAGGGCATGTCTAAACACATAAAACTACCACATTCTCATCTATCACAGAAATCCAGTCTGTTAGTGCGACAGCACTTACAGTGCCTCCATGAAGACCTTGCTAACAAATAAGGTCAAAGGACGACTAACACAGCGTATGAGATTGTATCATAAAATGCCTTGATTTAGACTTTACGGTCAAGCAGCAAATAATAAACTTTGACCATTTTGAGAGCACAGATCTCCCGAGGGGTTTGAGAGATATTGACCCAATGCTAGTGTGACATTGCCATTTACAACCATCTGCCTCAAGAATGTGACCTACTCAGACATAAATGCATTTTCTGGCAGTTTGTCTTTAAAATCTGACACAGATAATTTCATTTTTTCATAATTATATTTTAATGGAAAATCTCTAATTAAAACGCTCTTTTGAACTTTCTATTCACTGAAGAATTGTGAAAAAATATATCACGAAACATTAAACAATGTTTTCAACATTGATAATAGGAAGTAATGTTTAATGTTTAATAACCGCAAGGATCATGTAACAATGACAATTCCAATCCCATTTAATTCCATTTAGTTCCATTAAAGGAACACTCCACTTTTTTGAAAATAGTAATAAAATTTTGGAGAATAAGCATTCTCCAACTCCCCCAGAGTTTTACTGTTTTAGAATCTATTCAGCCGATCTCCGGGTCTGGTGATAGCACTTTTCGCATAACTTAGCATAAATCAAAAACCGTAGCTTATAATGGATTCAATAACAGTAAAACTTCTATCTAATCTATCTAAAATATACGTACAAGTTTTGCATGATTAATGTTGGCAAGTAATTGATCATAACTTTTAAAGATAATCAATAATAAAATTTTAAAGTTACAGTCAGGTCCAACATTTACTTTTAAGTAAGTGAAAAAAACTAAATCAGTGAAATCCCAGTGAAAAAAAAAGCCCAGAAACTACTTTGTTTGTCTTATTATTATTTTATATGTTTAAATTCCGGAACATCTCTGCAATTCTTAGTTCTAAAGTGTCACAAGAAAAAAACAACGATCAATGAATTTACTGAAGTCTTAAAAAAAATGACTAGCAATGCTTTCATTTTATTCTCAAAGTCTTTTTTACTTGCATTTTGTGCTTGGCGAGTGTGAATTTTGGCCGAACGAGAGTGCAAAGAAAGAAACAGATGAAAAAAAGCGAGAAGTGGAGCCCTGCTTGGGCTGAGGATGTGTGTCAGTGGGTGAGAGCGTGTATCTCAGCAGGTGATCCCTCGCCCTGCAGGGTTAATCTCCTCTGGGAGGGGCGAGCGGCGGGGTGGAGGATATTACAGCAGCTTCCTCAGCCATCACCTCACACAGCAGCTCGCCATGCACGGCTAGGCTCAGCCCAGATCAGCCGACTTTATCACAGCTCAACTACACAACTGAGTTCTTACTGGGGCAGGACTGAGATCCTCAGCTTATAATACCCTGCTAAAGCATTCGCCAAATCAGTTTACCTGCAACACATGCATATGCATGCAGATGGGCTTCCTCTGCAGTGTCGTATGAAAGTGACATCATCTGAAGCTTGTGGCATTTGAGTGGTGATGCGGCAAAGGGGTGATTACCTGTTGAAAGGCCATTCAGACCCCAACAGCCTCCATTTCTAACTCCACTCCATCAGTCCTGACTTGTTTGTGTTTAACCTTTATCCAGACGCAAAGGGGGGTGGCGAGGGTCCTTTCATTGTGATCTGAATTATTGAGAGGTCTAAATCTTTAATGTGCGTGTCTCTGATGGAGGTTCCCATTTAGAGAATCTGTCATCCGTCAAAATGTACAGCCTGCTGAACGTTTAGACAGGACCGGTGTGTTAGAGGTGTAGTGGAAAATAGCATTGCTATAGACACATGACAAGAGATCAAAGTCCAAAGCACTATAAAAAAGTTTGATGTGTTTATACTCTAATGCTCACAACACAAAGCCTTAGAAAGCTGAGGCAATCAAATGGAGATACATGCTCATCCATGTAGAAACACAGCCAATTTTCTTTCTAGACATGTCCAACAGCACCATGTAACAAAACAAAAACTGAACCAACATTCGACCAAAAACATCCAGAAGTGTTATTCCATTACGAGTACTTTTCTGAAAGCGAGGTAAAAAGGAAACCTTAAATATCAAAAATGGAAACAGAACCTGCATCTAAGCTAAGCAATTGCTAAAAATCAAGTGGAATATTATTTTATTTGGTAGCTCAATAAGGATAATTCTCTCTATAACCTCAGTATGTTGAAGTACAAGGCTGTAGGTTTGGTTTTAATCATTTCATCAGTTCATCAAAAATATTTAAGAATGTAAGTGTTCATCCTTTTTACAGTGAATAAAAAAATATTTTTTTAATTACTTTTATTTATTTAGAAAATAAATGCTGAACTCATGTCAAGCTGCAAAAATCTGAGTGAAGAGACCAAAATTTCAGTCATTATTATTATATTATATATACAGTTGGGTATTCATATTTGGCTTCATTGCAGTGCTGTTATCATTAACTACAATTAATACAAATTATTCTGGTAAATGAAATATATAACCAAAATAAAATGTAAATAAATTAAATGTAAAACTAAATAAAAAGACAATAACAAGGAAAATACAAAAATAAAATAAAAGCTGTTATTGATAGTAGCTATTAATGAATACTAAAATAATATAATAATACTACTTCATTGACATTTGGCAATTATTGATATCAAACCTGGAATGTAATAAATTGACATGCTATATAAATATACATGAGATTTGAGACATTTGCCAGAAGGGTAAATAATTATGATCAGGTTCTTTTTTTTCTCTCTTTTTGTTCTTATTATGTCACCTAGGTGCAAAAGAAAGTCACTGACACGGGTTTGAAATTACATCAGGTTGAATAAATATAGCAGTAATATCATTTTTGTTCATCTCTAAATCTACAGCCATACTGCACCATATATTTACACTAGATCTCAATCCCTGCTTGATTCCTTTCCTTCCCTGTTTGCCATTATATCAATGTCAAGGCGAGTGTAAACCCAGTGGCAAAATTAGCTGCTCTTGCGTGTGCACATCCACCTAACATAACAGCTGGAGAACATTAAATTGAACCGGAAACAGAGGGAGCAGGGCCTTCGGAGCCAAGTAATTGGAAGTTTTGTAAAGAAACAGAGAGCCTTTATGAAATATGTGCTGTCTGGCTCCCTGGATGATTGCTATAAGTCTAATAGAGGGGATGTACGGCTTCTTTTCTAAGAAAGCTGAACACCACTGATTACCCCCCACACACTCATAAAGACAGGGAGAGAGAAAGAGAGAGACAGAAAGAGGGGGTGGAGTGTAAACGACTTTCTTATTCAAAAGGCATATTAAGGATGTGCAGAAAAAACGATATTACTCCACTGCAAACCCGCCACAGTTCATTAGCTCACAGAAACAAAAGAATATGCCTGTATACAGTCATTTGTCATTTTATCGCCCCGTGTAACAATCGAGAAAACGGTGCTGGCGCGGGGCAGGGCACATCAGCGCTCCGTAACCTTTTCTGTTGTGCTGATCTCTCCTTGATGACTCTGTTAAAAGACTATTAGCAGAGAATTATCCAAGTCATTCTCTGATGTAATTATGCGGCCTATTGACAGCAGCTGTCATTTTCAGGCTAACATGAGCATATTATGTTGACATGAGATAACAAGGAGTGTTTCCCCTTCAGTGCACAGAGATTCTCTCCTAATAGAAAGCAATGATTGAGAGCTCCCTACTCCCAGAGTCCTAATCGTTCGTGCCAATCTAATCAGTAAGTGTACACTCATAAACAGGTTTGTCTAGAGCGCTGGATTCATGCCAGCCAGAGACACTGGCACAAGTGCAATTAGCAGGAAGTAGATGAAGCAGATGTTTAGAGGTTGACGAGTAGGACGGCTCACCTTGGTAACGTAGCAGCAAGGAGCTGGACTGCGGCTGCCGGCTGCGGAAGTGGATGGAGATTTGGTTGCTCCAGCTGCGTACCACCAGACCTTTCAGCAAGATGGACTCGTTGGCCAGCACGGAAGGCTCTCGGCCGCCCAGGTCTTCAAATCTGACCACGTCGCCCTCAGCCAGGCTCACGTTCATCACCTTAATGTTATGAGAGATAAGAAGAAAGAGAGCACGGTTAAAGAATATAAGAACCAAGCGAGTATTCACACCTGGAAAGTCTGCTAGGTCACTTGCTGTGGTCTGGACCAAATACAATGTTTTTGGTTTGGTGCGGTTCACTTTCACACTGCCTTTTTTGCAAGTGAACCAGAATTTGGAAACAAAACCATACGTGTGCTAAGGTCATCCATTCGTTTGACAGAAATCTCAAGCGTAAAAAACAGGAAGTTCGAAAAACAGCCTAATCATGGAGAATTTTTACAGTGCAATTGTTATTGTTTTACTGATTATGCGCTTATATTTGGCATACTGTAGTACTGACAATACTGCGATTGCTGTATAATTATATTACTAGATTTTTAATAAAACATTTTTTGTTTAAACACAAATTTTATGTTTCTTTGTGGTGATACTGTAACTGTTTTTAAATGTTGATTTTATTAATTGACACACACACACACACATACACATACACACACACACACATATCTATGTAGGTAAAAAACTAACAAAAAAAAACTTTTGCACAAAACACAACATTGTTGCAGTTGAGATCTAAAAATACTACAACTAAAACTGAAATTAAAATAAAGCTACAAAAAACAAAAACAAAAAAAAAATTACTTAAAATTATTTTTAAAAATAAATGTTAATTAAAAGTAAATAATATATCAGTATATAAAAAAAACTAAAATATCTAAAATGTCATCTTTAAACCAACAAAAATCTGAATTTCACAGAAAAATCAGAATATTTCATAAAACAAGTTTCAGCTTGATTATAAATCCTGAAAAACTGTCTGATAACTAACCATATTTATTTATTTTCTTCTTGTGTCTTACTACATCTAATTTTAGACTGTTGTCTCACTGGTACATAAATATACTAACTTTAATAAAAATAAATAAAAATGATTAGGGCCTAAACTGTTTAGCATGGTGGAAGTGACACAACACACAAAAATGTTATTTAACTTGTTATTATTTTAGGTTAATATTTTATTATTATCATATTCAAATAAAAAAATGTATTGTACAAATAGTGTCTCCTGCTGCTGTTTCAAATGTGACTCATGCAATCAGAAGCACCTAAATGATTTAATAGGGTTTTAAAACACTTGTGGTGTGGGAGTGTTTAAACGTAGAAAAGTTTGGACAGTACACAAAACCAGAAGGACAGATTGACGTGTTTTGGGATATGCAGAGGTGGCAGAGGGGTGACACATTCTGCCACACTGACTGCACTCATAATGCTGCTGGCCTGTCTGTCTGCCAAGCTGCATGGTAATTGCACCACGGGCAATCTCCTGTCTGCTGAAGCCAGCATGCATATCCTCACCTGTCACTAATAGAAAGCCACAGCAGCCCATTAGTTCTCGTTCTGCCCCTTCTACCGCTTTAGACAACACATGCAACAACTGCATGAGCCAAAATCCAATACTGCAGAGTGGGTGGAAGTCGTGACATGGAGCGAAGTAAAATAGTGGGAGTCTGAGGAATAATTACAATCACGCTGAACAAAAAAGTCAGACCTATTCAACTAGCGCTCAGTCGCGAAACTGAGCCATTGTGGCTGATCTGGGATGAGTTGGGATGTGCCCTTTGTGCTCCTCTCAGGTAATGAAAGCGTCTTTAATCAGATGCAGGCAAATGAGTCTGACCTAAGGAGAGACCTTGCCTAGACGCAGACGTGACGACAGGTTAATGAGGCCTCGCACACATCGCCCTCAATCTAGACACCCGTAACTCCTCAGCACAGGAAGACACGTCTAACTCTCAGCTCAAATTAATGCCTCTGTCTGTAGTCTACCATCAGGAAAGTTTAACAAAAAGCACAGTCGAATGATGAGAATTGAATTTAAATAGGGATTGGGGAAACGCTCTTAAAGGCTCCTGAGTGCTGCGAAGGCAACAGGTGACAACCTGATGATGTGTACTACAGAATAAATTCACGCTTAATAAAGCCAGAGCTGCAATGTGCTGAAGCAGTCTATAAAACAAAAGTGCATTACAAAGTAATCACATTACACTAAAAGCCCTCGGATAATAAAATGTTTCCAGAATATTGCTCGCCATAATCCAATTTGCGTTGGCACCGGGCCCGACCGTCTACCCCACGCATGTAATCCCTCGCATAAACACGACTGTCAGTCAGATGCAGACGTTGGCGTGTAAACGCGCAGCCGCTGTGTCATTCAGGGTCAGTGTTGATTAAAATATTTGACGCTTTTTACACAGAGCACAACAGACAGGTTCAGAATAAAGGGAAATTACGTCAATTATCCCAGCGCTTCCAGTCTGCCCAGAGGCCCCATATGTTATTAGTGAAACTGGAAGCCTGGTGTTTTGAGTCCCAAATACAAAAAAATACCTTAAAGGGACAGTACATCCAAATTCACATTTGTACAGACCACCGTGAATATTAAGATTATATCATTGGTCAATATTTTTTTTCTCTTGCTATGAGATTGCAGCAATTTAACTGAGCAGTGGAACTGGACTTTGAAGTACAATCGAGTTAGTCATGTCAAACGATTAATCACAATTAATCGCATCCCAAAAAATTAATTGCATTTAATAAAAGATTGCATTTAAGTATTTTTAAATACGCACATATATGTATATGCACTTATATATACAAAATAAATACAAACAGTGCACACACTTATATTATGTAAACGGTCTGATAATTAGTTTGACAGCACTAAATCAAATGCAATAATATGAGAAAATATGCTTGAATGTGACAATTGATTGATGCACATAATCATAATACCACATTAAACTGCTAAAATAACATCATGCAATTTATATTACATCCAAATAATGATGGCAAAAAAAACATTTTGCAAATATTATAGTGTGTCTGTATATATAAATATATATACAAAAAGAGAGAGAGAGAGAGCGCGAGAGAGAGAGCGTAATATTTTTTTTTAAATTGTCTAATGCTCTCTAAGGCTGCATTTATTTGATCAATAATATAGTAAAACAATAATATTGTGATTTTATGTAACGAATACATATTATTCAAAATTAATACAGCTGTCTTCTATTTTAATATATTTTAAAATGTAACATGTGATGGCAAGACTGAATTTTCAGCAGACACTATTACTCCAGTCTTCAGAAACAGTTTTTTTCCTCCTGGATCCTTTAATGAATAAAATGCTTAAAAAAATAAGAATGATAATAAAAAAAATGTCATATATATTTTTAAAGAACTTTTATTAAATATTTTATTTTACATTTGACAAATGTTGATATATTTTAAGGCTGCTGGGAGAAACTGCAGTGGAAAAAAAAGCATCTATCAACATTTGCGACAGAGTCAAGGCTTATACCTCACATCCACATACCTTGTACTGTAGTTTTTTTCTGATTTTCTAGCACCGCACCCCAGACAAGGTGTCAGGAAACAAAGAGCGTCGCTGCATTAAAACCAGTCACTCAGCATGGTTCCACACACCATGCGGATTAATGTAAATACAGCTGCCACTACCTGATTTTTGGGGAATAAACTTGTATCTAGAATGCTTTGTCACTCCTGTAAACAACTAAACCTAACGCGTGGAGTGGGATTTAGGATTCAGCAGACGAGTGACAATTGTATTTAGCTGCAGTGTGTGTACATGGCCTAAGAGAGACATACTGATACTAGTCACTGTATCAGCACTCCGAGGGCAGGCGAATGGTTAATTAATCTGGAAATGCATGCTGTGTCACATTAACAGAGAATTAGCAGAAAACCCCTCCAGCTATGTCTGTGTTTAAAAAAGGGCTCCTGCTCTCCTGCCTTCCTGTGCTGCGCTGAATCTGATTTCCTGTTTACAGCAATAAAGAATTCAGAATAATTGAGGTGACACCTCATAAATAAACAAGCTTAATTTGCAGGTGATATGAGTCACCTTTTCAGATTTGAATGAGAGAAACAAAGCATGGAGCCGTGATGCAGTGGTTCAGGATGTCCTGTGGTGTTCACAGGGATCATATCCTAATGCTCCGCCACTGTCCAAAAAAAAAAGGCTAAATCTCATAAACAAACAAAACATAAAGTAAGAGATAAGATAAAGGGATAGTGTGTGATGTCCATGTGCTCAGCTCTTTTAGTAGGCGTGTGTCCCGTGGTGCTTCTTTAATCATCTCTGATGCCTCAAAGCTAATGAGAGCACAGGCTTTTTCTCTGTTCTCTAAGACGGCCTATCTTTCTGTCTCTGCCACACATGAGCTCTCTCTGGTAAAGTGTAAATGCCTGATTTACAAATAAATGCTAGACAGATACCAGGTCAAGGACCAATTCTTTGAAACAGGCACCTTTTCCAGTTAGCCCCTCCTGACTTCAACATGTCTTTGAAAAGACAATATCCTGAAAGTACAACAATGAAGGGACACAACTTTCATCATCAATAATATAGTGTAATAGGATACAGAATGTAATGTAATAATAATGTCAATATGTCACCTTTAAAGTTGCCCAGATTATATGCTTAGCAATGCATATTAATATAAAAAAAATTTGTTTTGATATATTTACAGTAATAAATTTGAAAAAAAAAAAACAAAAAACAAAAAAAAAACTTCATGGAACATGATCTTCATGTCTTAATGATTTTTGGCAAGAAAAATTTATCAGTTTGACCCATACGATGTATTGTTGGTTACTGCTACTAATAAACCCATGAAACTTAAGACAGGTTTTGTGGTCCAGGGCCACATATGTATAATTACATTTAAGGTTCTTCAAATGTATTAATTACATATTTATGCTAAAAAAAATCATGATTTCGAATGAATGTTATTCTTCTGAGCTTTATTCATTGAAAAGATGTATTTTAAATGTAAAAAAAAAAAAGTTAAAAAAAACGAATCAAATTAACATAATTTTAGAATGATTTCTGAAGGATCATTTCAAATTGCAATCACAATATTTCAGCTTTTATTGTATTTTAACCAAATAAATGCAGGTGCAATAAAAATGTATTGTAACTGTATCGAACTTAAACTTTTGAACAGTATACTGTCTCTAATAAAAATTAATTATACTGTATTTTGTTGATGTCGTCAGAAATATGTAAACAAATATTGTTGCAGATAACTATTACGTATTTTGTCATTTTGTACACATAAAGGACCAGAATAACCCCAATACTGAACCTTACCAACTGCTCAATGCAAAATAAAATTCAGTTATGCTAAACTCAGTGCAACACCCCACATCCAGGTACGCCACTACAAAAGATGCCACACTACAGATGCCAAGCTAAAAACAAATGCCACATTTAGGAATTTCTCAACTGACAGACAGTCTCAGTGCAGTGTGTGGCATTCACTTCTATGCACATCACTGCTTATGTGGGTCACACACGCCTCAAGCTCTCCCTACATGAAGGACAGCAGATGACAATACTGATCTGATATAGAGTGGTCACCAACTGCGCTCCTTCTCTCTCTCTCCCATTGCCAAGCAAGTTAGCACTGCTCTGAACCCATCAGTTTACAAGAGCAGAGCTTGAAGTGGATTGTTTGGATTTGATTGATGTGTTTGTGCATTCGGCGAATTCTCATGGAGCTTCTCTTTTATGCAAATCCAAGTCACGTAAAAGTCGAACAGTCCCTCGTGTCAATGTATAAGAATAGAAAAAGCCCAAAAGCCCTGCTCTTTCGTTCGGTTTCTGCTGCGTTCATCTCTTGCATTCCCATGGCTCCGTTTCTCTGGGATAACAGGAAGGATGGAAATCTCCTCTAATTAGCGGGGTCCATTTCTCTGGAGCCGAGAGAGACGGGTTGGGAAGGGAACGCTCTTGTATTTGGGCTGCTAATTAGAGCCTGTAATTAAGAGCAAACAGGAAATGATGTAGCACGCGTACACCGGTACAGATCTGGGCCATAGGTGCGGATGAGTTGAAACGGGCAGGAGAGACATAGGGTCATCTGGAGAGATCAGGGAGCTGGTGCTATATTTAGGAGTGCCTCGAGTGTAGAAGAGGAGAGATGAAGAGACCCATCTGTGCCATCTGGAGGGGCCATACCTAGGCAATCCATCTGACAGCCGTGCGAAAAATCGCAGATGGACTCCGGCTCTGACGGCCCTTATCTTGCTCACCTCTCCCCTCGCACATTACCCAAGGAAGACGAGCCTCGTCCGGCACGCAGACCATTGTGCCACAAATGATCAGACACGTCCTCCACGTGTCATTTGCGTGACCTTCCTCGCTGAAACGGCGTATCGCTGCAGACCTGAAGCCGGTGACGAGATAAAGAGGAACCCTGAGATTAACGCTCGCTGACAGGCTGAGACTTTTGTCACGCCGTACAAAGACGACACTCATTATTTTCCATTCTATTTGAGCACCTGAATAATCCACTATGAATAGGCCCTGTGAATACTGATATTCTTCACAAGATGTAAGGAAAGACTGAACACAGAAACGCTCTCATTACCTGTAGGAAAGAAATGTCACAAATGACATCTCTTTAATGTCTCAATTGTTTCTCCCAGACAGAAACAAGATTTAATAGAGAGCAAATGAGACTTGCTTAAATCTCCTGCTTCTTAGAGTAAAAGCCCGCAGTGTCAAATGCATCTTCTCTATCATTACTGTGTCAAAATAAGTGAATGCGATATTACAGAATACGTGTATTCCATATAAAATAATAATTTGTCTATAGATGTCAGCCTGTACAATTCTTTTCTTCTGTGGAACATAAAAGAATATTTTGTCAATACAATTTAGTTGTGTCTGTGTGTTTCAAAACACAAAAAGTGTAAACTATGGCTATAACAGAGCATAAATAACTGCAATTTCCAACCAGTTCTAAATATGAAAAATCATTGTGTTAATTTATTCTACAATATTCACAGCATCTTTACATATCATGAGAAAGCTAAAAAGAAGGAATTAGAAGTAGCAACAATTTTTTTCTTCTGTATTGTGTACATTCTGTATATGTGTACATTCTGTATATGTGTCAAAAAGTGAATATTTTATTCAATAGATTAGTTTTAGTGTGGATTTTGAAATGTATGGAAGGATTTTTGCAATTTTGTTAATTGCACTAAAACATTGCAACAGACGGTAAGTTTACAGTGCCAGTATTATGGGTTATCAAAGGTTCATATTTTGGTTTTAGGAGTCCCTAACAACAGTTTGACATGCATGCAAGGTCAAAAAACACTTTCATTGCCATACAATGTGCATTTATTTTTATCTTACCTGCTCAACGACTCCCACATGATTTGTTCAACGAATACATTTTTCCAACCCCCTCCGTTTGTGAGCAGTGTTTTAACGCTCCAAAAGAAGCACCTAATGGCAAAGAATGAATTTTCATTTTCATTTACTGGGAGGTCAATACGCTAATGTTTCATGGTCACATCAACATGAAACGGCTTGGGATTTATTTTAAAAATGACTTGTTTCAGTGATTCAGAATCAACTCATTCTTTGAGAGACAATAGCTTTATACACGGTGCACTTTCAGATTTAAAATTTTGCAGGATGTTTTCATTCACTTCAAAAATCTACTTTTTTTTTTTTTTTTTCCAGAAAGGCACTTTAAGAGGGCTACATTACTGAAGTAGTCCTTAATATCTCACCAGAGAAAAGTCTGTCGTTTTCAGCAGAAAATTAAAAAATTTGAATTAATGAATTTATTAGAGTGATATCAATAACGAGCATTTAGATAACATGCAGAGTGAATTTTCATGTCATGCTGACTTTAAGTCTCCCAAGCTATAAAAGCAACCACTCCAATAATCCAATAATATTTTCCTGCTGCAATAACCCAACCTGCATCAAATTCAAATGCAAATGTGCAATACAGCTTGGTAACACATTTGCTGTCACCTAATGTGTTTCTTTGCTATAAAAAAGAAAACACACTAAACAGGCTCCTATTGTACTGACCGTTCAGCCCTGCCACTATGGGTGTCTTCATGCTTGTAATATGTGCATCACACTTATGTCACAGACTTTATCAGCATCCAATTACCCTGCTGTTGTTCTCAACATGTGGGAGGAACAAAGAGGGTGGGGGGGTGACGCTGGCCTTCCTACCGACAGGGCATTCACACACTCTCCATGTCTGCGCTTATCTCGTTTTAACATTCACCTCAGCCAGTCTCTTTTTCATTATCACTACAATCTCCTCGCACGCCGCACCAGAAATTGGTTTTATGCGACGCGGCTGAATAACGGCAGGGAAATTGCAGAGGAAGGCAAATCTTGACAACATGAAAACAAGGGCAGGGTTATGGAAAAAAAATGAGTATAAATAAAGGGTGTGTAAAGGGTGGGTGGTCTATTATGGAAGCTGAATAATGATTTTAGAAACAGAAAGATGAAGGCAGAGTTCATTTGGATACAGTACTGAGCAGAGTTGAGGATCTTTTCAATTAGAGATGGAGGAAATTTCCGATTCTGCTGTTGAAGTCGTCTCCGGAGACATTACTCAGCAAGAAAAGTAGTTCACACAGCAAATTTTCTTTCATTTAAAAATATTTTCCCTCTAAAGTTTCCCTGAAGATTAATCATCCTCTTATCGTTTTGCTCCAGGTGCTTCATTTATTCAAAACAACCATAGTGTGATTTGGGTTAAGCTGATATAAACACAAGGACAGAATTTCATCGTCGGCATCTTTTTCCTTCTGTGCACGCCTGTGCTGCCCGTCATTTCGCCACATAAGGCAACGAAACAAAACAATCTCAATATTACGGTATTTTTCAGCTTCGTGTCAAGAACGATTGTCGAAAACCAAGCACATTCTGACAGTCACTTTCAAAAGGCACAAAGAAGATCCACTGAAATGTGCTGCTTGCATTATTCCCAACATATCAATTAAAGATTCCTCTTGTTTCCATTAAGAAACCATTAAAATCCATATTGAACAAGCAACACACATCAGTCACTCCTCTTTTGTTTATGCAATCTACAAGACAAATAGTCAGAGCGTTTCACAGAGACAAGTCAAAGCTGACATTTCACTGAAATATTGATTCTCTTTCTCCATTAGGTTTGTCTGCCTGAGCGAAAAGGGAATATTTATAATAATGACACTAGCTAGAGCCCTGTCATCTATTCTTCTTAGCAAATGTGTTGAGAAAAGCTTCATAAGCTATTTGTCATTTCATTTGATTCAAGTGGCCAGTCACTAGAGAGCTGTTATGCGTGGTAGCAACGGTTATGTCTCAACAGCATCTCTCTAGTTTTGTTTCACCCTCATTACAATTTTAATAAGTTGGGATTAAATAAAACCTGAGAGACTAATACTCCTAGCTTCATTCATTAGAGAAGACAGAAAAGTAAGCAAACTTATCTAGGCCTAACAATAGTAAACATCATCTGGAGATAAAGCTCACGCTGAGCCCTGGATGTTTGGTCTGGTGATAATAGGAAGGGCCAATAGACACAAAAGAATGAAAAGAGAGGCCTGCAACGAAAAATACCTGGTGGGACTGTTGTGATACTCTGCAGAAAAACAGAATCTAATCTCCAAACAAATTTCGCATTGATCCTACGGAACAAGGTACCAATCTGGCATGACAGTCTGTGATAAACTTCACTAGAATACGATCAATCCTCTGTTGTACTTAATCCAAGACAAGCAGTCGGCAAGCTGTGCAAATTCCCCAACCATCCTCTCAAAAAAGTCATTCATAAAACCACAGAACAAAACTTTGCATTAAGCAAAATTATGTATTTATTTACATCTTATATGGCATGTATTTCATGATAGCATGTTTTTGTAAAAAAAAAAAAAAGAAGAAGAAATTAATAGTCTTATTCAGCAAGGATGCATTAAATTGATCAAAATGCCTTGAAGGAAATAAATGCCTTTACATTGTTACCAAACAATTATTTTTGAAGTGTTCTTTTCAACTAAGAAAAAACGGTCTCTCAGGTCCTTCAAGAATATGAAGCAGCAGATAATCCCCGAAATCAATGTTCTAAATTTGACACAGAAGGCTGGAGTAATTCAGCTTCGCCCTTACAGAATAAATTACACTTTTAAACATACTAATATAGAAAAATGTTATTTTAAATTGTAATAATATTTCACAATATCACCACTGTTATAATTTTAATTAAATAAATACAGCTTTTGCAAGCATGAGAAACTTTCGAAAACAAACTAAATCTATTTATTTTCAAAACTTTTTATTAGAAATTATATTACCAGCAATGTCATTTGAGTGAGGCTCTGAAAAAAAAGTGATCAAGTGCCTAATCATCTCATTTTATACAAAGCTTTTATTTCTATTCCTTTTTATCTATTGGTTTCATTCTGTTTGCTTGTATAATGCAACATTTATTGTACCAAACTAAATTAACCTTTAAAATACATAAAATGCATCATTCAGTCTGAAATTCAGTCTCTAACTGTCACTTATAAGACATTCAGTCTTCAGTATTCGGATTTATACAAACACATAGAGCTCATCAGTCTTCATTGTATCTTTCTCCCATTGCTTTTCATTAATCAAAAGCCTAACAGTTTCTTTTTGTAAAATGGATTGAATAATGAACCGATGTCCCATTTCTCTTTCTCGCTTTTGCGTTTCTTCCTTCTTGTCTAAATTTCCTCTCACTGAGCAATTCGCAATTCGTCTGTGGCTGAGCGAACATGCCTAGATGTGCATTTTAAAGGGTGCAGAAAATTGAGGCTGAAATCTTCCAAAAGGTGACCTCTGGGAGTCCGGGGGCAGAGCGAGGCGAGAGAGGGGGAGAGCCCTTGCAACAGAATAAATCAAAGGGAGCTGAGAGGGCTGCAGAGAGCTGATAGCTGACCTGCCGAGGCCAAATCACCACAAAAAAAACCCACATACGCACTCATACGCACGGACACAAACACACTCACACCTGAAAAGCTTCTAAAGTACAGCGCTGCACTCTCCACATCTAAAAACCCTGCCTCAGCCGCCCTGGACAAACTTCAAATCCCTCACAACAATAACACGCTACAAAAGAGACCTGCAAGAGAGGCTGCAGGCCTGATGATGAGTAATGGACTCCCTCATCTCGCTCTTCATATTACTCCTTCTATATCTCTCTAACTCTGTCTTTTTACTTCTCACTCGCTCCATTTCTATTTCTCTCTCTAGATTGAAGTGGCTTTATTGACGCGGTAACAAAGCTTCGCATTCCCAATGCATTAGTAATATTATATATACATACTCTTCCTTTTTCTCAGAGGAGAGATAATGCAAAACAAAACAAAACAAATATTGCAAAATATGAGCTTTAACAATGGGTAAAGCTATTATTCTAAAATAAGACCAGTGGACAGAATATCTGAAGGAGGTATAGTTTTTTTTCTATTTATAATATGCACAAAATCTGTAAAAAAAATCTGCGCAAATGAGTCAAACTGATGGAAACAGATTAAATATACCTAGACATCAACACATTTATGGCATGATGATGTTCGGATTTAAATTAATTATATGAAGTTCAAATAGGCATGAAATGCTTTAGAAAGATAACAGTTTTTAGTATTAACATTAATGAAGAACAATCATACAGGACAGAAACCAAAAACAGGTGCATTGAAAAGGGCTTTGTCTCCTTATTTAAAAAAAAATAAAGTTCTTAAAAATAATAAATCATTGTAAAACAATAGGTATTACATTTTTTTTATTAAACACACACGCGCACAAAACTGTGTGAACACTTCTGAATAAAACTTCCAAAAATAAATAAATACATAATTTAGTAAAGATTTAGTAAATGTTTACTATTATACTAATATTTTAGTAAATATATACTAAGCTTTACATTTTTATTTATTTTTGAATATCTCACACTGTATGTATATAAATTTATTAATGTAAATATAAGTTTATTAATGGAAATATACACTACATACTACATAGTCAAGTGCATTTTGAATGCAACTTCCAAAAATGACTAAATACATAAAAGGAAACAATTATATTATATTTTTATCAGTACACTATTTGTGCAAAAATCTACTAAGCTTTTATATAACATTTTTTTCCTTTGCTCATGTCTGATTTCATACCGTATGCACACACACACACACACACATAAACAAAAAGTTGTATTTTGTAAGTGTATTCGCAGCTTTAAAAATACATAATTAAATAAATAAACAAGAAAAAATAAGCAATTAAATTACATAATTGCTATTTGTGTAAATATCTATGCCTTTATAAAGTATCTTTCATTTTTATATTAAAGCATTTTTATAAAGCTCATGTCTGATCTCATATAGAGGACAAAGTGAGTGGGACCGCCAGAGCTGCCCCTTTAAAGAAAACGGCGCATTACGCCCCCGTTCTCTACCTCTTTCTCACTCTATTCATCTCTCTCCCTCCCACTATACACTATATATTCAGTTTAAAATACCGCCTATCTCTCTGGCCCTCTCTCTCACTATATCCCGCATTTGGTCTGACAGTATGGACTTGCAGGGGAAGGCAGTGCCATGGCCCGGTGGCACAAGGTGGAGCTGGTATGGAGCAGAGCCAGAACTCACAGCTGCTTCATGGGCTGCAGAGATTAGAGCCATTTAATGAAACCAGATCTGAGTCAGACACTGAGCTGATATGACAGACGCCCGATGTCCCCTGCCAACTCATCCCTATAAATCTATCATCAAAGAGCAGACAAGTGGGTCAGTGGCGAGCGTGACGACTGGAATGGGAAGCTGCACCGAACCCTTCAGAGCTGGAGGCCAGATTTATGTACTTCTGTGCGACTTTGTAAACTATCAATTCTCATTTAGCCAGAACTGCAAATATAGATCTGATATAGAAATGTCACTTTTCGCCAAGGTCGTATCTATCATCAAGGTCTATATGTATGCTTTCTGAATGTTATTTTCTACTTATATGCTCGAGTTGTTTAGTTGTTATTAATAGTACCGAATGCTAAGTTAAATGTACACAGTTTTAAAGGTGTAACATTTTTAATTCTCTCATCATTTACTCACCCTCTATTAGTTTGTTTCTTCTGTTGAACACAAAAGATGGAACAAAAACAACAACTATGGAAGTGTTTGTTTCCTTCTAAACAAAAGCAGAATTGTATTCTTTTTTTTTATAGAGCTATTCCTGTCTAATGTAAGTGCTTTCATTTTGATTATTTCCCCTCCAAAACTACAGTTTTGTTGATCTTGTGAATACAACCAAATACCAACTGTGTCAACCTTCAGAAAACAGCATGATTGAGAGAGTGAGACTGCATACAAGTTTAGTATACATTAAATCAACTAACTTACATTTCAGATGCAGTATGCATTCCTTGTTTCCACCTTATTCCAACTATTTATTCTATAAATAGTTCCAGACTTTGAGCAACACCCAATAGCAGCATTTACTCCCTGAATGAATCAGCACTGTTAAACAATTCGTCTGAGTGAATGATTCAATGATTTGTTTGTAAAGACATGCTAGTTTAATTATCTCTGTCATTGAAATATATGATAAATGAAGCAAGAGCGGTATGCTAGTATGCCGTTCCACTAAATCACTTATTTTATGTTCCTGAATGAGAATGTGCTTTTTAAATAAATTGACTGAAAATAAGATTCATGCCTTACTTTTAGATATAGTTACTTGTTTTCACCTTCTGGCATAATGATGTAATCTGCAGAAAGATTTATTGAAAAATCCTCACCACTGTGTCTGAGGCACGCTGATTATGTTTGATTTCAAAGGAACAATAATAAGATTATGCCAAACTACTTCTGAATCACTTTTAATACAGCTTCTTCTTTGTTGTCCATCCTCTAGATATGTGAATAGCGCATTTGCAAAAACAGATAACTCCATTTTAACCCTTAAAGTGGCACTTTTTTTTTTTTGAAGAAGGCTGGATATTGACAAAAGCTGCAGAAGATTTCAAAAGCGACTTAAAAAGGGCTTAAATATAGAGATCCAGTGCAAATGAGAAAAATGCTGGGCATGACCCAGAGTTTATGTGGGGTGTAAATATAGTCATATAATTAGCATATTATGACATCATCCAGGGTGGTCTATGCAGTAAGATGTTTTGCGAATAACTGATTGTAGCATTGTTTTTAGATAAACAAGTATGTTAACTTAGCATATTTCTTAAATATCTGCAAACATATTATAGTATTTGTATGCTTTAGAATTAAAAACATACATACAGAAAAAAAATATATATATATATATATATATATAAATATATATAAATACACAAACATACATATATTTTGAATATATTAACGTATTTACGTTTATATATATATATATATATATATATATATATATATATATATATATATATATATATATATATATTTACATTACGTTTGTGTCTATATTTATATTACTATTATATAATTTAAACTATACTATTTTTTATTAACAGCATTTTTCAAATAGATCTGAATAAATCAATAGATTGTAAATGAGCTTCATGTCACTGACCCAAAAAACAATTTGATCTCCTCCTCACCTCATTGCTTCGCTATGCACGTGAAGGTTCATTAAACATTCCAATGAGCCAAAAAGATTTTAAATTTGTATTATTCAACATATCCATCATATGAATCACGTTCAGAAGAGCAAACAGCATCCGCTTCATTTAAACCTCCAGAACACAACAGCAATAGCCCTCTCTAACAGTTGTCGTATATGATTTTAGAGTAAAGTAAAGTGGTGTCGACAGCAGCGTTCTCTCTTTGAGCGAAAATGGCACTGAAGCGGTGTCAGAAAGGATTACGCGCGGGAGAACTCGCCCTTGGTGGCCAGCGACCTTCAGGAAGGGCGGGGGAGAGACGCGGCCTGATGTTTAGGAGAACGACGTGCACGTAAAAGCCTTCGGGCTCAGACGGGAAAGGTGAAAGGCTACAGCCACCGCCGTCATTCTGCGTTTTTCGCCCCATCTCACAGGTGTATTTGAGGAGATAAATGTCGAGCACGGTTCACGAGCACCTTTTAGAGCTTGTCTGTGCTTTCACGTCCCCTGTGTGGTGTTATGACTGCATTATCATAATTTGATAATTGTGTTCTCTCAGCCCTTTGGAGCACTATTGCAAAGCCTTGCTAAAGCAATAGAAGTGTAATCGTAGTACAACAGAAATGTGGCGACAAAAGACCAGGCAGTGATTAAATGTGGTGAACGTAATAGTAAGTAAGAGAGAAAGAGAGAGAAATAATGACAAACAAAATGATGCTTAAAGGGATTCTATCACCATTTACTCATCCGCATGATGTTCCATCTTCCTTGGAATGCAAAGGAACGATTTAGAATAGTTTCCTAGGTAATTTTTTGCTCTGCAATTACAGCAATGTAATGGTGACTAAAGCTTTTGAGCTTAAAAATATAATACAAAAGCACCATAAAAAGTATAGTAAAAGTCATATGAGTCATGCATTATGTTCCAAGTCAAATTACAGATTTTGTGAGATGAAGTCAAAAATATGACGTTATTATGATTATTTAATCGGCCAGTGAAACTGCATTTAATTGGTTTGTTCTCGAAAAATACTAATTCAATCTGATTTTGCGAATCAATTTATTTAAAAGATCCCATTCAGAAGAACTGTTCTTGTAATAAAACTAGACACAGGTGAAATTCTTAATAATTTTAAAATAAAAATTTGTGCCTCATTCAACGTGAATGTGAAATATAGTAAAAGTCATACGAATCATACTTTTACCATGTATTAATGAGCATTTTTCAGTGCACTGTCCCTTTAAGATGAGTACCTACTTAGTCTCTCTCTTCTTGGCCCTGTTGTCAGCTAAAGAAGGCCAGTCAGTTTGTTCTCACTTTAGAACAAACCATTGCCAGTTTTTGATGAAAAGTGTGTGGGAGAGCCGCACATGAATCACACATTTGGCTGTATTGACAGTAGAAGTGTATGAACATGCTTGGTTCTTCCTTATGGTCAATATGGAACCCAATATGCAAGCCTTGTTCCAATGAATCATCCAACTGCATGCTTCACTTTAATTTTTCATCAACACACACACCTCGTTATCCAGCCTTTTAGCATTTATCGACAGGTGAGTGCCAATTAAATTCTTTGGGTGTCTGAGGAGACAGATAACGCCCCTTCAATCCCATTCTCCAGTCCCGTTCCCAGTTTCAAGGCCCCCTGTTCAATTTAATGCATTTCCAATTTTAACCTCACGTACGCAATCCACCAGGCCAGAAAGGTTTTAATAGGCGTTGGGGAGAATTTGCTGGAAGGCAGAGCTGCTCACTACTGCCTGACTTTCATTCCATGGCCCTTTTCATTCTCCGCATGGAGGCGTACGCTGAATGATGGTGACAATAAAATGAGCCCAACAAGATGGCTGCAGCTAAAATGTTGTTGTTCGAATGCATGTTATATCAGAAGGCCCTGATCGGGGGGTAAAGGATGGAAACTGTATTTTGAGAAGATGATGGAGGAATTAAAATACATAGCAAACTGGTATTGATTGGATTGGGATTGGACTGAGACCCGAGTGTAAAACAAGAGTGACCCTTTGTAACAAGAAATCATCATCAGACTGTCTGTCACCGTCTGTTCCCATCTATTAAAAAAAAACACATCAGTACACACGCTGGATACCATGGAAACAAGCGTGCGGATCTATGGTGGGGGAAAAAAGCAAAAATGCAAAAGGAAGTGGATGACATAAAAATAAAGAGCAAACAAAGTAATAAGGGCCAGAATCCTGTCAAATAGGTACAGTAGAAAATATGTATGCATTTTTAAATATATTTTATTTTATATTCTACACTGTATTTACGATAAATATGCTAAATCTATACTACATTTTTAGTGCTGTCAAACAATTAATCACGATTAATCAAATCCAAAATAAAAGTTGTTGTTTACATAATATATATGTGTACTATGTATATTTATTATGTATATATAAATACACACACCTACAGCATACCGGCCTATAGTACTTACATAGAACATAGATAGTACATAGATACTTATATTATATAAACATTTTTCTTAAATATGCACATGCAAGTGTGTCTAATTATACACATGCAATAAATATACACAGTACACACATATATTATGTAAAAAAAAAAACTTATTTTAAATGCAATTAACCGTAATTAATCATTTGACATTTTACATTTTTGCTTATTGTATTTTTTACTTTTGCAAGCGAAGATTAAAAAAAAAAAAAAAAATCATTATTCCAAACTTTTGGCCACCACTGTATAATGATCTTGAATATTAACAATTATTATAACTATATTATTATACATGATCGGTTTTTACATTTTCAGTTTATGGATACCACAGCTAAATTGTCACATTTGATAAAGCAATACGTTAAGGCTTTCAAAACACCAAATCCAGTTGCTGATCTTCCCATCTAAAATGCAGATAAGGAACCCTGTTTGCTGATCACACCTCAGTAAAACGCCACAAGAGACAAAGAAGCGCGAAACCCTCCGCCCAGACGCTCGCTCCTCAGATATCTGTGACGAAAAAGACAGATCCAATCAGTCAGAGAGAACCGGCAGGACAGAAAAGCGCATCGTCAGGACAAACACAATTAGTCAAGAGGAGAACTGCACGGCAGTGCACTAACACCGGTTTCAGATATGCCACGGGGCGGTGCGCCTTGAAATAAATGACGCTTGTGGGACGTTGCGCCCATGTGATTAGGCACGGCTGACTTTCACACTCTGGATCTGTAATTAATTCCGATGGACGCTGATAAATTAACTGAGTTCCCTCACTCAGGTGCCCCTGCATTCTAATGCATGAAGCTTATTGTACAATAGGCGCCCTGCATTAATCAAGGGCAATGGGAAATGACATTGGCATAAACACTCAAGGGTGTCTCATGCCTGGCATGTGATCCGTGCAGTTACATGCACATTACTATCAGATTAGAATGACAAGCCTCACATTCGTTATTAGAGCTCATTTGAAAAAGAAAATGCTAATTTTACCTAATGCAATAAGTTAAACGGATTCCAAACAAGTGTGTGACTTGATGATTACACACCACTGAAACAAGCAAGGATAAGTCAAATCTAGCATAAAGCCTCTCTGGTTGACTTGAAATCATTATCAGTGAACCATTAAAATGTATATCAAATTTTTAAACAGCAAAATGGCGAATACATCTACTCTAAATTCATTATTAGGTCTCAAACCAATTATTTAATACTAGAGGAACAGTTTTAATATTTATATTATGGTAATCTACTGGAAGATGTTTGGTTGTTCTTTGGCTATGTTAAAATTGATTCCTTATTATCTACTGAATACTGTGTGCAGTACATAATGTATAGTTCACTAAAATAATGTTAATTTTAAAAAAAGCAGTCAGTAAGAACTGTCATCCAATCATTTGTATTCAGATCAGACCTTAAATGTTTTAAGCCAAATCAAATAATGAGTCAAGAATGATATTTATTATTTGCAATTTTGTTTGTATTATGTAATGTAACCATATGTTCTGAGTTTTTGTGATACATCAAAATGTACTTGTTTTATAAATTAACTACTGTTTACTAATACAAATGAAAAAAAAAATTGAGTCATTAAAACCTAATTTAATTTATTTAAATAAAAGTCTGTTCATTAACACAATAATGTTGCAATAATAATTGAAATTAAGATTCATGCAATCTCACTAATTTTACAACTGAGAACTAAAATGCTGGTTTCAAAATAACCCAAAATGTAGACCTTTTGACATTTGGGTCATTAGTAGATAATTTGCAGTTACATTTGGGAAAATGTGAATTATTTCATGGATAAGTTTTATAAATGATAGCAGTCATAAAACCCTTTCAGCTATCATACATTAATGTTGCGTTCTCCTTCAAGAAACGGCGAAAAGTTCCTGGGGGCTTTGAGGGGAACTGAAAAAATTAGGATAGTGGCCTTGTTATAACCTCATTCCACAGCTAAACCGCACTGTTCAAATTTAAATGTGTTTAGCACCAATCCCTCCCGGCTGGTTAAGGCCTTTACTTTTTATGTCTTAAATCTACAAAAGATTAAGCCACATTGAAGTGTCCCCCTGAAAAGGATAAGATTACTGGAAATGAGAAGAAAGAAAGTCCTCTGCGAAACAATAGGATCTCATTTCTACACTTTACACTGGTAAAAACATTTAGTTCTGGCCACGAGCAGCGTCCTGTACAGGCAGCGCTACAAACTGTGTCAGTATAGAGGACAGGGCTCATGAAAACAAGTGACAGGCTATTAATAAAGCTTGACCATTAGCCCTCTAGTTATAAGTGAGCTGTGGAGGAGGGCAGATGAAATTGTACTGTCTGAGATTATTGATCCATGCTATTGAGGAGAATGATACTTCAAACACTGATGTGTGAGGTGAACTGGCTTAAAACCTCAGATGTACAGCATTGAGAGCAGCTTTGATCAGAGAGAAGCTGAAATAGCTCCACATCTAAAAAAGGGAGAGGAAAAGTGAATATTTGAGGATTTGCATCTTACATCTAGGACCAAACTGAGAAACCAAATAAGAGAGATAATGAAATTCACTCTAAAGTACATTCTGGACTAAGCACAATTTCGCTGCAATATCCATCCAGCTCTCAAAAATACATTTGGTTCATTAGAATGAGTTTTTTTAAGCAAAAAAGACATCTGTTATCGGAGAGATGAAGTCCTGAGATCAAAAATGCTTCATTTAAAGAGCCTAATCATTCAGTCCTGTTAATCATCATTATGAACCTATATACAGTAAGCAGCACTCATTTCACCGTTATTCTTTCTCTAGGTAGTAATGCAATGGCGGGTTTAAACGATGTGCTCAAGCTGAGCCTCGGGATCGAGTCTTCATTAAAGAATGCAAGTTCATTTACAATTTACCATCAGGATTGAATGGGCAGTCGAACATTTTATTATTTCTTAATTTGTCTCTTTCTCACTCAGTAGACAGACAGACAGACAGATAGATCAGCTTGTCGGCTTTTGACTCATTGATAGATAGACTATTGATAGATAGACTAGTGACTCAGTGACTCATTTTGACTCAGTCATAAGATTTTTAAATATAAAGGTTCTTCAAACTCCAATGATTCCAACGTGAATGAAATGAGTACATTTCTAAGCACACACATTTATTTCTTTTTAAAGGATTTATTTTTCTTTATCATAGACACTCTAGTCACTGACCCAATTATGACCACCATTTACACTAAATCAATAGAAATAAACACACAGTCCTTGAGAAACATAGAAGATCCTTGCAAAGGTGCAGAAATCTTTTTAAGCAAAGCACTTTGTTAACCTGACTCTTTGAAGGGACCCTGCCAATGGACTTCTGGGTGTTTAACTGTCCAGCTTGACAAATACATTCAAATCAATCTCAGCTATCAGCTCAGACAGGCTGGAGACCAAACTATATTTATTGAACTGTACAGAGGACCCACTTAATCCAGAGCAGTTAAGAATATCGACCCTCGGTCAATATCCATGCGCCACCCATGGTTCTGGAGACGGCTTATGGATCCCTCTCACTCTGGTGGACAGCGGCTTGAGTTTTGACCCTCTCGCTGCTCACGGTGCTGTTTAAGTATCCAATCCATATCGCCATATCTATCCATGGAGCACACTGACAGTTTCTGCACACACTCTGGAATATCTGTGAGTCCATTTAGGAGAGCTATCCGGACTGAGATGCGTTATCACCGCACTGATGAGTCAGCGTGAAGGGGAAAAAGTCGTTTAGGCAGCACCGAGATGCTAACCATAATAAACTGAGCATTTGGCCAAGAAGCTGGGAATGAATAAAACAAAATCAGAAATCTACAAACTGTAAAGCAGATAACTCCATCCATCTGAATGGCAGATGCTTTATTCCTCATGAAATGGTCAAATGGTAGATATTTCAATAACTTCAATGTTACAACTGACAGAAAAACTGTAGTTGACTGAAATATGTTAAACATACTACAGTAATTTCTCTTCATTAAAGGGATAGTTCGCACATAAATGTGTCATTATTTACTCATCCATGTTGTTTCAAACCTGTATAACTTTATTTTGCAGAACATTTCCGTGTATTGACATGTTTCAAATGTTCGTGTCTAAACAAAGAAAGTCAAGAAAGTGAAAAGCAGCACTGGCCAGTGGTCACTATAGAGTTTAATTGTATGCAAACTCAATAGAGGCCAGTGCCGTTCTGAAGCCAATAGTGCTCTCTTATCTTTTCCAATGTGTCTTTAAAGAATAATATAAAAAGTAATGGTTCTGTGGTGAAGTAGTTACCAAGGACTCAAACACTCAAATCCTGCCCTTCTATTTTTACTTCAGATGTGGATATTTACTTGCCAGTGGCATATTTTTTCCATTATGTAGGTGGGATGACAACAAGGACAGACAATTCTAGTGAGGAAAGAAATGAAAATAGCTTGGCAATCAACACCTAAAATGGCTGCACAAACAAACAATAAGAAAAAGCAAATATACTGAGATGTATCTAAAGCAATAAAAGATAAATATACAAGCTGCAGCAATTTTTTGTGTGAAATTTCAAGCAATTAGTAAAATCAATATATCTGTAAAGCAGACACACAAAAAAACGTCTGTACAAAACTGTTGAGATTTGTTGAAGTCTTAAGACCCCGATATACTTCAAACAAACTTTTTCCTTCTTCGTTTGAGGGCAAAAAGAAGTTTGAAAAGGCTGAGCGACGGTATTCTGACACCCCCATGCTGCTGGAGGCGGGGTTTAGATTCATTTAAAGGCGGGGTTTAGATTCATTTAAAACATGACGAGTCACTCGTATGTAGCCTATGAGTTTGATTACCTTTATAAATCCACTTTGAAAGAAGAAGAAGAACAGCAGCAGCAGTATGATGCAATATTTATTTGCTTGCTACCTTTCCTATCATTCTTTTCATGGCTTTGGAAAACTTGTATCTTATGTGTTTCCTTATGTCGCCTTTTGCCTTGTCTTCTTTGGCCTCGTTTTGGCCTGATTTTGTTCGAAATTACGTCATTTTAATTTGTTCTTCGATTTCATTTGAATTATATCGGGGTCTTTATTAGGTTTATATTGGAGCTGTGTATATATTTTATAAAACACATTTTCCAGTCCTTGCCTATTAGGCAAAGATGGAATGGTCTAATGTTGAAACCTGTAAGAACAGACTCATTGCTGTTGATGCAGAAATTAGGCCAAAACGTTTCAGTTTTAAAACCACAAAGTGGTTCAAACAAGGTAATAACAAACCTTATTTTTAATGTTTAGCTGCACAAAAGCAGTCAGCTGTGCTGCTCAATGTTGCAAACAGGTATTTGTTTTCATTTTAATTTAAAACTATTATCAAAATCATAAAAAAAACTGTTTGAAGCACAAATAATTGTACTATTTATTGCACTTGTTATTCTTCCAATTATTTAACTAAAGCAACAATATGAATCACTGAATCTGGGCATTCACAGAAAATAGCTTACTTCCATGTTGGAAAATAAAGTTTGAAGCTCTAGGTGCTAGTCTGCACTCCTCAGCACCCCAAGATTCAGACTCATTAAATTTCCAATGTGCCATCTTGCTCTCTTATTAACTTGGTAATTGTTTACAAGCAGTGATAATACCCAGAGTCATGGCAACTGTCATGGCTGAGTGGACAGAAGTGATCTCCAAGCACCAGGCTGCCATATTAAACATCTACTCTCTGTCCAAAACAGAATTGAGAATGAGGATGAGCTATTTTTTCTGCTCTGCCCTAATAGACAAGATATGTCTCGCTTGCGGGCATCATTGGTGTAAAGATCATTACACTAAGCTGTATATTCAAGTACTATTACTTTAGGATGTAAAATTCAAGAGACAAAAAGAACTGTTTTTTTCAGTTTGTTCAATTTACGGTGTGTTTATACTGTCAAGCAACTTCTAATGGAGTGTTTTACAACGTGTAGCCTATTGTAACAATTTTCTCTCTTGTTTCATATGAGGATAAACCTTAAAGTTGAACATATGTACACTATAGAGACACTACAAAAGGTTAATACCAAATCAAAACTAAAATAACAAATAAAAAAACAGCAGTGCCCCATCCACTTTTGTTCTATTAAATTTAATTGGGGAAAAACAGACAAAGTGCCATTGCTTTCATTTAAATTGTCAATATACTTTATAGATATTAATAGCATTGGTATTTTTACAACCCCAAATAACAAGAATCTAGTACTGGGGAAAAGTGTAATATGTGATTTCAAAAATGACATATAATTGGGTCAAATAAGCTCAAATTCAACTTCCATCAAAAAAAGGATGTTTTGGAGGGTGCACTATACAGATGATATTTGAACTCTAGTGAAAGCAAGCGCTGCACTTCCTCAGATGACTCATCTCCATCACTGCAGGAGAGTTCAGCAGGATGTAGCTCTCAGGGGAGATGGAGTCTAAAGTTCAGTATCTGGGTATTAAAGAAAGAGTGAGACACGACCTGAGCTCCCTCCGCTGAGCTCAGACTGATGAGGGTTTAGCCATTTGGCCTGGATCAGCAGGTCAGGCCTGTACAGGTGATGAGCCCTCTGCCCAACACAGCCTTCGACACGCAAGGTCAGCAACCACCCGCCACCACTAATTCCCGATTCCCAGAGGAATCCAGCAGGTAAAGGCCACAGCCATCCAGCAGGGGCAGGAAGCGATCTAAAGAAGCAAACCTCTTTCCATCTTCCTAAATTGAACAATGGAAATGGCTTAAATGCAGTTTAACCTCCCTGATGACCGCCTTCAAAGTCCAAGGTCTTCACGAAGTCTCAATAAGGGATAGTATGGCATTCAGAGAGGCTTCTGGATCAGGGGAAAGCTTAACCAGGACCGATTGAATAAATTAGGCCATAAGAACACAGAAAATGCAAAGCAGGCCCTCGCATTGTCTGAATTAAACATTATTTTTGTCTATCAGCAGAAGGATGGGGCTGCTTTAATTAAGTTAAGAGTTGCCTGAGAGACAGTTTAACAGGAGGGCATTAAAGAATACCATAAACAAACAAAAGGAGTGGACAGATAATCCATAAGCAATTAATTAGGGGAAGAACTGTGTGGCTTCCGCACATATCAGTCACACTGAATAATTGCTGGAAAACAGAGAGATATTTATACACTGTCCCAGGTTAACAAGTCTGTACAAGGAGAGGAGGAATGAGAAGAGATACTCTCCTCCCTCTCACTGTTCTTCTCTCGCTATCGACCAAGACACTACAGCAGCTAGCATGATGGTTGAGAGCCATTTGGTATGCTTGATATTTACTGTTCAAGATATATTAGCTAAACCATCTGGAAGGTCAGGTAGGTAATGGCTATTGTATTTTTTATGAAGGAAGCTGCAGTTAATCATATGGCTGAAGGTGATTTTTGTGAGGGTGCATATCATGGTTCTGTTCCAAACCCTATAGAGCTTCCTTGCTGCCTATACTCTATACACAGAAAACATCCAAACCAAAATGGATTTTAACCAAAAATGTGCTTTAAATGTATATGACAAAAAAGTATACTTACAATTGTTAAAATTTAGCAAGTAAAAAGGTCTTGCAGTGGATGGATTTTTAATAAGACTGAATTACTTGAGAAAACTTTATTTCACCAAACAGGGAATCTCCCAAACTGTTTAAATGCATCAGTCATTTCTGTCAGCTTATGTAGGAACAGCAGCTGCATTTATATGTGACCTTTATGCCTAAAACCCAATTCTAAAAGCTAAAGGTAGTAATTTTTTCTCATAATTAGAGAGAACTGAAAAAAGCAATTTTCTGAAAAGTGTAACACTGTGGCTCTATGGTATTAGCAAAGCAATTCCAAGCAGTTTGAGAGCTACATTGCCTCAACCAATGGTACCTGCTTGCCCGGCCAATGGCAGACAGGGGGCGTGTCTGCAAAACCTGTGTGAAAACAATCCCTATGCTGGAGGCACAGCACATTTCGTACTTAACCTTTCAAGATTAAAGAGCAGAACTGGATTACCACAGTAATTTAGATCGTTTCCAGAAACTGGGTCAATAACAAAAGCACTGTGTGATGAATTTACCTGAATTTCCACCCCATAGCCCATGTAGACTGTCACGGTGTATGTGCAGTCCACATCCGTATTGTACCAACTCCTGGCTTGCTGCGGTGTCTCTATGTAGCCTCCCGGCGATGTGAAATTGGTGCTGCACGGAGCTGCATTACAAAAGGTAGAAGGACAGAGAGAGACAGAGAAAGTGTGCATCAATAGAGGCGAGTCTTTTCTCATTCTCTCCATCTCACTTCATTGCATTCCCTCCCATCTTTAATTGTCTTTCAAGGTTTTCTCATTTTCTTTCTGGATCAACAGGGTCAGTATTCCTGCCCTGCTGTGTAGGAACACGTGGACAATTCAGGTGAAATGGCAGGTGAGCGAAAATTTTCTAGTAGCCTTGAGCTCTTTCTGCTCTGTCGACTCCTTCATCTCCCTCTAGAGTTAAACGTAACTGCTGGTCAAGAGATATGTTCTCGCTCCATATCAATTCATACGCTTGGCTTGGCTATTAGAGATGTGCAAAATTACATACTTTCATATTTAAACTGTCAGTTGCTTGTCTGAAAAACTAGTTGGGTAGTGGTCATAAGAAAGCCCTGTATAACTAGGCTGCATCACTTCTAATGGGGCCAGTGATCATTATATGGACGATTATGCAGTTTACCAACCTTAATAATGGGGATGCACTGATATAAATAATTTTAATTAATACACTATACTATTTTGTTAAAAAAAAAATCAGTCACAACATTTTAATAAGATACAGTGTGAAAACTGGATTTACATTACATTTAAGAGTGTAAGATGGCTAGACACTAGGGGTACAGAAATCATCATGAACTACAATATATCCAATATTTGATGGTGCCAAAAATGATAAAAAGAAAAATTTCCAATATCTGCTGATATATTATATATTGTGCATAAAATATTGTGCATTCCTATTAATATAACTTTTTTAAAGAGTACTATGAAGTCTATATAACCCTAACTATGAATGTCCAAATGTCCCATGCAAAAATATATAAAAATAATAATTAAAGGAAATATAATACATAAATAAAACCTAAAGTACCTTAATAAAAAATAACAAATGCCCCCATGTAACAAAATAAAAAAAAAATAGTTAAATGCCTAAATTCAACTGGAAGTTCAATACACACAAACCTCAAAAAGTATTATTCATGTTAAATAACAGAAACTCTTGCTTTCATAACTTAATTATATATTGTTTTTAAGCTTTTGTTCTGTGACTTTAAAACATATAGCCTGTATTCATTTCAAAATAAATTTTTCAAACATTATAGGGTTAACCTATGTTACATGGGGTTTTTGGATGCCTGATTTTATTGCACAAAACTATCAAAGACCTCATGTAAGCTGGCAGCGAATGCAGTGGTAAGAAACTGCTTTTCCACTGGCATCTCAAAACCCACATCTTTAGGCACAAGCAGGGCAGGTAAACCTCTGAAGAGCCCTGAATTGTGCATCAGGGAACTGGGTAAACAAAATATATTAATCTAAGTCTTGTTGATGGTGTGAATGGTACCTGGCGTCTGCATGGTTGTAATAACCGTTGTAGTGATGATGGTGGAGGTGGTGGTCTCATCATCCAGATCCCCAGACACTGATGATGCTTTTACAGCAACATCACTTCCTGGAGTGCCATTTTCCGCCTTTTCGGAAGACTTTTCTTTGTCTCTTTTCACCGAGATCGTTGCATCTCTGGGCTCGTTGTTTAAGGTCGGAGTGACATCGCCTCTCTCTGTCTGTATGGAAGAAGGTGGTGCAGATGTGTGCACATCAGTGGTGGTCATTGACGCTATGGTCAGGGGTGGTTCTTCTGTGTTTCTCCTCTGCGTTTCTGCTGAGGGTTTGTGTTGGATGTTGGGCACGTGTGGCTGGGTGAGGGCTGCGGCTGATGGAGCCAGTGTGGTGGTTCTGGGTGCTGCTACATCAGAGAATGGAGGTGCGTCCTCGTGTGGAACCAGCTGTGTGGACGGATCCTGAAAGAGATGAGAATTGGATGATGGCATTGTGGGATGGTGAGCTGCCCCTCCGCTGTCTTGAAAATACTGCTCGTGACTTTGGCCCCGGGGGTCGTAAGGCCGGTAGGACTTAAAAGGCGGATGGTGGTCGAGACCACTGTAAGGGGGAGCCGTCGTGAAGAGCGGAAGGTCTCTGTCTGTGTCCTGTGTGGTGTGATATGGATTGGACCCGTCCTCTGCTTCCACCTGACCTCCTCTTTGGGTGACTGCTAACCTCCCATCCATATAAGAACCTAGAAAAGACAGCCAGAGCTCATTATGAAATATATAGTGAGTTTAAAACAGTGATGATCTTGCCAAAAGCATAATTTCTAATGAAAAATGTGCATCGATGAAAGAGTTGATATTCTGAATCAGAGTAAATCATGGTAAATTCCGACAGCGTAAATAATCAATCGCATTCATTTGTATCCAAAAAAATAAAACCACAGTTAGTTCCCTTAACTGCAAAAAGATCAGTCACTAAAAACATAAAATCAATAATTAAAGCATAAAGCAACACAGAAACCTCAAAGTAAATATATAATACTTAGTATACTCAAGTTTTTGTTTTAAAATGTGTTTTTTTCTAACAGTTAGTGATATGCTCTTGTACATTGCTATAGAAGATCCTTTTTGAATTCTCGAAAAACTTTTCTTTGTTAACAGTTTTTATTTATTTTATATGATCTATACAGAAACTTTTGTGCAGTGGAAAGGTTCCATAAAGGTTCTTCATAAAAAGATGAATACCAATTAAAAACATGCAGAAATGTCATACTGTTTGACTGTCATACGACAAATGCAATTTAAAAGACATTCATTATTCATTTTCAAAAATGTTCATAACCATGAAAGGTTGTATGTTTGTTATCATGTTTGCTAAAATATCACACTTAAGTCACTGTCCTATTCTATTTCTTTGTGAAATTACTTTTAAAAAATGTCTTAATTGGTTCCACACCAATTTTTTTTTTCCAGTGTACCTACAGTCAATTGTAGGGTTTGTAAATACCTTCTATTCTTTGCCAGCAATGAGCTTTTTATTTTGTGCACAGATTAAGAATAAGTCTCTGCTACATGGAAAAATATCCATAATAATATTCAAATATGGGGACACTGATTTGGTGGGGACACTGTGTCTCACTATTGATGAAAGACTGGGTGAAATAGCATGAAAAGCGTTTTAAAAAAGGAACAAAAAATAAAATCCTTAATAACCCTTAATGAATGGCAATTTTATGTTTCAATGTTTAAAAATCCATAATAACTGACAATTTTATGTTTCAACCAGAGATTGATAGAGACTAAAATGTAAAAAATAAATGTTTAATTCAGGTAAAACTGACTAAAATAAATAAATATAGCATAAGCAATACTGACTAAATTAAAAGAATATGTTCATGAGAAAAAAATTAACACTGATTAATAAATACAATCATAATGGACGTTCAAACAATGAATCCTTTTTAACCTATTTCAAAGCCAAGCATCATCCCTTGTATAAAGCCTGGCAAAAAAATTCCTCTCTGTACTACCCAATAATTCACCTAATAACATGCGCAGTTTATATGGCTCATGACGCTTTGTGGTTTAGCCATACGAAATTGCAAAGCATTCAAACTGCGGGGTCAGAACCCCTAGCACATTAACAAAATGGAAAAGTATCCACTAAATGGATTATGATTGGAGACGCTTTGAAAACGCCGCGGAGCGCGTGGAGGAAAAAAGATAAACTCCTTCGCCATAATTGTTCATTTGAATGCTCTCTCTCCTCCCCTTGCCAATTAATGAGTCCAAACCTTCATCAGGCGGCACGTCGTAATGAGTGGATTTGAGAAGTGTAGCGGTGAAAATGGATCTCCCCCACCTGCACCTAGTGAGATGTAATCAGCTGGCCTTCAGGAGGCTGCTGCGTTCCGGGGAAACTTTTGATTTCACAATGCTTCATTTGCACCCTAATAGCTTTCTTTCTGTTTCTCGAGTCTCGACTTGCTAATAACCAGCTGCTTCCAACAAAGAAGCCGGTGTATCTGAAGCGCATTGCCACGAAAGGAAAGGAAAGGAGAGGAGAGGATGATATCTCAAACCGAACGGAACCGATGGGCGATTTTTTTCCCCTTATCCTATGAAGTGTCAGAAGCAAAAGATACACATCGTTTCGCCGAGCGGTGATGTGTGTTTTATGAGAGATTGACTTCGCTTTGAGGGTAAAAAATCACATCGACATCTAACACATCACTCAGATCCAGGCAAAATGACACATGAGAGACAAAGCAAAGGGCAGGAAGTCCTCAATTCCTGTCATCTATTTAAAATACAGCCATTTGTAGATCAAGCCCCAAAAGCAGACAGGAATTTTATTTTATTTATTTATTTTATTTTTGAGGAGGACATCGAAATGCAAATAGCGTGAGCTCTAAACGTCAATCAGGGTTTGGCTTTATGATTCATTTATTAGCTGTGCCCTTACATGAGTAATTATGAAATAACCGATGTCAAATTTCAAGGTTGTTAAATTAGACAGGCTGAATGTAATGAATGTGCCTAATGTTATGAGGTGAATTATTATCCATTTCTGGAAAGAACAGCTCACGGAAGTTTGTATCTTGGGAGTTCCTGACTTATAAAAAGCTTCTGAAATCACTATGCATATCACACTCAATGTCACAGGGATTTTGTGCCGCATTCCCAAATGCTTTCCAGTGGAAAAGTCCCATATACCCCCTACACTTCACATAACCCCAACAGTTCATAGTCCAGGCTCCTCTAAAAACTCCAGGCAGGACCAAACAGACGTGGCGCGCTGAGGCAGGAGAGTGTTTGATTTGCTCCATTAGTGCTGGTGGAGTATAAACAGAATCTCTCAGACTGACTTCACTGTCTGTTCAAAGGTCCCTCAGTGCTGTGCTCTTCAATGGCTGGATTTGACTTTTAAATGACCATGAGCCTGCCTTAGAAGCTTTTTACACAAACCAGCGGGGGAGTGTGAGCTTTGTTTTACCCTCTGTTGCATTTTCTCTTAACTTGCAAATAGGTATGTTCACTGAACTCATATTTAAATAGCGCCCTTTATGCGCGAAACACAACGAAGGAAGAATAACTGCAAATAACAGCTGGAGGGAGAAGTGGGGTGTCACTCATGTTTATGCAAAAAGTTGCCCTGAGACATCTGTAAAGAAGCACATCATTTACTAGTCATTATTTATGAGAAGCTTTTATCCAAAGTGACTTACAGTACACGTATTACCTGGGCAATCCCTTTAGAGCAATCTGGGTTCTTTGTTGCTTTTACAACCTCCAAAAAACTGTCCTACTTTTGAGTTCATAAGTTGTCCCCAAGAGTTTTTGTACTTTAGGCATGTCCCAATTCGCGTACTTCTGCACTCTTCCAGCCATTTTAAAATAGTGCGTTCATACTGAAAATTCCAAAAAGGAAAGTTAATTAACAGAAAATAAGAAATGTGAAATGTTGGACAATCCATGCTCTCAACTGACGCAGCATTGGTTACATGCTGGAGGGGGCGGGGCTATTCATATACTTCTAGACAGTGCATGGTGTACACAGTGCATCATTTGGGACACAATATTTGTAAAGTGAGAAAGTGAGAGTTACCAATTAATTACAAAATTTTTATTTTTGGGTGAACTATCCCCTTTAAACAGTATGAACAGATGAGAATGTACGGACCAATAAAAAAGTGCTTAAAGTGCATGTAAGTTGCTTTAAATCTAACATATATCTATCATATACATGACAAAATAATTATAAATGAAAAAAATCACATCTGTGCCAAATGTTTGAGAGAGACTTCTATTACACATTATGTCTAATGTGTGTAAATATGTGGACATTATGAATCAAACTTGTGTAATTTGTTATTCAATAGAATTAAATATAAATAAACAGTACAACAACACAGATGAAAGATGGTCTAAAGGTTTATTACAGGTCTACAGGACAAAAGAAAATTTTTATGCTAGTGTACTTGCTTTAAACACTAATATCAGCATCTAAGACCCATCTCCCAAAGTTCATGCATCAGACGTGTGACCGGAAGAGCGAGTGGTTGACTCTGACAGTAAACATTGACGTGTAACAGACGGACAGTTTTCTGTGACGTCTTTCCCAACACCACCACCCAACAATTCTTTACTCAGTTTTTGCTTGCAACTGTTTGCATTGATTAAAGTATAACAGTTCCTTGGAAGGGATGTTTCTCCATCCCAGCCCTAAGTGAGTTTTGATAACAGCTCAGTAAGGAGACGTTGCAGGCACCGTGCTTTAAGAGAACGAAACAGATGGTGAGAAAAAGGCGACGGAGAGACAGATACAGAGAGAAAACACACACCGCAAGCCACAAGGCATCTACTGAAATCTGTAAAAAAAAAAAAAAAAGAAAACGACTGCGAGGCAAAGCACTCCCCTCTCTATTGTGTACAGCTAGCATCAATAATGCACCAGGGAAACTAACACAGCACCTCCCTCACAGCTATACGTCTGCTTCAGCTCCCTGCGCCTCCACTGTGGCCCCCGCTCAGCAAAAAAAAAACCTTCAGGAAGGAGCGCGCTGCCAACTCGAAGTTATGAGAAAGAAAACAAGAGGGAAAAACAAATCAAACTTCACTTCTGCCATAGGAAGTAACTAGCAAAGGCTTTCCTAACACATCTGACATCAGTCGTTTAAGTCGAGCTGCTTGATTTAGCAGGAAGTGGCGAATAAATCAAATTGCTTAAATGACTCATCACATCGCTCTATTCATCTACCTTCTCAGCCAAGGTTTCTTCGTCTTCTTCAAATTAACAGTCACGCCGTCCTTTTCTTTTATTGTCTTCCGTCTCTAGCGCTCTCCACCTCCTTCTTTCAGCCAAAGTCACTCCAAGTCAGAGAGACACAAAGGCCGACTGAGTGATGGAGAACCGCCTCAAGAGGCACTTTGATGTTTATCATTGAGCTTTTCAAAGACTGTAACTAAAAATGGGGCTTATCTCGAACAGACCGCGGAATCCAAAATAAACGGAGCTGATTACATTTCCGAGCATTTTTATTCACTGGAGAAACGGCTCGTGGAAAGGCCTAAAAACACTATTTGTTCCATAATTTTTTCGTCTGAAAAAATAAAGATTGGTTCTACAGGTGATTCTTTTAACCCAATTTTTATAGGTCAGAATAAAACTAAGCATTCTGATTCCATTTATCCAAGCGTTCCAAACAACTCATTCAGAACACAAAGACAGTGATAACAAAATGCTTTTCAGAGCACCAAAAGCTATCTAAAATCAGTTGGAATGGTGGTCACAACCCCTTTTTACTTGCATAATATGACATATTTCCAAGTGAAACAGGATATTAAACAAGATATTAAAGTGGAAATGAGGGAAAAGTGAGTGTTTCGTACCTAAACAGAAAAGACTGAATGAGAATTTGTTAAAACAAAGCTTAAATTAAGCTATTAGGTTATTGATTAAGAGTTACATGGGTTAGGAAAAGCAAGTTATTGCAATTTGATTAATGAAGCACTTACAATTGATGTAAGCTGGGTCATTTGTAAACGATAATGTAGTCAATAGATGTAAACAAGATGTGTGTTAACATTTAGTCTAATTTGGTGTCTGTAAGATTTCGTTTTTAATAAGTCTGTAAAACTGTTCGTTTGTAATGCATTTTAATATGTAATTTAATGTTATGAATTTTCAGCAGCCATTACTCCAGTTTTTAGTATCATTCGACATCAATGTTGGAGTACTGCTCAGTTTTTATTTCTGAATTTATATTTAATTTTCAGGATTCTTTATTCAAATGAAAACATTCAAGTGAACAAAGTAAAAAAACAATTTTTTATTTACTTTACTTTTTTAAGTATTCGTGTGTAAATTAAAAAGAAAAGCCGTACAGCAGTAGTTTATGTCCATGTACAACTTTATTTTTATGCTGCCATAAACTAAACCTGTTCAAACAATTATGCTATAATCATGTTAAAATTATTCTTATTTAGTAGCTGCCCATCTCAAATAATACACAAGTGTAAAGTGTAAAAATATAAGCTTTTAAATCACCTTAAAATAGCCTCCATTTGTTGTTTTAATGTAAATGTCTTTATTTATGATGGTAGTCAACATTATTGATTAATTTTGACCTGTATTGAACTTGAAATATTCTTTTAAGAAGTGCAACTCCCTAATCCAAATGTGACAACTGCACACATCTGCTTACACACACACACACACACACACACACACACACACACACACACACACACTCTCTTTTTATCCCCAGAGGAAACTTGAAAGAATGTCACTTCAGTTATGATGAGCCCTTTCAGAGAGCATGAAGGAAATTAAGGGGAGAAGTGAGATGAGGTGGCTACATCACCCCCTAAATTGATTTTCTTTGATTCGTGTCTTCCCCACTCACAGTTCAACACTTACACTCCACACACACAAGGCTTCATAATTAATCTATTTGGATGGCAGAGAGCTGCTCACAGACTCCAATTATATGGAGAGTGAGAGAGAAAGAGAGAGATTCAGAGGTGAGTAATGGCTTCTGCAACACACTATATTGTCATAACATACACAAACTGCATTTTTAACTCTTAAATGCATACATGGTACTAAAGTGTTGTTAAAGCTAGAGTCCTTAACTTTTTGTGTTAATAAATGTATAAAATAAGCGATTACACTATAAATCCATTTTCCAAACCATGTTTTTATTTATGTGTTTACATTCAGGCTATTTAGATGTCTGATGAAAATCTTAAAAAAGGTTTCCTTGCCAACTAAATAAAATAAGTAAGCTAAATTGCTAAAATAACTAAAGCATTTATATACATCTTATATATGAATTTGTGTGGGTGTGTATTTATAAAGACAAATTATGTATATTATATATATTATATATAAATTATATTGTGTGTATGTGTATAAAAATACGAACGCAAATGAATAAAATTAAATGTGAAAATATAAAGAGAGTAATTTAAAGACCATAATAAAAGCACTGTTCTGTGATCTTTTTTTTAAGTAACCAAATTACAAATGAACACTGTATAATTTAAAGTAATAGTATGTACACAATTCTATAATAACACTACATAAAAAATAGAAACATAATCATAAGATATAGACTTATATATAAAACCCCCCCAAAAAACCTAAAATAAAACCTAATGATTGTGCCGAGTACAGTTCACCCAAAAATTCACCAAAAACATTCTTAAAGAATATATATTTTAGCATTTTGTCATAGATTTTAGTATTTCAAATAATATAGGTGGGTAATAAATAACAGACTGCAATTTTTGTTTTTAATTTCTTAGTTCTGGGGCATTCCAGCTAACTGATTCTTGCTGTCCAGTTATAAACATCACCTGATATTGTTATAATGATATAACAGTTCATGATTCAGGTTTCTTAAAGCAAACCTATATCTGCTTGTACACAGCTCCATCATTTGCACAAGGTCTAAGAAAACAAGGAAAGAGGGACACTATAGAAACAGCACACACCATAAAACACATTGGCGTTCTCAAATAATGCCAGTAAAGGATGCATCCAGAGACACACTCTCAGACATTTTAATCTAGTAAAGTAAACAATGACGATGTGAAGCGTTTTTAGTGCAGCAGCAGCCCGACAAATCCTGCAGCATTGCTCTGACACATTCCAACACCCTTCATTATCTTCAACCCCGTCACACATAATTCAAAGGCTCTTTGAAACTTCAAGCTGGGAGAGAAAGCGTTCTCTTTCAGCCCTATTCTGTCACAACAGAGAGCAATCCAAGTTACTAGGAAAAGCATACTGAGTTGGTTTGACATCTTTCACAATTCATCAGAGATAACAAAGGCAATTTGCAGTACCTGCAAAACACAAAGAAGACGCGCAGTCTCCGAACGCAAATAAAATATGATGATAAAGTAATCAGAGCATTAAAAGGTCTAAGAAAACATCCTCTGCTACAGTCTACCGGGGGCCTGATTTCAGCGAAGACTAGCAAGGTGAAAAACACTTCCCTACACTCAGCTGGGTATGTTGTGTTTACTTCGGTCGGGATTGTGATTGCTCCAGTCGTTTACATCAGATTGCTTCACAATTGTGATGAAACAAGCAGTTATTTTTAAACAGCTCTCATCGCTACCTAAAGAAAGACCTATTGTGAACTGAAAAATGCAGTAAAGGTTTTTGTTGAGGGTTGAAAGTAATGGTGATTGCTGTGGCACTCCAGTAACTTTGAGTGTATGTGAATGGCTCTAATCTTGAAGCTCTCTTTACGGTGTGCAAGTAAAACAAGCACAACATTTTTTCCATGTTACACAGAGAAATTTGATTGTGCACATTCTGTACGTTCTGTGTACTGTATGTTGAAGACTATACCAGAACACTGATTTTAAGAATGCAGCAATATCATTTGATTGTCACAAGGAGAACTAATTCATGCTATCATTTTAATTGTAAATGTTGGGTTAATGATTGGTTAAAAATCAGTTGCTAATTAAAAATATGTAACCAAAATAAATAATTGTAGTTTATTCCCACAAATATAATTTTATTAAATTTTATTAAAAACAAAGAATTAATATAAATAATGCAAAATATTATTTCTTAATTATATTTAGATAAAATTATATATACCAAAATAAGTAACACTGTGTCTGTTTGATACACAAATATTACTACTACTACTACTAAATAAATATATATTTTATATAGCTAAAAAAACATGTTTTTAATAAATTATAATTGAAACATAATTGTAAAATTATATTTTGTCACAAATATAACAAAATAAATTAACATTGTGATTCAGCATAGCATAACACATATTTATAACTTATAACACTTAGAACTAATAATGAATCATTTCAGGTATTAAATTGCAATAAATTAACTTAAATGGACAGCCTTATCATAAATGCGCCTGTGACAAATCTCTGCATGACCTATATCTTCATTTGTTATTTAAAGTCACAGACACCACTAAACTGACAACTGCTCCCCTCTTTACTGTCATTTTCCCTTGTGACTTCTGGAGATATCTGATGGTTGACCTGTGTACTAGATCTGAAGTCAAAGGCTGTGCCCCCTGCTAGACACAGCAGCGCAGGTGCATCTAGTCCTCTCTACCCGTTCTTTCTTCCATTCTGCACACCACAGTGGAAAGGTCACTCTCACATCTCCATAATGACCAGAGACAAAGAACAAGCAGGGCGGATCAATGCAAGGACACCTGCTATCAGTGGCTGCTTATCGACCGGCAGCCAAGAGGAGCCAGTGATGCACTCAGGCAGGCATCACCTACTCTGTCCCACCGGAGCAAAAGAGAGAAAGACAGAGAGAGATAGAGCACTACCCAGCCAATGTATCGATCGCTCTCCCTTTGCCATGTGTAAAGACAATCAACAAACCAGAGCAAAAGAGTCAATGTATAAAGTGACAAACAGTGTTAAGTAGGAACACACAACTTCTATAATTAACACAATAGTGTCAGTCCATGCTGATTTTTTTTACTTACTCCTCTACTTGAATGTTTATCAATTTTCGCCCTGAGTTATGCAGCACAGTAGTGTTGCTTTACGACTTGGCTCACGGAGTAAAATCTAGCTTGTTATTAATTAAAAGGGCTATTACATTAGTTGCTAATATTTATTAATAAGGTGCATAACATGAACTAAGAATGAACAATAGCCTACTTCTACAGCATTTATTAATTTTAGATAATATTAGTCTTAACATTTACTAATGCATTCTAAATATCAAAAGGGTTATGAAAGGTTCATGTTTTGGTTTTGGAAGTCCACAATAACAGGTTGATGAGCAAAAAAACGCTTATATTTTCTTATAATATGCATTTATTTTTACCTTACTTGCTCAATGACTCCCAAAGGATTTGCTTAAAGGTGTCATATGATGCGTTTTTAGGTTTTCCATTCTCTTTGGAGTGTAACAAGCTGTTAGTGTATAGATAATATCCCTGAAGTTGCCAAGACTAAAGTCTCAAAACCAAAGAGGCATTGTTTATAAAAGTTATGACCGATTCATTAACCTGACAGAGTAATCTATGCTGGCTGTTCACAGACTATGAAATGGGTCGATTCTAACTCTGCAAGGAGCTTTCGATTCACAACCTTTAAGTGAGTTTGTTTTTTTAATTAAAATAATTATCTGCTTTTTACTGTTCAAATGCAGGTTTTGAGCAGTAATTGTTAGTGTTTGTTGTTTGTAATTTTTCCGATCACAAAAGCATTTAAGCAAAAGTAATTATGTCTCCACTGGATGTTAACAAATGCCTCGTTGTAATGTGTTTTATTGTTTTTGTGTCATAGAGCCAGGACACAGCATCAAGTTATGATAAGGGACGTAAAATTTCCGCCAAATGCTGGTTTTATTTGGCCAATTACAACACGCTGTATAGCTGGCCAATAAGAGCACACCTCACTTTTCAGAAGGCGTGGCTTAGAGGAGAAAAGGTAATGTACAGTATGTCGAAAATAATGTGCTTTTTGAAACTTAACCCATATAAACACGTTTTAATTGCCTCTATAGATTGTATTTGTTAGTTTATAGTCCACACACACACACATATTCACATTCATATTCCTATTCAACAGGTTTCCTGTTTTTTATGATAGAAGCATATGCATTTGTTCCTTGTTCATGTTGGACCGAACAGCTACTTAGACGTTTTTCTTGCAGAGGGTTGTGCTCCTCGATCAAATTGTTTAGCATCCTGTAAACACTCTGCTTTTTGTCTCCATCAAAGTTATAATCTTACGTCTTGGCACAAGCATGGCTGTGATACAATAAACAGGATCTGATTCAATGCTCGGTCATCGCTTACAAGAGTCTTTTCAGAACAACTCCATTGTCAGCTTAACCTTCTCAGCAGAAACCTCAGGGCAATGATTGATGGAAATGCTCCGTCTGCTAATGCTACAGATGCACTCTACTTCCTTGTTTGATCTTCAAATGGAGAGAGAAAAGAAATTATGTTCTTCATTAAACCCCTTCGGTGGGCACTGAATGTCACGGGCTGATCATAATCTGTAGAGTAAAGCGTGTACTCATGTTTGCTTTGAGAGGCTTTTCAGCACACAAAACATGCTGTTCTACCTTGCTGTGACATCTTGCTGTAGCATTATTGGTGGCAATCCCAGATGAATGTAGAAATGGCTGCAAAGAGTAATAGAGCGTGCTGTTCAGGGCTCTTTTCGGATGCAAAAATTAAGCTTTAGGGCTGAAAGTTTTTACCATGTTTATACCCTTTTTGTTATAAATAATACACTGATTATATATATATATATATATATATATATATATATATATATATATATATATATATATATATATAATATTAATACTTTTGATTTAACACATTTCTCTCAAATATTGTTCACAGATCTGTCTAAATCTGTGTTAGTGAGCACTTATCCTTTGCCAAGTCCTGAGGGGGTCGAAAATCCATCAGTATCTGGTGTATCCACCTTTTTCCTGATACAATTTATACATATTTATTATATATACTAGTGCTGTCAAATTATAAACCACGATTAATACACACACACATACTTATTTAAGACATATATATTATATATTATTTTTAAATTAATTATTTTAAACGAATATGAAAAAATACATGTAAATATATTAGTAAAATGTATACTGTATGTGTGTGTATTTATATATATATATATATATATATATATATATATATATATATATATATATATATATATATATATATATATATAAAGAAGCTAAGATACATTTTTTGCAACCGCTTACCTTTTAATACAGTGATTCATTATGTTTTTATCTTGTAAATATGTATTATTATTTGAAATACATTTGGCACTCATTTTTAATGCTTTAATGCGATTGTTTTAATGATTACTTGCTGAACAAAATTATAAATTTGTAAGGTTACATTAATTAGCTCAACTGTTTGGACAGTAGTGTTTACTAAACCTTATTAAAAACTAATATAAAATGCAATTATGTATAATTGAAAGTGTCACAAAAGTTATTGAAACTAAAGACAAATATTTTATACAGTTATATACAAATAATATATCGGTGCATTAAATGTTTTTACCTAAATCTGTAATTGTTTAAATTATTTTTATTGTGTGTACTTATGTGTACTTATTGTTATGTATGTCTTTCAGGAGAAATTCATTTAATTGAAAATAAGAATCTGTTCTTAATGACTTGCCTGGTTACATAAAGGTTGAATGAAAAATTAGAAAAAAAGTTAATTTCTATTAAATCTAACCACTACCAGTGCAGTTGATTTTGCGTTCAAAGTGCAGAGAAACACATGACTCTATTAAAAACTGTCCAATTCTTACCTTCTTCATAGTCATTATAAATTCATCAAGAAACATGAAACACTTCTCACAAGTATCAACCCAGAGTGCACATATCTAATAGCCTAATATTGCAACTGATGCAACAGAGGAACGGGATATAAAATATCAGCATCAGACATCATTTTGAGGTATAAGACCTCAATATGTCAAATTTCTGAACATGGCAGTTTTGAACGGATCATGGTAAAATTTTGATGTGCTGCCTAAATAGGAATAAACAAACTGTCAGAGAGTCGAGGAGTCTGGCTGAGCTCACTGACCTGATAAAACCCCAAACCAAAAGTGTCCTGACTGCCGCATGTTCGTGCACAAGCTTCAGTCAATGGGCATTTTTAGCTTACAAGTCAAACAGCTCGGTGTGAGAAAGCTCAAAGGGAAAAGAGATTCCATCCGGAGCCAGTGACAGAGCGGCTGGGTCAGACCGGGGAAAAGACGGAAAACTGGATTTGCTCTGCTGGGGCATAATATAAAAATTAAGCCCTTTAGAGGCAGTCATAAGGGTCTATGAAGGGTTTGCATGAGCTGATGTAGGAACTTAAGAATGTACCATCTATAACTAATTTATATGTTTAATGCGCATAACATTTTAAAAATGATTTAAATTACAAATAAAACCAAAATACACTTTCAGGTTTTCTACTTCAAATTTGTATCTTTAATTGAATGCATGGCTTGCAGTTTAATTGCAATTGTTTTTCAATTTTGTTTTTCAGTCTACCGTAACAATAAGAACAATAAGTCACAATAGAGATTTATGTTCTAACAATACAAGTCTTTATTATCACTTTTTATTTATTTGACACATCCTTGCTGTGCAAAAGTATAATTTTTCAAAGAAAAAAAAATATACTGACCCCAAACTTTTGAAAAGAAGTGTATAGATTTCCTTTGAATAAATGCTTTTCAACCTTGTATTCAACAAACAATCCTGATTGACTAAAAACAAGAAGAACGTGCTTATATGATTTTATTCTTTAGTTTAGCCAAAAACGTACTCATTAAAAAAATATACATAATATAAATTATACATAGTACAAATTATATAATATTCCCATATTATACAATATGCCTTGATGAGCATATGGGAATTCCTTAAAAATATATTAAAAAAGAAAAATTAATTATCCAAAACTTTTGGAACAGCATGAGAACTTTCACGGTTATTGCTTAAAAATGTCATGTTTAGTTCAATGTGTAACTTGACATCTATTAAATTGCTTGTAAAGATAATTAGCTATTTCTGAGTGAATTAGTTTCTTTTTCTGTGTGTGTTCTGAAACACTTTTCAGATCAACGAGTTACTGCACATTACCAAACATGCCTGTTCTTCACAACAGAAATGAAGTCCTTGTGTTCTACTTTGATGCTAAACATCCTAGTTAAACAATAAAACCGCCCTATTTGCACTTCCTGACCAGTCAAAGGATGTGCATTAAAACAATAAACAAAAACAGCAGTGATTAATGGCCCCCTTTCTAACCAATTAGCAGCCCCCAAACAAATCACTTTCCTCACCCCCATTCACTCAGCTCTTTGCACCCAGGAGAGTTTCGTTCCAATTTATTTAGACCCTTCCTGGAATACAGGTCTTTGTGTTCCTGCTTAAAAACTGCCTTTTGTTTGGATGCAGAAAACATTCACCCTTGAGCAACAGATTAGCAGTGCTGGCTCTTTGTGAGGCTGTACAAAGCCAGAGCAATTAAGGCTCTTCTTCCCCTTAACAAGCTTTAATCCAGACATGCTTTCATTTCATTTCATCTTTCTCTAGCGGTGCCAGCAAGACTGAGAGATGCTCCCCTGTGCTTCATATACAGTGCCAATCGGCAGCCGCTGCTCTCAGAGCCTAATCCGTGTCATCTGTGTGCTGAAGAATACTGCGTTTCATTAAACCGAGACATCTGATGCACTGAAGTTCTACCACAGAAACTGTCATGGTTATTACATGCTTTACAGTCTATGCTATGGCTTTATCTTAAAATACATGATTTATGGGGTGCATCTAGGGTATAAAATCAAAATCGTTGCGCATCCGAACAATATTTTGACTAATGAATATTGCATATTCCCAGAGATTCCCCAGGTTTGCTTTCATATGTTTGCATAAAATATTTAATAAATGCAAAACCTTAGTTTGTACTGTATTATAGCAATAACCAAATTATAAGAATTCAGTTTCCAGCCTAATTAGAATTGCTCCTTTTGAAGAATTAACCATAATTGTACAACATGATACTTTTCTTGGCGAATATACATTCAACTGACAATAAAAAAAAAAGAAAAAAAATGTTATCTAAGATTTATATTGCAAATGAACGATATTCTTTTAAAAATTATATTCTATTCATTAAGCAGTGATCATAAAAATAAACATTTAGGTTTTTGGGGGTTTGGGGGTAATAGCAGAAATGAATTACATTTGAAAATATATTAAAATACAAAACAGATTAATGTAATATTTAAAAATATTACTGTATTTTTTTATTAATGATATGCAGCCTTGTTGTCAAAATCTATACTAAAACAAATCTTACCAAACCCAAACTTATGAACATTTGTAGTGCATGAAGCAAATAAATAAACAATCACAGCTATGCTATGTCAACAATTCAAATTAATAAGTCTCATTAATATGCATCTTAGAGGAAACATGCGAGAAAATATTTATACTTATAAAATGTTAATGAGTTATGAAAAAAGACCAAACGTCTCTGGGTTTACAGGTTGTTGCATTAACTTGCAAAACTAAGTCAGCTGTACAAATTATTTCAGCAATTATACTAAAAAGAAAAATAAGTAAAAAGCCAGTGAACTCATCCAGAGGCATACTACGGCTTAGGCATGATTCATGAAGTGCTTTTAAAAGAACTTAAACATCTCGTCAACAACATCTACATATTAGTTTTATATACTTTAGACCATGTTTTTAAATTGCAGCCAGTGTCAAAGATCACAGCTCAGCCCTAACAATACCAACATTCTCTACATTCGTGCGCAGTAGGTTTCTACAATACACTAGCAGCATATCAATGGAGTGCTGGAACACTTTGCGATGGAAAACAGGCTAATCAGCCTCTTCAGGCAATACACAGGAGGAGACGTTGAATGACATTAGACTCTAATTTCCAACCGTCATTATCTCATTACTCTGAGAAGGCAAAACAGAAAAACATGATCCAATTTCTCTCCGATCCAGGGTTAAGAATGCACAATGCAGCACTATCGGCTCCCTAATAGTTCTTCTGCACTTTCTTAGGACTTTGTATCTGAGAGGTGAATTCGCTGAACAGCTTTAACACTTTTTTTTCCTTGAAACGTTTTCTCTCAGCTAATGCTGTAGATTATAAAGGTAAGCTCTGAATGTGTAAAATAAAATAATACAAAATAAAATAAAATATGGAACGACATACTGTAGCCCCTATGTACTTTACAGATACAATAATCAACATTTGCATTTATTGTGTAAAACTGGTATTATGTCAAAATGATGTAAAATTATTGTAAATCACATGACCACTGCAATTACAATATCACATTCATACGTTTAAACTTAAAAAAAAAATCTAATTATAAGAAAGAGCCCATAGGACTCATTTGTACATGAATGTTGTGGTTGTAGAGTATTTTGATTCACTATGAAGAGTCTTTTCTTTGTTAGTGAAACTAAATCAGTTGTGGTGCATGTTTCTGTTTTACTAAAAAGAATCAATTTAAAAGTTTTATTAGATTCATTTGTTTGTGAATCAGACCTCCCTGGTTTAAAAAAAAATCATTTGTACTTGAATCAAACTACATTGGTCATGGTTCCCAGATTCACTAAAAGAATCGTTTGGGTCATTAATCTACACTGGCCGAAATGTATGTTTTTCATAGTTGTTTGTTCACGAATCAAGCCTCACTAGTCTACAGTATAGGCCTATGTATGTGTACAAACTAGTTTAAAAGAGTCAAATGTTTGTGAATCAGGCAATTCTATCTACTATATTGGTAGATTAATAGTGGTATATTAAACAGAATGAATGATGGACCCTCAGTCTGTAAAGGTCAGCAACTCCCGCTTTAGTGAACCAGATACTAAAACAAATGCAGACAGATAATAAATGGCACTTTCTTAGCGAATTCCCCTCTGAATATGCTAAAACTGTTCATGGATGAAAACACACACGTCTGCGTAATTCCTCTCTCTTGTATTTTAGAGTGCAATTAAGCAAAAAGCACAATTCACAGCATCTATTACATGATGACTAATGAAAACTTCTATTCTGTCTTCTTTGGTTTGCACAGGTCTTTTGGATTTTGCCAGGTGGCTACTCTCTGCCACCTGACACCATGTTGCCTCAGTCAGCACGCTCATTTCCCTTCATTAACAGCTGCTAAAACAGCACTTTACACACCGTACACACACTGCTCATTCCAGCTCACTAGCACGGCTCTTCAGGGACTGACAAATAACTGCATCCTAATGGTTCCAATGTGCTCATTTCACATGACCTTTTGTTAATGCCAGGAAACCACCTCCTAAACGCACATTAGCATGATGCAAGTCGTCGCCACCGCTACCCTTCAAAGCCTGCCAAATATCTATCCCCACGGAATAGCTTTTACTTCTGCCGTTAATGAAGATGTCCTACTAAAAATCATCGTCTCAAGCAGGGTGCCGAAAAGGTAACAAAATGTAAAAATACTACAAAAGGGCCGCATCCTTTTGAAACCTAAAGCTGCCGCTAGCCTGCTAATTCAAACTTATCTATAATGAAGTTCTAACAAAACAGCTCCAGCTCTAAATGGACTATCAGCACATTCACAAACGCTGAACAATAGCGCAGTCGTATATATGCATCTGAATTTTGTCTGCAGATTGTCCTCTTCTTCCTCCGTTTCGGTCACAGTCCAGCGGCCAGGCCACAGAGATCAGCCATCCAACTCATATGGGTATCTTGTGCTTATGCTTCATTCATTGCCTCTGTAAAAGTTAATGAGTTTATTCAGAGAGGGCTGCCAAAACAGCATTTATGTTTTAATCAGGATTAACAGTGGCATGGGCTCCTGCACTGATTTTTTATTAATCGCTCTCTTTACACTTCATTACCTTCTCCCTGGCTTCCTCTCAGAAGCTAATTTCCCCTCCCAAACCCGCAACTACACAACAGAGATATTTGTTAGAGGGCTTGGGAGAGTATGGGGCTTTGGCCTTAAAAGCACATTTAGAAAAAAATCCATCTTCCTGAGTTTAAAGTTTAGCTTGCAGCCTCTCACTGTTTCAGAGTACAGCTTTGATTATATTTAAGCCCAAATTTAACAAAAACGTATGACAGATGACAGTTTTTGTATTCAAAGTGCATTTATGAAGATTTATCTAAAGTCAAAACATGCCATAGTTCTTCAAATGAGCATTTCATTTATGCAAACTCCATAAAATCTAGCAAAAACGTTGATAATTTATGCGCATATCAAGCCATTTAAGTTTTTGTAAACACGAAATTAATCATTTTTAACAGTTAGATGGAAACCCTCCAGAAGTCATTTGTACTTAAAATGCGACTATGTGAGTAAGAAAGAGCACTGGCCCAGATTCACGTCCATGATAAAAACAAAAATAAAGATTTGTTCTTGCGCGTCAAAGAAATTAACTGCACATATATATATTATTACGAAAATTTTGTCATTAATCTTACCCCATGTCATTTCAAACCTGTAAAATCTATGTTTGTCTTCTGAATACAATTTAAGGTATTTTGGAAGAAAACCAGTTGGCCTGTGACTGCCATATTGATGGCCAAGTAATGAACACTGTCAAGGTCCAGAAAAGCATGAAAGACATCGTCAGAATAATCCATCTGCCATCAGTAGTTCAACAGCAATATTATGAAGCTTTGAGAATACGTTTCGTACAGAAATGCAATTACTTTATATAACAATTTTGTCACCGAAGAGTCTCTATTGAGCCATTTTGGAGAGCATCTGCTGGACACAAACTGCATATGCTCTTTTGTGTCCGCTGCAACACAAGGATAGATTTTCTACATGTATTTACACTTTGATTTGAACGAAAACAGCCCATCCATGTGGTTGAAACCAATGTACAGTCTCCTAAATGGCGCTGTGACAACATTGTTATTTTTTTTTTGTTTCTGTACAACAGACTGATTCACAGCAAAAGGCTCATAAGGCCAACGGGAGTCACTCATACTTTACTAAACTAATAACAGACATTTAATTTAGCTGAAATACATAATACATGGAACAGTTTTAATGCTGTATTATCGATTGTTTACGTTGCTAAGGGTGTTGCTCAGTAAAACACAGAACCATTGGGTGAAGCGCTCATAGCCATGCTGTATCGTGAATAAAACACAGCTGCTGACCGATCAGAATTCAGCAATGGAACTAACCGTTTCATTAAGTGCGAATATAGCATTGCTTCATTTTACACTACATCCACACCACTAGATGTCAGTATGTCCATGTGGACTAGCAACCAAAGCAGCACAAACAAAAAATGACTGAGGGTGTCTTTAAATACAATCCAAACAAAAGAAGAAAAAATGCATTACGCATAGTCACAGTATGTAAGTGGCCTGCCCTGTTTTCTTTCTGACATCGGCTCTCTCACCTCTTCTCCCTGATGCAAACAAGAATTCTATCAGCAGGGCCCAAATAAAAATGAGTCTTCCCCTCTCCTGAAAGCTCATTACTTATGACAGCGTATGCCCAGACACTTTAATGCTGATAAACACATTAGCACACGCTGCTAGCACTGCTGAAACATAGCCAAGCAGACGGCAGATGGAAAGTGTCAGTGAAGGAGTGGGATGCTGGAGGTAAAGGCAGCACAATGCCGCTGCCTGTCAAAATTACTACACACATCACATATCACACTGCACAAGCTCTCTCGCTCTTCAACCACGCAATGACGGCATCCTAAACACACAACGGCACAACGCTAAGAGACAGAAATATGCACGCTGTCAATTTGAAAGGGAAATTACCCCGGTGGTTATTCAAAGTTATTGTAATGGTTTGTTTTAAAAGTAGTCATGTTAAACTGCTGTGTTTTGCCTTGTCGCTTTCATGTCTCCTGAAAGAGCAGTTCCATGGTAAATAACGTTTGAGGTAATGTGCTGTGAAAAGACTTTAGTAGCATCAAAATCGCATCATTGTCATAGCACACATACTGTAGCATCCCTGTTGAAAAGACCAGCTTACACTGACATGAATTTACAGGCTGGTTCAGGCTGGTTAATGCTAGTCTACAAAGGATCCTGGTTAATCTATAAAAGCAGTGTACCTAAATGTTTCCTGTTACATTAGCTTAGCAAAAAGCTAAAGATACAACAATGAGGTAGATCCTTTTGGGGCATTGAGAATTAATATAATGCTTAAATATAAGGTATTTGGTTTGAGTGAGAACTGAACAGCTAGTCAATTACTGCAATTAATGCTAGCATACTTAAAAAATAACCTTTATGGGGAGTTTGGAGAGATTTTTTTTCCATGAATTAGAATATGAAGAGAATTCTGTGGTGAAATTATACATTATAACGTTTAAAACTAATGTGTTTTTAATGGCTGTAAAACATTTAAGCTATATTCAATAGTGGGCAAATCATTAACCACACTTTTTTTTCTGAGAGCTGCTGTATTGGAGCAGAAGTATGTTTTTCTGGGTGAACAAAAATCAGTTTCAAAACAAAAGTACATTTTCATCTCAGATCCCCTGACAACTTTTCAAAAACTTGACTTGAAAACACCTGCATTTCAATATGGGATTTGGAATGAGCTCTCTCATATGCATACTAACAAAGCAGGTTTATTCACAAGGCACTAAAGCTCTGAAGAATTCTCTGGGCTGTAAATCTCTTCATCGGTTCAGCGGATTATAGATGGCAGCTTGTGTTATAGGAGCGATAATGTTAATGTTCTTACATTACTGGGCCATAATATCAGGGGCTTTTAGGATTTCAGATCACCTCAGCATGAAAAGTGTTCCTCAAAACACCGGAAAAATAACAGCATATTAATTCATTATGTACTATTAGAGTTATAGTATGAAAAGTCTAGATGAATTCATGTAACTGTTCATGTTAAGTCCTTTCCTACTTAAAGTACTTTCAACATTTAATCAAAATTAACTGCACCTTTAAGAAATCCCTTCCCAAAAAAATTAGACATGCTGCCATTTTCCATACACAACATACAAGTAAAATGTTGTTTTTTAAATTTAATTATTTGTTAAAATTTTCTTTTTCATTATTTCACATTGACTTGAAAAGCAGTAATAATTTATTGATACTGTTATAAGTAATCTTTAGCAAATCTTCAAACTATATAACTATAATATATTTCACAATAATATGAAATATAATATTAATCAAAATTCAAAAGAAATGTTTTGTAATATACTATTACATATATAACATAAACAATATATAATATTATTCCTGTGATGGCAAAGATGCCTACATTGACTTGCTGTAGTTACAACATTTAAATTAGATTTTAGTTTTATTTATTTAGAAAGAATTGTATGATTGACCACAGTATACTTATCAGTATTTAATTTTAGCTATGCATCCCTATATAAGATATAATCAACTCAGGTTTGCAAACAATGACCATGTTTACATGTGTACCAATAATGTGAATATTTCCAATAATCAGAGTAAGGACTTAATTGCAGTAAGATGTTTAGATGATACAAGCAAACCTCTTGACTCATGCAATTTTTCTGATTATTTGTCAAGCGTTACGGTTATTTTTTTACCATCTTTTTTCACGCCACAGCACACAGGCTGCTGTTCACATACATCAAAAGCAAAACATGACTACAGATTTATTGGAAGATAATTTGTCGAAGTGAATGCTTGGTCATAGCGATTAAAATATGGCTATGCCACAAATCCCATTCTAATCGCATTATTAGGATGCATGCAAACACAGTCACTGAAGACGCATTTCTCGGTTGAACTAAACTGCGGTCCAAGACCCAAAGTCATGCTGTCCGATCTAGTGAGGTGCATCAGTCATGCCACAACAGCTGACACTATGTAACAGGTCAGCGATGATCTACTGTCTGTGACTGAGTCCGAGAAAAAACAGTGGGCCATGCATAAATACCAACACAGTCTGTCTACCACCATTTCATTCTGTCAGCTTCAATACCAGCTCACCTTATCACTGCTCAGCAGAGGGACATCCCATAATGACAGAGTCCCATCACCAGCTTTACATGCCTCAGTAAATGGACAGAGTTGGCAGGATGTGGCAAGGCCAGTGGGCTGTGACCACAAACAACTACATATATATACAGTGGCCTCTGCGAAGAGTAAAAAACAGTATACCTCAGGACTGGCTCTGGGGGAGATGTTGCTTGGGCTACAAATTGGATCCTGACAGGCCGCAATCCTATTAAATGAAGAAATATGGAGGCAGGAGAATGGAGATGCAGTAGTGGCTGGCAGCTTCACGGAAGATCAAGCAGGCACGGCTCTCTCTGCTCCTCGCCCCATCCCATCCAAGCGCTTGATGAATTGTCTAAAGCGGACACTCTGTTTTGCTAAAATAAATGGCGGGGCTGTCACCAAACACAAGATCATCAGCTCAGAGAAGCATTATATCTCAGATGCATTCAGATTCTGGGTAAAAACCTTGATTTTAAGTTTTGAAAAAATAAAACTAAATAAAATACAATAATTCTCTTAGGTTACAACAAGAGAGCTCTAATAGTTTGTAGAAAAAGATAATCTATCAGCTTAATGCAAACTGTTGACAGTATATCTTAACACAAGTTAAAGGGATTGTACGACAAAAAATGCAAAAAGAAATGAGTAATTTACTAAAGTTTCAAATCTATATGAATTACTTTCAACTGTTGAACACAAAACAACAAAGAGCTGATGGGAGCCATTGACTTACATAGTATTTTTACTCATTTTACAGAAGCCCATGGCTACTATCAACTGTATGATTAACATTCTTCAAAATATCTTCTTTTGTGTATTTCTTGTGAAAGAAATTCATACAGGTTTGGAACAATTTAAGGCGGAATAAATACTCATATGGAAAACTTCATTTTTGGGTGAACTATCCCTTTAAGTTGCTGCAGTAAAAAAATGTTTTATATACTATACAATATTCTAGACAATATAGTGTGTGTATATATATCTCACAATTTCATAGGTTGACTTCACATATACCTAAAAATCACCTCGGGGCTAGTTGGTTCAAAGTAATAACATAACTAATAAATAAGCTCTGAAAAATCTACACACCCACATTTGAACAAAAAAAAATCCTGTAGAAAAATGATAAAAGTACTAATAATTTATATTCTGCCAGGGCATTTCCTTTAACCCTAAAAAAGAGGTTAAAATCAATATGGAAAATGAATATTTCATATTTACACAAAAAGTTTTTGTGGGCCAATGTAATTGCATATGCATGTGGTTATAAAACATGTTTGAAAGTCAAAACGCATACCTAAACCTAAACTACAATGTAAGAGAAAAGTCTTGTAACACTGAAAGGTGCCACAACACATGACAAAGACAACAAAACATGACCTTTAACCACTCAAGTAAGTGCTCAGAATGGATTCTCCACAAGTGAGTGCAGGAAAAATTTGATATGTGGTTCCACACACCATCCGGCCCTCTTCACGTATAGTGTAGTGTGATAGCACAAGAGTCATTAATTTCTTAGAAAGAGCGGGAGAGAGTAGCCATCTTGCCTCTCCTCACCTGCTCCCCGCACATCCAGCCTTTCCTGACTGCTGCACAACCAACAGATAGCATCTCTGTGCCGCTGAAAGTAATTTCTCCCTGCCATTAGGAGATGGAATGGAGGCTTTTGCCGAGGCAGAGGCCATTGGAGTGCGTCTATACTTTGGTGTTTTTTGTGGCCGGGCTGTGAAAAGGGTGCGAGGAGAGCGTGTGCAGTTGAGCCATTGTAGTGTGGCTGAGATAGAGAGATGAACTGGACGACTGGGGCTGAGGAAGCATGAAACTGATTCGGAACTATAATGTTCTTCCAAAACCTTTTCTTTTTTTTTTTTTACAAATTACTTAATAGTAGCAGTATGCTATTTTAAAATCAACATATTCAAAGCTGTCTTTAAAGGAATAGTTCACCCAAAATTAAAATGTAGTCACTCCCAAGCCATCCTAGCTGTTACGTCACATGTCAAACGTCAAGTCGGAGGTCAGGCAAGAAGCCTGAGCTCGATTCTCTCGAGGACGTGCAAATGGCCATTTCTGAAAGAGTCAGTTATAGGATGGATTGGGAGTGAACAGATCATGGTGTAATTTTTATTTTTGGGTGAGCTATTTCTTTAAGACTCGTTTACAATATATTATGTTGTCATTTTTATTATATTTTCTAATAGGCACAATACAAGTTTCCCCATTATTAAAAAAACGAACAAATAAACAATACAAGTAAACAATACACAAACCAATGGCTCACTAATATCTGTCAACTTTGCCGATTTACAATATTTATTTAAAAATTGAGATACCTGTGCCGAAGTAACAGTACGTATCTGTTTGTCTATTCATCTACCTATTTGAATCAAATCAGTGTTGAAAATGTTTTCTATTGATGTAATGATTGGTCTTAGGGAAAAAAAAAACATTCATTCATTCATTCATTGACTCTCTCATTTACTTCCTTTCTTTCTATAACTTTTACTTTAGTTTTTTTTTTTCTTTCAAAACATCCAAACCTAAAACTTGATATATGAACGAAAAAACTTAAAACGATAACCACAAATAACGTACAACCAATTGTTATCTCTCTGTCATATATCTTATTCACCAAACCTATATTTACAAATACCTAAAAGTGAATAGCAGTTACGTGCTTGCGGTTTGCTTGTTCTCAGGAGCATAAACAGCTGAATTCAACATTCTTTAAAGGACAAATAGTGAAATCACTGCCTGGAAAAAAAAAACCAAACAAACATAAAAGATTCAAATTATCTTCATTTTAAGAATCACTTCTCATTCAGTAAAGACTCCTCTTCTTTCCTTCCACATAAACATGTCAATTGTCTACTTACGCATAAACATTCCTAAATAGGATAACCAACGCTTTTGACTAAACAGCACGAAAGTCTCCTGCAGTTTTGTTTTTCAAAGCTTGCCGCTGTGTAATTTGCACTCCTGTGCTGTGAGACCACCTGGATTTAAGTGCTGCTGTTACAAAGGAGAACACAACTCCACTCAGCACTGCAATTTTTCCAGGTCCAACCACCGACTGGAGGGAAGAAAATGAGTGTGCGACTCTCTACTCTGTAAACAGTGAACACTGAATCAAATATCAATTCCTTTAAAGTTCCAAGAAACAGACATCAATATCTCAAACTGTATGGACCGTGAAAGGAAAAGAAAGAAGGCAGCAAAAGAAACAAATAACAACAGCATACCTTTCACGTAACCACAAAATCCACACGATCAATATACGGTACAATGTGAGGAAACAGTTGTGCTTTTTGATGCAGCGGCACATTTAAACAGTGTGGAAGCCATGTGATGGTCTGCCTTCAGAAAACCGACAGCCACCAAAAATGAAAATTTATTGCTCCAGGCAGAGGTAAGATCAAACCTGCAGATGGCTCTCTGTATTCTGACAGAGTCTATAAAAGTGGTGTGTAAATATATAGTGAAATAAGTGTTTCAGGCCAGTCTCCGAAAATGGTGTCATTTGCGCTATTCTCCGTTTCGGGAAAATATCATTTTTTTATTTCTTTTAAAAAGGTTACTGATGTAGAGAGAGAGAGGTGAAATCGTAAAAAGCATAATATCGTTTTGATGAAATATAGTTTTCTGTTAATTTGATCAGTTGTAAGAAACCATTTACTGAAAATTAGTTCCTATACGGCAATATTTATGGCCTATAGGTAATGAGGTTTCACATTAACGTAAAAACGCTGTGAGCACAAATGCTAATGTTTTCAATATTGGATCAGACAGAACGTAAAGCCGCAAGCTCACTTTACATTTTATAGTAAGCTATTGAATGCAGACACTCAAAGCTATGTTTGGTCGCATGTCAATCAAGCCCTCGCCAGACATGACTGGCCACAAAAGGATTCAGTGAGATGTGTTAGCACTCTGTGTCCACCTTACAGAGGTGGCAGGTGTGAAATCTGTGTGTGCAGTGGAGTGGAAGGAGGGAAATATCAGGGAGACGTCAAATGAAATGACAGGGAGACAGTCTGCAGTCTTTAAATATGAGCAGCACAGCAACCTTTGAACTTGAGGAGGCATCCGAAATATAAGAGTCTCCAACAGAGAAGGAATGAAGCGAGTTTCCATTCTTTTTCTTTTGTCTCTTTTCAATTTTCCTTCCACCTTTCTTCCTCTTGCTTTTTATTCTGTCTAAAGAAACAGCAAAAAAGTAAAGTTCTTTTTTCTTTGCTGTTCCTTTCCTTCTTCTGTTCTTCCTAACTTTCATCTTACCTTTGTTATCCTTTCTTCCACTTTTTGTCTTCATTCCTTCTTTGTCTTTTATTAAAGTTAGAGTTTATTTTAGAAATTCTACTAACTCTAAGTAACTTTGAAACTACGTCAATGAACTATCTGAGTATTAATATCCTATTAAGTTAGAGTTAGTAGAATAAACTGATGTAATGTCAGTTACTTACTAAAGCACACTTTATAACAAATATTAATAATCTAATAACTAGTAGTTGATATGAATTTAGTTAATAGAGCATCTAAAGTGGACTGTTATAATAAACTGTAACCTATTATTAATTATCCTTCGTTCTTGTTTGTTTCCAACTTTCCTTACCTCCCTTACTATTTGTTTATTTGCTTCTTTTCCTCCATTTCTCCTCCTTCCTTCCAACTTCCCTTTCCTACCTCGCTTTCTTCTTTCCTTATTTCTACTTACAATACAAGCAAGAAAGAAAAAGTAGAAATGAAATAAAGTCAGAAAGAAAGGAAAGAACGAATGAATGATGAAAAGCTATGAAGAAAAAAAAGGAAGAGTGGAGAAAAAAGAAGCAAAGCAAGATACAAGAAAAATAAAAATTGAAGAAAGGAAAAGGAGCAGTGGAAGAAAACGAACAAAGCAAAAAAAGAAGAAATTAAGGAAGATGGAAGAAAGATAGATGATGAAAGAAAGCAGGAAGGAAGAAAGGAAGGGAGGAGTGAAAAGAGAATGAGACAACAAAGACAACAAAGAAAAGAGGATGGGAGGAATAGAAGCAAGGAAATAGAAAGGAGGTAAATAAAACAAGAAAGAATACGTTTCTTTCCCGTTTTAATCCAGTGTATTGTTTTCGTCTGTCACAGTTTAGCTTTCTCTTGATTTCCCAAGTGAAAGTTTAATCAGTACTGTGTGAAGAACGGAAAATTGACCATGGGAATAATCCAATAAACACACAACAACCCCTCCCTACAAAGCACAGTGTCTGAGGGCGCTTTATGGAAGGCTGATGATTAGAAGTGAGAGAAATAAATGCGCTACGCAACAGGAAAAAATATTCCAGAAATGTGATTAAACTTCTGCTCAAAGTTTGCCATGCATCAGAAATAAGAGCTAAATGACAAACAATAGGCTAAAGCGGTAAGCGCTCGGCCTCGGGCGAGTATTACCGCTGCCGGATTTTCGGCACGACTTTTGCTGTTATCTGCAAGAATTCAGTGCCAAACCAGTATAGAAGAAAACATTGCTCTGCACAACATGGGATAAACAGAGTATGAGAGAGGAAACTGTTGAAGATTAACTCACTTTGCAATTTCTTAAAAAGTATTCTGAATGCAGCACTTAATATCTCTCCATCCGCCTGGAGATGAAGGACAGGGTCCCATCAATGCGGCGAGGTGTAATTGTGTCATCTGGCAGGCAGCCGTGCTTTATCTGGCAGACAGACATGCAGGACAAGTGACACCTGCAAGGAGAGAGGCCCCGTTTCTCAGACACATCTAGATAACCATGACAAGCCCGGGACTGATTCAATCACAGATTTCCTCACAGTCGCCACAGCAAACCTCTATCCTCCAGACGTCTGCACACCCATGGGTGGCAAGACACCTGCTGATGAGGGAGCTCTCAGCTGGAAGGAACTTTTTCCTACTCGCCTCGGTCCAAAAACATCAACTGTCGAGATTTTTCGTAGTTGGAAAGCCAAGTGACAGTGCACCTTCACGCATCCGATTACACTTGCCAATCTGCTGAAGTGTCAAAACAATATAGGCTGTTTAATTTGGCTACGCTTTAATATGTCTCCTGGCTTCGACGGAATGCCATTCATCTTCATGGACTGTCTTTGGACTCACTATTAATTTGACGCAAATGAAACTCCGGGGACAATTTCTCAAATAAAGGAGTTACAAAAAGCGGAGCCTCTGGTGACATTCACTAAAGGGCCCCACCTGGATGTAATCCAAATGCCATCAGAGAGCGATCGATGGTTTATCCTGCCCTTACCGCAACTCTCCAGAGAAGAGACTCGTCCAGAGAAGTTAGAACATTGCATCTAAAAGCAATACTGTAGAACTGATTCTCTGCTTTTTCTTTTTCTGCCAGAAACAAATGCAGTATTTCATGAAAACACATATTAATCATGTTATGATTGCGGTTAGTCTAGATGACTAAGAATGTATTTAAAAAAAATTCCAGCCAGTCTGTTTCTGGGGGAAAAAACCTCCCACTGAAAAGTTTTACCACCCTTTTGATAAACCCACTGAACCATTAATGTTTGCTACAAATGTCAAGAGTAATAACTGAAGTAATCTTGTTTTTAATGAAAGTGCTGGGCTTTTCTATCTAGGAGTAATTATGCTAATGGGGAGGCATAAAACTGAAGTGCCATTTCAGCTAAGAAAATTTCTAACTAAAAAACATATTATTACTTAAGGTATGGCAAGAATTTGTTCTGCTTGTGAAGACGATGTGTTTCTGGGTGTACTGAAGCTTAGATGAAATGATGAGCTGTCTCCTCAATTAATTTAACCCACTGATTCGACTTATGTACATTAAAGCAATAAAAGCAACTCATCTGTATTCATGTTTTAATCACATAATTTAATCAGTAGAATAGCTTAATAGACAGATGGCAAGAGAGACAGACAGGAAAACTGAAAGACAGACAGACAGAGAGACAGTCAGATATCGTATAAGACAGATCGACAGGCAGTCAATAGATAGATAGATAGAAAAGCAAACAAAAGTCTTATGCAAAACGGAGGTAATTCATAGGTATTTCAGTCTGAATATTATAGCTATTACATCATGGAAGATCGCGATTCAGATCATGGATCATGATTTTGCATTATAAGATGGTGATATATTTTATGAGCATCCACAACCAATTTGTATGCATTTACAAAGTGGCTAATTGGTATGAATTTCTACGACCTAACGATTTTGTATGCTTTCTGTAAACCCCAGTGATGGGTAGGTTTAGGAGTTAGCTGCAGGTCATTCATACAAATTTATACAAATTGGCAACTCATATACATACGTTTTAGCAAAAAATCTCGTCAATTTGTTACGAGGGCGGTCGCACGAATTCATACGAATTAGCCAGTTAGCCACTGCAAAATAGGTACGAATTGCCATGAGATCGGGCTGGAACATCACCCACCAGAAAACAGATGGATACAGTAAGATATATAGAGAGAAACAGAACAAGACACAGACAGAGAGACAGGTAGAGATGAAGCAGTAAACTAGAGATTATGTGAGCACAAACACTTCTCACACTCGGACACAGGCCCATTTCACCAGGAAGATTGCGCGTCACCTCCTGTTTGTGCGCGTGCCCTTACCTACGGCCTCAATTAAAAGCGACGGAGGGGAAACTCTCTGCGGGATTGTTCCAAACATCACGGACGGAGCGGGAAAAGGAGGCTGAATAAATAAACAGAGGGAGAGGGGTGATGGAGGCTGGAGCGCTGACAGTAAGTGATGTGTGGTTTACTCTCCAGAAGCGGCAGGGAGAAGAAATCACTTCCCAGGAAATAATAAACATGATCTGCGGCCCCCAGTGCCACTTCTGCAGCTGCCCTCTCCCTCTCGCCAATAGAAATGTCAAGATGTCCAGGCAGGGGAGGCTATTTCAGAATGGGAGCGCATGGGTCTCACCTCCACACTTTATTACAGCCTACACACTTAACCCAAATGCCTGTTTCATATGTCTTCGGTCTGCAACACAGCATTATGTGCCGCTATAGATCATGGATACACACACAACCATGCCTGCACGTACATTCATACTCCTGCACTCTTGCCCTTAATATAGTCCACTACAATGTACAAAGCAAATAACCTAGCAACAAGATGAACACTATTACAGTAATTGTAATAAGTCCTCAAGTCCTCTGAGGTCATTTTCGGAACAATACATAGCTGAGATGCGAGACAGCGAATGTTTGTTTGGTCAACGCATGCTGGTTTTCCAGTGGGCCTTTTAAATTGAACAGTGTAACATTTATGTTTGCTTAACTGCATTATAGTTTGATGATGAATGGGTAAAAGATGGAACCTATAAGTTGTTTGTGTCTGTGTGTGTTTCGACAGTTTTTTTCCCTTTAATTTAACCTTTATTTAATCTGTTAATTATTAACTGTGGAATTTTTAATGGGTCACAGACACCCATCTATTCAAAATTAATTTAATTTTTAATTTGACATTCTAATCTTACTGGTTAACGATCGACTAACGAGCTTCTGTTGTCTGTCAGGAAAATAATCTAAATGAACAAAATCCTTTCATTATACAATTCTCCACCAGATTTAAAATGACATGAGATTTGATTGTATCCACCGCTAACATCAATATTGATAAGTTACAAATTTTGACAACCGTACAAATTTTCTGTTGTATGTTTGTTTTGTAAATGAGGTCCACTGTGCACTGCATTTTGTGACTTGTAGGTTGCATTTTATTTTATTTGATCTTTAATGTAACTGATGATGTGATATGAAATTATATTTCTGAAAACAATGAATTTATTTATTTATGTTACATTGCTGTTAATTGAGCCATACTTTACCAATTAGCTCTATAATATATTATTACACTAAAAAAAGAAATTGCAGGCAGAATAGTTCTATAATGTAATATAATCATATATATTGTGGTTAATTTAATGCTTATGAATTTCCAAGGGCCATCAGGGTTTTTTTAAGCTTTCTGATCGGAACAATCCCTACATATGACATATCAACCCACATCAACATAAAGTTATATAATATGATAGCAAACTGAAACACTTCAGTAAGTAGCCTCTTCACGATTCTACATAGGACAAGTGGTTTGGAAAACAAATGGATGAATGCCATGATCAGAATCAAGTGTCATGTAGTGAGACAACTATTGTGCTCTATTAGTACATAATGAAGCCTAAATGTCATACAGAGGTGATAAGACACTGAAAAGCTTAAATAAAATGCTCATTACGGTAATGATCTCTCTGAATGGTGGAGGTCTATTGTGAAATCATTAACAGCTAATAAACAACATACTGCGATGATACTTCTAAATAATAAACTATTATCTTCACAGTGTGTTGTTTATTAGATGTTAATGATACAAATTTCGTGACAAAAATCTATTGTTCAAATACGAAAATGACTTCATTCTCAAAAGTCACTGCGCATGAAACCACTAGAGTACCTGGTGTTTTGGTGGCACGCAGGCCTTGTTTTGTTTACCCGTTTGAAAAAGCAAAAAATGTCATTAACAATCCCAAGGTTTAGCGCAAGAAAGCAAACATAGTTACAAATCCATTTAGTCACTCCGATTACCTCTGATTCGTAATTACCCAGCTATGCCCTGTCTCCGTGTTTAGCTTTTATTCAATAAATGTTTATTCTGTGAGCCGACTGGCAGATGGCACTTTGCAGTTTGGTGGCGTTACAGGTGCATGGCCTTGGAAATGTGCCACAAGCCTCGATCCTTTCTAGTTTTTTTTTTAAATATCACCCTTCAAGTCTCAAAACACTATAAAAATCATCTCGTCCACATTTCCAGTGGATTTAACACTGTATTATTCTCGCTCTGTCTCAGAAAGCTTAGCAGTTGTATGACCGGTAGTTTTATTCATGAAATTTTAATAGAAAATGGTAAAAGTCAGAGAGAGAGAGAGAGAGAGAGAGAGAGCAAAAGATAGACTGTCAAGGACAGGAAAATAAAACCGAGACGCCCAGACATGCCAACACAAAGTTTTCTTCACACAGCAGGCCGCATCTTGCTCGCATGTTGATTATGTGTTCAGGGCCAGAGTTTAGTTTCCAGTTAGGAGATTAAATTGTTGTAGCACTTCCAGTGTCGTCCTCAGCTGTCAGCGATAGCCGTGAGCTGCCAGCTGAAGGTGAGGCAATGATTTGTGGTTTAAGGGAAGTAATTTTATAGAGGGCTGAATCTGGATTCTTCAGAAAAGCATAGGCACGGAAACGCGAAGGCCCTGTGGCAACCATTTGATTAGTTTTGCCCTTGATGTGGCATTATATACAGCGCATTCGAACCTCGCTGTCGCGTAGACGGCCGAGGTACAAACGGCGGCATAAATGCGGAAAATGTAGCATTCGGATGTTTAAATTACAGGGCAGTTTGACATTCTGACATCCGTATTATGAAAACCAGTAGATTAGAAAGTCCTGGAAAGACGATGTGTGAAGTTGCATTCGTAATGAAAGTAAAAACGCACTCACCTGCTGAGTTGTGTCCGCGGGCGTGCATGAAAGGAGAGAGAGAAAGAGAGAGATTTTATTAGCTTCCCGAACGCTGGTGGAGTCCCAAAAAAAATTGAATCAGGGTTTATATTCAAACAAAGCAAAAGGACGCTTAATGTACCCAAAGATAGCGAGTGTGCTGCTCACATTACAGTAAACACTTCCTCCGTCCGTGTTTAACTTTGTCATAAATCGTCTCATATTGTGGATTCAAGCACAATTACCATCATTTGTGATGCTGGGAGACTAGACGTGCCGAGCCAATGAGGAGCAAAGAGCAAGAGCACAATTGAGCCAGAGAGGATGTGTGTCTTGTCTTCATGTTCTTCGTTGCGCTTGGCATGCTGTTCTGAGGAATGTCATCTTCGAGCTAAGAACTTTAACATATGCGTATGAAAAATGTATAGACACACTTAGATTTTTTGAAAAGAGATCGCTGGAGAAAAGGCCTTTGGGGCTGGAAGTTTTTGTCTGTGTAATTTTATTGGACTGAATTTGATTCTTTCATAAGAAGTAAATGTTTTTTCTGCGCACAGGAATAGGAGGGGACCTTATCTGCAAAATAGTTTTTTTTTATTTACCGGTTTGTTTGAAAGAAATCAAATGATTCTGTGAGGATGCATGAATTATCAAAAGTAGACCTGTGTATAATGTTTTTAAAAGACTCAAAAGACTTCTATATCAAATAAATGCAAATTTTTTGTATTCATAAAGTATTCATAATTTCCAAAAAAATATTAAGCTCCAAACAAACTATGTTTAACAGGGTTTCAGATGGACTATGTGAGATGTGCCATGAGTTACATTCTAAAACAACAAAAATTATATTTCACACTATTTCGTTTTTTCCTGTTTTTTATATATAACTTTAATAAAAGTTTGGGATTGGTAAGATTTAAGTAGTTTTTAAAGAAAAAATGCAGAAAAATGTCATTTTGTGAAATATTATTGAAAGTTATTATTGAATATTATTGAAAACAACACTTTTCTATTTTAATATACTTTAAAATATGATTTATCCCTGTGAAGTAAAGCTGAATTTTCATCAGCCATTACTCCAGACTTCGGTGTCACATGATCCTTCAGAAGTTATTCAGTCATGCTGATTTATCATCACTGTTGGAAACAGTTGTGCTGCTTCATTTTGAGGGTTTTTTCAGGATTATGTGACAAATAAATAGTGAAAAAGAACAATGTTAATTTAAAATAGAAAGTTTGTGTTATAATATACACTGCTATTCAAAATTTGGGGGTTAGATAAATGTTTTCTTTATTTTATATTAAGAATTTAATTATTTTATTTAGCATGGATTTTTTTTAAATGGATAAAAAGGAATAGTAAATGTTTGTATTGTTAAAAAATATCAATTTTGAATACATGATGTTCTTTTTGTTTATTCATCAAAGAATCAAAGAAAAAAAGTATCACAGTCTCCAAAAAAAAGATAAATCAGCATATTAAAATGATTTCTGAAAGATCATGTGACACTGAAGACTATGTAATGGCATATGAAAATTCAATGCTGCATCACAGAAATAAATAATAATTTTTTAAGTATATTAAATTAGGAAATCAATATTAGAAATTGTACTATTATTTTAAAATACTACTGTTTTTCTGCATTTTTGATAAACTATATGCAGCCTTGATGAACATAAAAAAATACATTATCTTAACTTTTGAATGGCAGTGTATATAAACTGTATAAAAAAAAAAATCAGGAAATTCTTTCTGAAAAACTAAATGTGGTAAGCAAGCCCTTTAAAAAATGAAGCAGTGACATTTGAAAGCAACAGATGAAACCAGAAAGCATGTGATAAGGCTCATATGAGGTGCTGAGGCCCTTGTGTCAGGCTGGAAAATCAAACGTGGAGCCTGAGGAAGTCCACATGTGTTAAGCTTGAAGTAAATGAAAGTAGCTGAACTGATAAGCTGATCGATTCGCCAGATACACTGACCGGCAGATGCCCTTGAGTGATGTGATTTGATAACCAACGTATTGGATTTTCAAGGTTCCTGATGAAAACAACCCTGACACGCTGAGTCAGTCTGGAAGCAAACAAGTAACAATGATATGAACACAAACAGTTTGGAAGAGCATGAACAGGATGGTGGGCTGAGACAGTGCTTGTAAGCTCTCAGGCAAAGCAGCAGAATACAGTCACCATAAATTTTTGCTCTAATTAGACAATTTATCTTGTCAGCATCCTGCTCATCCACTTCAGTTTGTAGTACATTTGAGACATTCTGCGGAATCTGATCTGATGTGTAACTAAAAAGGAGAGAGCTTAAAAATATTGCTCTTTATACTCCCTCTGATGTGTTTAAAGACTATAGTGAGGTCCGTAATAATCTCAGACTGTCCAGAACGGCTCAAGTACTTACTAATAGTTCCTGTCAGGGAAGTAGGAAATAATTCAACCTTATAACCTTTTCAAATGCTTTAAAAATCAGGCTATAGAATGTTGATCTGCTGCATGAAAATGAAAGAACATGCTGAGCAACAGCAGATTTTTGGATTTCGCAGGTAAAAAAAAAAACTAGACTCACAGGAAAAATAAAATATAGCGATTCAAATTAAAAAAAATAAAGTAAATAAGATTAAAATGTTAAGTGTTTTTTCAGATCACAATAAACTGGTCTTACAGTTAAAATAAAATGAATGATTGAAAAATTAAATGAAATTAAATGACAAAATCTTGAAAAAAAAACTAAAATATGCAATTAATGTAAAATGATTAAAATTCCCCCAAAATAGGAAATAAAATAGATTAAATATGAAATTAAATAATATGCTCATTGTGAGAAAATGCAGACGAAGTACCTTCAGAGTCTACCACATTCTGATGTCCTTGCAGTCTGCTTGAGCATTTGCTGAATTGCTGTTTCTTTTCTAAACCCGAGAACGATTCTCCACTCTCAGTTTGTTTGTTCAGAGATCAAAGCAGACTTTAGAAGGATGTGACCTGGCGCTTCACCTTCTTCGTCCGCTTTCACCCTTCTAAGGATTTTAATTTCTTCTCTAAGATTTGTAAATAGATTTCCCCTCCTTGGCTTGAAGCAATTATGTCTCGTATTAACCCACACCCTGTAAAGGCTCAGAGACAGCTGTGTGGGTCTGGAGGCAAGAAGCCGTTGCAAGAAGCGAAATTAATTAACATGTAGTCGCTCTGCCATTTCTACAGTTACGTGACTCACTGAGGCTTCACATCGTGGCAAAAATGCGAGTCATTAAAACTTAGGGGAAATGCCATTAAATTCAATAACCAAGTACAATTTGTTTCTTTACTTAACCTTTTTTCCTGTTAATGTTAGGGGACAGATCTGGGAAAATGTCATTTATACCGTCCTCCGCAGTTAGAATCTAGGCATTTCTCTTCTTTCCACTTTGCTGTTTCCACTAAAATATCACTTAGGCTCTAAACGTCCTTGTCTCCAGAGTGCACCAATGGATATGCCTTAAAATCGGAAGCATAAATTTTGTTGATACTATCCCTCCCCAACCAGGGTGCCGTCCCTGAGGTAGTAATGGAGGCATTACAGTGAGTAATGGCCCAGCTCACTCCAGTATGTCATATTCATCATTATTTCCAGTGACAGACTCAAACGGTCCTATGTGGAGTCTTAATTTACTCAAGATAACCTTTACAATCACAGCATTTGGAAGTTTACTTGGGAGTTTAAATGCTAATTTCTCCGTTTTTACTGTCCTGGAGCATCATTCAAGGGTCACAAAGTCTTGAGGTCAAGCAGCTGCCTGCTTCAAACCACAGATCATCCACTCACTGATGCAAAATATGATTCTTTCTCCAAGTCTGTGAGGGGGATTACCAGACTTTAGCATGTAGCAGTTGTGGCTTCAAGATCTGAAGCTCTGCCAGCGTGTAAAGCTGCTGTAAATAAAGGATAGAGCCCCGAATGTTCACCCACATAGCCAATGCAATCTGATCAGCTCCATTTTGCTTTAGACATTTCTGTTTGAATTACAAGCTAAAGGCATTCTTTTCGTATTTGATCAAACCACAATTATTAAATTCTTTTTTGTAAGAGTTTATGAAACACATGACTGAAGAGTCTGATACGGTGCAGTTAAGTGGGGTATAACAGTCAGACAACCATCACTGTAACATAAACCCAGACAGATTGGTCATTATGAGGTTATTGTCTATTTTAATGACCATCCGACTGTACATTATCCTTCTTAATACACACTACTTAGCAAACATGAAATATTCAATGTTGTCTTTTTGTCTATAGAAAATCTTTTCTGGGCCTGGAGAAAAGAAAAAAAGGTGAAGGAAAAACACACACACTGTTGATATTCTCTGAAATTTTTAGCACTGTAAGAGCCCCAAGTATCGATTGACTTCAGAGTTTCTGAAGCTTTTAACTCTAATTCTAAACCTTTCGTTCATTTTGTTCTTTGCCAAAAGGTGTTTTTGTTGACTTGGAGGCAGCAATTTATAATAATTTAGAATTAGTGCTTTCAAACTTTAAATCATGAATAATCCCATCCAATATATACATACATACATATGTATATATATATATATATATATATATATATATATATATATATATATATATATATATATATATATATATATATATATATATATATATATATATATATATATATATATATATATATATATTGTATATATATTGTTTACATAATATATATGTGTGTGCTTTGTATATTTATTATATACATAAATACACACAGGTACAGTATACATATTGAAAATATTTACATTTATATTTATATTCCCAAAATTTATATTAAACATAAAAATATGTAATATATAAACATAACATATTTTTATGAAAAGTATTCATGCATGTGTCTGTATTTATTTATAAATAATAAATATACATGGTCTATTCTATTTAAATAAGGGGATTAGAGGATATGACTAATTAAATAAAAGGATTAGATCTAATTGACATAAAACTATAAATTACACACTAACTTTCAAGAAGATTTTTTTTAAACAAAATAATGCAGTCGCGGTTTATTTTGACACCCAATTCTCATTGTTAACTTATTATTCATGACTTTTGCCTCAGTGAACTCATAATTTTCTGCTTATCAGTAGTTAGTTGTTAAATTTAGGTATCGGGATTCGGCATGTAGAATAAGGTCATGAAGAATATGTGCTTCATAAGTACTGATAAACAGCCAATGTGCTAGTATTAGGCGTGCTAATAAGCAACTAGTAAATAGCGAGAACTCTTATTTATTCTAAAGTGTTACCAATGATGCTTTTATTCAGCAAGGATGCATTTAAACATTTAGCATTAATCAAAATTGGCAGTAAAGACTTTATCTTAACTATAAATAAATGCTTCTATTTATCAAAGAATCCTGAAAAATCACATTATATTAGCTAGCACAACTTAGCTTTAAACACTGATTACAACAAACAAAGTTTCCTAAGTACTAAATACGCATATTAGAATGATTTCTAAAGGATCATGTGACACTGAAGACTGGAGCAATGGCTGCTGAATTTGCAGTTACTTCAAACTCTTCACTGTTTTATTGAATTGTTTTAGAAATGCGGCCTTGGTGAACATAAGGGACTTTTTACGTTTGAATATACTCCAGTAAAATCACAGTTGACTTATTTTGATGAGATTTTTCTCGTTTCCACCGAATGTCATAATCCTCTACAAAAAGGACAATCCCACAGCTCTGAGGTGTCTATGGGGCTGTCAAGGCCTCGGCGTGGTAACACGCATCATATCCAGTGAAGTTTGTGAGTGGGATCAGCGATGCAGGCGGAGATAATGTATGAAGTCACACTGTGATCGATGACAGCGTGCTAATCTGCTTGCGAGATAGTGAGCCCGCTGCCTTCGCTCACAGCAGCTCGCTCTCTTCCTCTCCCTTTGTTTGAGGATCGCATTATCTCCGAGGGCTTATTGCATCACAAGACAGAGGCCACAAAAACACCAACACCATGTCTGATTCCGCAGAGAGATTCAAAAGTTGATTACATTAATTTTTCCTGCGGTCTTACATTTGACATTCATCAATAGGTAGAGGTTTACTTCGGTACTAATTTTCTCGAGATGATTCGACACAAAAGCCCACCGTAATCATCTCAATCAATTACATTGACCTCGTCATTTTACACATTTGGACTGCAAGAGAATGAGATCGATTAGATATTATAGAGTACTGCAGCATTTCCTAAAACTATTGGCTGAACACACAAGCCATCCTGCTGAAATAAACTAAGCAATCTTTGAAAGAGATTTTCTCTGAGCTGCTCTCCACTTCATTTGCACCTGACACACAGAGACGCCACACTGCTGGCTTTGATTATCCACATCTCCTCCCACCGCTGTACCTCTGACCTTGTGCTGTTCACCTTCTGCATACACAAGATGCCTCCTGATGTCTATCAGATAACTGCAGCACCGTCAAGCCCTCACCAGCATCAAGGAGAACTCTATCAATGAGGAGTGATACTAACTAGCTCAATTGACACCAAAGGCTTATTAATAACAAAAAGGTATCAAGATTGCTTTCATTCGTAAATTATTATAAATGTGCTACACATCCGGGAAGAATTGGCGTTCATACGTGACGTATTTCCACCTCAGAGACTCTTACTTTCTAATATCTAGCTTGACCCATGGGCAGGAGCGAATCCTTCCCTGCAGGTCCCATTTTATCCATTCAATACCTTTTTTCTCAGCAAAAAGTCTAGAAACTACACCAGGATGCTTTATTTAATCCCTGCTTACACTGTTAATGACATGGAGGGAGAAGAAATGCAGGATAAACTCTGCCGCCGTGGCTTATAGTAATACCAGTAAATATCCACAACCATACTCGTTTAGACAGTCACTAAACCCCTGCATCAAGTCATTTGAAAATTTATTTATTTAATATTTTCAAAATCTTAACTTGTATATTTTTGCATTTATGTATAGCCTAGTATTTAAATACTATTTAGAAAATAATCATGTTTTCATCATTAATAATAATAACAAGAAATGCTTTTTGAGCAGCATATCAGCATATTAGAATTCTTTCTAAAGGATGATGTTAGACGAAAACAACTGATATGTTAAAATGTAATCAACTATTTTATTTAAACTATTTTATAAAACTATATTATTTAAACTTGTAATGATATTTTAGTATTCTTTGCTCTATCAAATACATGCAGCCTTGGACAGCATAAAAGAGACTTTTTTCAAAAACATAAAAATGTTTTTTTTTACCATAGTTACCATTGATAGTGTGTATATTATTATGCACATATATGCATAAACAAATATAAAATATATATTTGTGAAGAAAAACAAATATTTGATATATAATATATATCCTAGCAAATACAAAAATACACGGAAAAAAATCACCCTTAGAATGCTCAGTTTGCTTATTTTGAGAAAAATCTATGGAATTCTGCCATAGGGCATAAAACGACAGTTGAAATCCGGATACATTTTAAGGAAATATTTATCAAACAGCATTATCTTCGTGACATTTTTTGTTCTTTCTTCTTTTAGTTAAAAATTTACTCTAAAAGAGAAAGCAGAGATCTGACCAGAGTCCTTATCTATATTGGAAAAGCATTTAGAGCTTTTTAAAGTGAATGAATTCCAGATCAAGATTACAAAACTCATCAAAGATTTAAAGTCCAGGTCTAAAGCAGCTAAGTGACCTAATTACCTCTAATTTACCAGCAGATCAAAGGGCCTTCTTAAGCAGACGGATTGAACTTTGGGTTCCTTAAGGAACTGCCATCTAAAGATGAAGCAGGTACAATCACATTTCGTTTTCAAATCAGAACTTGTTCTCTATGTTTTTTTCAGAGCTGAGAGACAGATAAAGCAGTTTCTATTGTACAGAGTATCAGATCGTGTTTGAAACTCGCTGAAAGCCTCTGAAGAGGGAGGAAATTCGGGCTCTTTCAACTCCCTTACAATTATAATTACAGCCTTTCTGGTTTCCAGCTCTTAATCCACACCACTACAGGATTTGCCTTCAAAACTGATGAAAACACAAAAGTACCAAGCCAGGATAAAGCAGAGGAGTCTGGGATTGGCACTAGAATGGGATGGAGGCTAAAATATGATTCATTTACACTTCAAATATGGTCGACGCTCTCAAAGCTGACGTCTTATCTGTCCAACAGTGACCTACACTTTGACTAATTATTTCAATTATTAATGTTTGGGTAAATAATTCAGTCACACTGTATTTAGGCCACACATAGCCTTTCCCCCATGTAATTGGTCTGCCTGTTCTGAGGTCAACAGGCAATTTCATACACCATTCCATATAATGAGATCTGAGGCTTTTGCCAGGACGGGGGTTAGCCCTGTAACATTGAGGTGAGCCAAATACAGGTCATTAAAATGATACTTATAAGGCACAAAACTAACTGCTTAAAAACCCCTTTTCTTTTCCCTTTAACCGATTCTCAGCACGCAAGCAGCTCGAATTCACAATGAGTAACACTGGGTGGCACATCTGTATGGGCTTTTCTCCATCCCAGTGAATACAAGGAGGATCTAAGCCTAAACACAGCAAAGCATTGAGTTAGGAAAGTGTTTTGTCTCAGGAAATATAGGCGGCTTAATGGGATTTTACGGCTATCCTCCTGGGGAAGATACTGCAAATCTCCTCCACACCCCTGCGGCAAGACCCAAATGATAATGACTCGACCAATACGAGACTCCAGCTGCATTCAAAGGCTCGCTTGAGCTGCCTAAGCCAAAAGCTAACTTACAAAATATGCTTTATGCCAACATTATGATTATTATGAGTCATTACAGAAGTGTAAATTTTGGAACAATAGCATATTTCATTATTATGAATCCCATGAGGGTAAAAAGGGGGGGTCAATTGGCGTCACTTAGTATGCTTTATAGCAGCCATTCGCTGTAAATAACAAAAACTCTAGAAGGTTGTTAGATGGCTTATGATAATGGTCAATTAAAGGGATAGTTCTCTCTAAAATGGGATTCTGTCATCATTTCCTCATTTACATGTCATTTTAAACCTGTTTCTTTCTTCTTGTGAAGCTTCAAAAAAAATATTTAAAAAAATGTTCATGTTTTATGGACATTGTTGTTTTTGGACCCCCCCTGACTTTCACCGTATAAACAAAATGTTTTAAAAAACATACTTTTTGTGAGTTCTGCATGAGAAAGAAAGGTTACAAAAGTATTTAAAACTATCCCTTCAAAGCCCCACTGTTCAATAAAAAATGTATCTGTGCTTATGAAAGAACGTATGCTTTATTTTTAACATGGCCAATAAGTGGCTGTGTAAATGATTGGATTTTCTGTGTTTGTGCTTCACCGAGCAATAACTTGTTGGGCGTCTCTGCTTGGCTATGCTAATTAAAGCATTAATGCATGACTTCAGGATATCCGCTCCAGTGGAGTCTCATCTCATTATGTATATAGCGAGTGCTACAGGGTTCCACTTCCCCCTCTATTTGTTTGCCTAACATGCCTAAAAATAAGACGGCGCGGAGCCCTGGCTGTACACTTCTGCCTTTCTGCCTGCATGAACACATAAGAGCAGAACGCAAAAGTAAGTCGCTCGTTGCTGGAGAGCTGCGGTGATGATGATGATGAATTATTCCCCATTTTCATGCCTTCTCGGAGCAAAGACCCAGGGATAGATGGGGCTCCAGCCGCCCACTGACATCTCCACTCCTCACTGGGATTAGCAGAGAGGCACCACGGCCCAGCCTGGGCACGACTGGCCTGCTTCTGCAGCTTAATCCTGCTGACATTTCAATGGGCTCCATCCCGGCTCAGGCCCTTTTGTCAAAAAAGATGATTAATCATTGGGTTGTCGCCTGTCAGTGGTGCCGGCTGTAGTTGAGGTCTGCAATTCACTGTAATTCTGTTTTCCAGAGGTGCTTTCTGTCATTATTCAGCCCGAGCGATACCAGAGAGGCAGATTAGAAGTGGGCCGTCTGAGAGATATTCTTAATAGAGGCAGATTTCTCAATCGGCTTTGCTGGTCGGGGGGTAAGATGACTTACTCGTATCGTCAGCCTCTGCTGATGATTAAATTCAGCGGATGGGGGAAGTGACTGAACACAAAGATGCATTAGACAGCAGATGTCAGTGTTAAAGTGTGCTTGGGTACGGATGTCTGACGATTCATCTGTGAGGGCGGATTCATTTTAGCAAGGAATTTAAAGGGATCGTTCACTGAGAAATTAAAATTCTGATTTACTCTCCCTCGTGTTGTTCCAAACCTGTATGACTTTCTTTCTTGTGTGGAACAGTCTGAGCATATGTTGCTTTTTTTCAGTCTGTGACTGAAAGCATCTCTCTTTGTCCCAGAGGGGCGTCTCAAGGCTTTATAATGATTAAAACACCTCCGATAGAAGTCAGAGGAGCTATCATGCTCTAAAACATTAAGTAAAGACTTCCGGCTCGCTCTGCTGGGCAATGATTTCCCTTAATTAAACAACCTCTGGAACTGGTCGCAGCTCCCTTGGGAGGCTGGTCTTTGCCGGCTCGCACAGAAGCATAAGGCAGAGATCTCTTAAACTTTATGAATACAGCTAAGTCATTTCCTCATCTCCCTGAGGGCTATTAGGATTTAGCTCTACTTATTTCCCCTCACAGTCCCATTCAGCCTCAGGATAATCCAGCTGCCCTCATGACTATACAGAAGGGAGCTTTTGGTGTCAGTGACAATGATCCGGAAATGTGAGAATGTGTGAGAATCAGATATTAGTCTTGGTCAGTGGGTGGTCCATGGGTGTGATGTCTAAGTACTTTTGTGATTTGGCAAGCCCTAATCTGATTGGTCGATTTAAGTTAATTTGACCTAAAATCAAATAATCAGATTAGAGATTGCTATATTGAGAATATTTTTATAATATACTATATTTTTATGTGCAACCAATCAAAATTTGAGAAAGTACTTTCCGATTTTATCCATGTTTACAGACAGCCTCAGATAGCACACTCTTGAACCACCTGCTGACCAAGGTTATTACTGATTGGTTGTTTTAAAGTTAATTTAAGTCAACCAATCAGATTACAGTTTGCCAGATTGAGAAAGTACTTTTACAACAAACCACTTGTTAAACCAAGACTAGATTATATAACTATTTTGCCTTTTTTTCAGATTTTAGTTAAGTTTAGTTTCGTTTTTTGTATGTATTCATCTGAAATATTGGAAGAAAAAATATTATATTGGGAGTTGCATTAATGAAACTCTTTGTGTCTAAGTGGGTTGTTCTTCACAAGAATAAGCTGCAATGTGGGCTAGATCTGAACAGCAAAGTTCAGTCAAAGGTCTGGCTACGCGAGACTAATCAGATATTGACCTCAGCGAGGACTATTAAAAGCCTCAGAAAAAGAGATCACATGTGAGGAGACAGCAAGCTCATGTTTAAATGGAGATGCCCTTTCCTCTAATCAAGCAGGAACTGGGCTATACATCATTCCTCAGGGTATTGAGACAGCTCAGCTCTACCATACAGACACACTTGGTCTCATTCACCCCCTCCTACGGCCCCCATCAAACTCCCAAGCAGCTGTCAGGGCCTGTTCAGAGGGACAATGAAAACATCTGACCTTCAGCTGGCAGTCCAACTAACACGCAGAGAGAGGGGCAAGACGAGATTCCCCTCCCATAAACCTCCTCTCAAGGTCTGTAACTGACAGCCCTCTGCATACGCGCCTTTGCAAATGGACCAGAGAGAAAAATATGAGAAAACACTCAATAAAACCTCTGTTGACACTCAGCTAGAAGAACAGTGATTCTTATATTTTGAATATAAGATTCCTCTGCTTCTGAGTATAAACAATATCCTTCATAACACCAATTGTTCAAGGTAACTCGCACTTGCATTCTGTTATATGCACATAAAAATATTATGAAATCAATATTAAATCAAAATAGAATACATTAAATATATTAAATCAAATCATGTTGCTGGAACGCTGGAAACAAACAGAAAATAAAGATCTATGAAATATTCTATGGAAAATTACACGTTTTTTTATATCGAGAACATATCCATATCAACATTCACAACCAAAGTCATCTGGAAGAAATTGCAACTAACGTGGCCTAATAAATCTAATATGGTTCATTTGATTTCATTCAGAAGCAATAGTGCAGGCACAGCAAAGGGAAGCTCTTGGATTTGGACAATTTTCTCATATCAAAAGATCTTCAAATTTAAATCCAATTCAAATCACTGTCTCAGTAATTGTTCTTCCACAGTACCCACAGCATGCAAAACATTTTAATTGCCTGTGGAGAAAGCAAAATAGGGCTTCATTCCTCACTCGGTTCTTGCACACGTCCCAGCTTGGAGCCGCTCATGTATCACTCTGATGGAAACCAATGCTGTCGTGGAGTATTCGCCATCTTCAGCGCAAATTGGAACCCCCCTGCAGTTATTAATGAAATGCCCCGTAAATATTCAGCATTACTTATGCTCAACATATCATAATCAGGATGTCGCTGATTAAAAATGCGCTGCTCCTTGTGAAATGATGTCCTCAGGATTGCTTGAATAAAATACGTGCTGCGTGCTGAAATGCAATTATGTTTGTTGTGACTCTCTTAGCTTTTTCGCAGTATAATGAATCCTGTGAAACTGCAATTAGGTTTAATCTGTGAAAAGCTCCCTGAAATGACCCACTGAGCTGTTTAAAAACATTCACGTTCTTTAGTGTCAGAATTACAATGTTTATCATATTAACATATCATATTATTAGTAATACTAATATTATTATATAATGTAAAGTATTATTATTATTATTATTATTAAAGTATTATTTATTCATTTAACAATACCATTCCTTTTCTTGTTAATTGTATTCATCCATTACTGTAGCACGCTTGTACATACTGTACATTCTGTTGAATTTTGTCTATATAAAAAATAGTAATATTTAAACATAACAATTAAATAATTCTTAATTAATAATCATTCTTAATACATATTTATACTAATAGTATAATATAATATCAGATTATTAATAACAATTTAATTTTATTATTGTTGCTGTTGTTGATGCAAAATATTTTCTCTATTATTATTTTTTTTGTCCATTGCTGATTCTGTGTGTAAACATTAATGTGATTGAAAACAAATTTTGATTCTGATATATGAAAATATAAGTAGTCTTCATGGTAATGTTCATGGAAATAAAATAATAAAATATTAATATTAATATATAGATGTGTATATATGCATATATATTTATTTATATATATATACAAACACACACAATCATTTTTGTCTTATATGGTCTATTAATGAACATAGTGTTCAAAATTTACACTCACAATACAGTCTAACGGCAATCCTCCTGGTGTGCTTTTGACTATTATTAATATTGCTAAATATTTGTGAATAAAACTCTTACGGAACCCATCTTGAGTTATCTGCAATCCCTTAACCTCTGCGGATATATTGCACGCTTTTCTGAGGGTATTCTCCTTTGTAGTGGCTGCGTAGACAAAACCAGACAAAAGACTCTGCTCCCCTGTTGTAGAAGCACTGGCGGCGTGGTGAAGTGGGTGGCGTACCACACTCTACTGTAAGTGTGTCAAAGATCCCTGCAATAAAATCTAATTATAAGCCTGCGTGGATGTGTATGTGTGAGAATGAATGTCTCTAACACAGATGTGTCTTCACTGCCAGAAGCAGTCTCGCTGGGACGTGGCCCACTGAAGGCATTTTGATAAACGGCCTGTTCTCTGGGCATCTGAATCTCTGCAGGGGACTCAAGGGACCATGTCTGTCTCGAGGGGTGTGTTGAGACATCTGTGTGGAGACGGAGAGGGAGGGAGGGGGACTTCTCCAGCGCAACGCACCACGCCTTTGTCTTGATTACAGCCTTAAGACAGAAATTACTCTGCAGTATAAGGGAGGAGTGGATCAGTCTCATATTCAAGGCTAGAATCTCGTTTGCAAATTCAAGTGTAATATGTTGCTACTCGTGTGAATGGCTCTTTGGGTTTGTGCAGCTCCTTGTACATGATCTTTCATTTACAGCGCAAGCACAAAAAAAAATTTCAGATGTTCAGAAGCATATCACTCTGACTATAATTGTACTATGGTACGCAGTACATATCTATGCATATTTTCTGTATGCATGAAATGCCCAAATAATCAAAAACATATTTTTAAATATCGGAATGCACTGCACGGAACACTGTTTTAGTGACCGATAATTCATTCATTCATTTTTTTACCAGTTTTTATGTATGTTTCATTAATATCAATCTACCAAAAACTTACAACCTAATTAAAACCAGGTAAAGTTTCTTGCAGTATTACAAATAGAAGTGCATACATAAATGTAGTATATACATAAATATAGGCCAAAATGAAGAAGCTACATTTTTTGACAAGTAATATATAATATAATCTTATTAATGGTATGAACACTGCAGTATACTGCATTTAGAAGGGCCTAACAGAAATTACATATAGCAAGTGATATAAATATAGCAAGTGATAATAACTCACTTATGGCCTAAACACGATTAGCTCATTCATTCATTCAGTAGCTGGTACACAGTGTATACTTCCCACCATTTAGTAAGCACTAACCTAGTGCGCCATTCCGCACACAGCCAATGTCAAGACAGACACATGTAGACGTGTACGTACGGCATCTCAAGAAACAGATTAGCTGGCGAGCAACATGAGTATGCTTTCATAATAGCATGATTGACGTAAACAGAGGCCTTTGACATTCCTGACATTGAATTAACGTTCCTTGTCATATAGATTCAATTTTGTGCTGCTGTGGTAATGGACAAGGCTCATTTTAGTAACAGCCAACAACATTAAACTGCCAATACACACTGTAAGAGAAGATTAAATCTGCAGATGTTATTATAAATCTCATTAATTAACCGCAACGGCCTTACCGTCCATGAAATGTGCACATTCAAGAGAGCATGTTCAGTGGATCGCATGTTCTCCACCACACGGTATAAACAATACGCTGTGAGGATGACATTGCCTACTTCTCTTCTCCTCTGTAATCATGCTGTTCGCTGCTATATTAAGAATCAGGCAAAGACAAATGCTCTGTTCTTACTACAAAGGACAAAACCACTGTCATCCATTAGATGTAAATTCATATACCGAGGACGATGTTTAATAGTACCTCGGTTTCCCACAAACCTGTTTTCTACACACGCTTGCAGTATATTATATTTACATTCACAAAAAAAAAAAGACAATCTATAAGCAATCATTTTCTGTGGTCAGCAAGCTTGACGGGGGTGAATTCATTTCTCAATTTTCCCTTATTAATTGAATTATAAAGGCCATTTTATCTCCATCTCTCACTTCCTCTAAAAAGGTTTTCCTATTATAGATAAAGTGCGAGGTAAAAGCCCAGCTCCCTTGTTTGCAAAGACGGGCACCTTGACTTCAATCAGCCAGACTGCCGCTCTCTCTAAGCGATAAAGGGGTTATTCGACGACATTAGCGTTCAGGTTGTGTTGCGGCCTTCTCCAAATACGCAGAACTGAACACTGCATTGAACACTAAAGCGGAGAGGAGAAAAGGGCAGTAAAAACATATTATGCTAAGAGGTGATGCTACATTAACCTGCTACATTAGCACAATCGCGCTGCGCTAGCAGCTCTTCGCTATGCTCAGTGATCTGCGGCAATCATTCTGCCAAAATAAGATTACGTATGTGGCCCTTTTTTCTCCTCAAGAGTGTGTTTTACCAGAATGCTTTACTCCTGAGAGCGCAGTCAACACAGTCCATTCAGCCGAAGCAGATTGAATTAGCTCTAGGACGCTATTGTCTAAAACTATAGCATTGACAGGAAGTATCTGGATACACATCTTGTAGTAGCTAAAGTAGGTTGAAACTAATGCTATTAGAGACCGTTCAACTGCTGTTAAAATACAATATATGTATGCATTATGTTCCAAAATTAGATGGATGCTATGTCTGCCGTATAGGTCCTATGTAATATGCCTTGTTTAGATTAATATTTTGCACAAAAGTGTGAGTTTGGTTAAATTGTTGGGATGTTTTATCAAAAGCAAAAATCCTTGAGGTCAGTTGCTGAATTTCATCCGTTGAAGTTATGAGTCATGGAAGTGTTGACATAGCGGTATGTGGGCAGGCAGAATAATGACCTTTTAATTATACATTGCACTGACAGTGTTTTAGATTTATAAGTCTAAACAGAACGATGCCGTGTAATTACATTCCCATTCATTATATATAGCTTGAGTGCATCCATTTACGTGAATTAATTGGAATTAATTTCCTTCCAGCATATGGGTATTTTTCCATTTTAATTGCAAGCTTAAGAATCAGATTAATTTATTTAAATCATCTCATATATGATAACTGGATCAATGGAAAGCAGCACAAGAATATCATTACAGAAAACAAAAATAAACATTATATATATATATATATATATATATATATATATATATATATATATATATATATATATATGTACACTACCATCAAGATTTAGTTTTTTTTGTCTGTGTATCTGAATTCCTAAAACTATATAATATAATGCTATTTTAATAATTATTATAATTTATTTATATTTTTTTACATTTCCTGTGATATTAAAGCAGAATTTCCAACATCATTACTCTGGTCTTCATGTGATCCTTCAGAAATCATTTATGATCATTTAGAGTTTTCAAAAATGTATCTTATTTCAAAAACAGTTGTGCTGAGGAAAAAATGAATTGTTGTCGTAACATAAATGGCAACAAAAATACATTTTTACTATCACTGTTGACTAGTTTACTGTATCCTAGCTAAATAAAAGTACTAATGTCTTTCCTTTTTTTATCTTCTTGACCCTGCGCTGCATGTTTTTTTTTTCTACACATATCCTTTCACAAAAATATCACCCTGCTGGCAAAATCATCTCCTATTATACAATCAATAGCCTTCAAAAAGCAGATGACCAAGTCTATTAATTATTATAATTTGTGTCAAATCCTGAGCTTGTCCTAAAAATCCAACGCTACATCCATTTTCGAGTGGGTTGTTTCAACCCACACAAAACACTGTTTGGTCATTTATTAAATTGAAAGCAAGACATCTAAAACGGATCCGGACAAACCTAAAAGCGTTTTCTGCAAACATTTGTTATGAATGATCATTTCGACCAATATAGGATCATATTACTGTAACCATAAGTTCCCTTTTCAGCAGCACACCTAACTCTGTTCAGGGGTCTGAAATCCATGCCAAGCGCACGATAAGTGACCGTCAAGAAATGAGGTCCCAGTAGACTGGCAGTGTCACAGGAAGGCCATGAGGGGGCAGCCTGCGGAGGACCGACATCACTTAAGATCCTCGCAGGATCCTCTCACTGGCTGATTGCTGCAGTTGACAGGTTCTCTCTGCACCTCTGGTGCTGCCACGAGTCTGTCAGCTGTCTCATATATTCAGCACCATCACTTCACACCTCATACATTAAATTGTAGCCATAAGCACTTCCATGATCTACAGTAAATAATTCAGCTGCTTTTGAGTCTGGGGAGCAGAAATCCTGAGTGGTCCGGTCTGTAAGCTTAAGTGGCAACCCGTCTTGTTTTCCTGATGCTCAATGGCACTGTAATAGATTGCGTATGATCACAGCACAAAACACCACCTCCGTTTGATCAATGCTGTGGGTAAAACTCCAGTTCAAAGAGTTGGGTTATACAAAGAAGTCATTTCTATGTCAGTCTCTCTGCTCTCCCTCAAAATGTCCTCCCCTTTCCAGTCTCCCAATGCACAGCTGCTCAGAAACCAACGCTTTGATCTAATGGCCAACTTGATCTTTCCACAGTGGGGCCGGCACTGCAAATGGAGATCAAGAGTCAGCTTTACCTTGAAAGTTATTGAGGCAGCACAGGTGCCACAGAGCCCGTACGCAAAGCTCAGCTCACTTTGATAAGACCTGATCTGCTTCTTGGGACCTTTTCCTCCAATTACTCCCATCTAAATCTGAAAGGACAGTCGATTCAAATGACATACTTGTTCTAAGGCTGATAAATAATAACCAGGATTTAAAAGCCAGGATAGTTGACAGTGTATTGATTACATTAAGGTAGCTGTGTCGTGCAAGATCCTATCCTCCGCTAGACTGCTATCTTCCCGCTTCAACAAAGCCATTCCTTTGGCTGAGACAGCTAGTTCGGGTACTCTATTTAGTGGCTCATTAGAAAAACACTTTGCGGTGCATTTATTTGTAATCATCAGTTATAAAATGCTCAAAATAAACACTTATCTTTTTCATGTTTTTCAGTTAGCAAGTTAATAGCTTCCCTTACGAAAAATTAACCACAGTTTTACTGTAGTAAAAGTGTCCTTTTTTGTCGTATTGATTATCAATTTTATAACCACAGTTTTATTACAAATGCCATGGTTTGTGGTTTGTGTAGCATTTGTGGTAACGATGGTTTAACTAAAGTAACCATGTTTTTATAGTTTTATTTATAGTAAAAATAGTTATGATAGTTAAAAATGGTTAATGGTTAACGTCACATATAACATTATAATGCTGAAGCTAAAATGCTCAATTAACATTCTCATTTTTTTAGCTTTCATCTTAACCTAGCATCATCTTTTAAATGACCAATATCACAATATAATATGAAAAATCGTCAAATTTAACATTTATCTTTGTTAGTTAGCTTTTGGTTAGCATGCTAACAGCTTAAAGCATGAAATCAAAATGACTATATTTATTTTGTTAGCTCACATTGCTATTGTTGTGGTGAAAAATTCATCAATACAAATTCATCCACAAATAAAATTTTGCCTTTGTAATCTTTAATCCAAATCTGAAAATGCTCCTCCCTTCTGAAACGGGCATGAGCATTAACATCCTAACATCCTTAACCACGCCCCTCCAACCATCTGTGCAACCATCAAATAATGCCCTCTAGTTTCCTCATTCAATATTCTGTTTATCTTGAAAGTACGTCACAGTATGGAAGTAAGATCGCATATTATATTGCAAGAGATAAAAATGGTCAAATGAATCGTTCCTCTCTCTGTGTTTTCAGTCAGCCTTCATTACCAAGCTAGCTTAACCTAGCTTAGTCCATTAAAAATCTTATCACATTACCTTGCCAAAGCAAAAATAATCATCAAATTAAATATGCCTCTTTGCTTGTGTTCCAGTTAATCTCCATTAAGCAAAGTAATATCTTTGCCTAGTTTATTATTTTGAATTACTGTTGAAAAAACAGTAATCTGGTTAGGTAGGTTGCGAAGCACGGATGCTGGTTTGAGCTAGTCATAATTTTAACGTTATGACATAAAAGCTAAAAATAGCAACATTTTTCGTTCAACATTGGTTAGCTTAACGTAACACTAAGAAACGGCTAAGAAAAGCTGTTTTGATTGACTAGAACATGGTAAAATGTTTTTGATAAAGAACAGAGCATGCTTCTGCTGGGGGAGAGGATCTTGCACGACAATAAAAAATAAAATAGAAAAAAACACAGTTGAGTATAATACAAGAGGTGAGTCTACAACTGGAAAAAAAAATTGTACAGAATAGGACAACAAAACAACAGCAAATGATTTCTGAGCGAGTATCCGACCATATGAAAGAAAACATTACAGCAGGCTACAGTAAGGGCTTCCCATCCATTTCCTTGTTAGGTGTAACAGATGAAAAGAAAGCGATACGAGTAGCATTTTCGGACAAATGACTTTGTAATGGGGAATTGATGGAGCTGTTTGTCCCTCCGAACTGGGTGGAGTACGTGTTCACAGAGCCCTCCACCCTCATATAAGCACGGTGCCAATGTGGCGTGAAATGCAGGCTAATTGCCGTTTGGATGCAAGTGTGTAAAAACAGCCATTATTCCGCTCCGTCCTCCCTTCAGCACTGAGCTGAGGGTTAAATGTGCCGTGTGCCACATGACAAGAAATGTAGCATGAAATACAAAGACAACTTGGCCTTCATCCCTCAGACGAACCAGGACCGTCAGAAAATATAAACATAAGTGTCGTAATGTTTTTATATTAAACAAGCTAATTCTCTTCTAAGTCGTTCTTAACAAGCATCTCATATTTGATTGAACTGAATATATACTACACAACTATAGACGGAGCAGTTATGTCAAACTCATTCTGCAAATATTTTTTTTCCAGACAGGTTTACACGCATTTCACCTACAAATGGAGTTTTATACAATATCATTATTTTATGCAAGCAGCTTCTATCAAATTCGCATGAGCTTTCAGACAAGCACAGCATCAGAGGTGCCCACATGAAGTGAGTTTGTATTATAAAGGCACCGAAAGCTTGCCTTCTGATGAGCTTCGACTTTGAAAATCTTCAAGACTGTGTGGATAATAGATCTGTACAAACACGTTCTTTCATAGATATTGCCATAGATTAATATTTATTCTTATCCAGCAAACTCTGGAAAGCATGAAGAATTCCACGCCGCATCAGCACTCCTAGACTCGCATGCTATCCCATGTCCAATTTGCAGATGTTTCTATGCCAGCCTTGACAAAATACCGGTTCAGTGCTTTGCATATGAAATTCTCTGGAGACTATATATTTATAGGATGGTGGCAGGTGGGAAATTCACAGTTTTTTTAATATAAAAAATCCTGCTTGTGCATTTCGTACTTATGGAGACTCGTGCTGTTTTCATTATGCTATTATTACAGCCACTGTAAACAAGAGCAGAGTCACATGGTAAACACCGCAAGATGGACTCCGCAGTCAGTCACTGGATAAACCAAAGAAGAAAAGCTGGACCTGCTTTAGAGTTAAAATAATGCTTTTTTTTTGCTTTTCATAAAGTTATAACTTTTGGTAGAGAGCATCATCTTAAAATTTTGGATAAAAAATTTTATATAAATGGAATTTAAATCATTACAATTTAATATTTCTTCATGTCATTTCCTATACATTTTTAAATTAAAATAAAATGTTGATACTAAATGTTAATTAATAAAAGGATTTTAAAAGATTTTTTTTTTCTGTATGTAATTTCAAATTCAAGTACTTGCTTGAAAAGAAATACACTAGTTTGTGAAATTCCTAATTAAAATATATTTTAAAAATATCTTATTAATATAATTTTAATTATTTATTACAAAACTTACTTTTTTCTGTAACTACTTAACAAATTTAACTGCCATGCTCTTCATATTAAAGGCTTGTTTTATACTTTTGCATTCACTTCAGTTGCTTTAGAGCTGCTTTAACTGTCTTCATGCATCCAATTTAATTTGGAGCTCTTAAAATACCCTTATTTAGATGCCAGTATGCAGCTGGAATTTAAAGTGCATAATAATTGCGGCTATCGCAAATAATCGTGATTAGATCAAATAATCGCAGCAGCCCTATTGCGTATGGAGTGTAATGTGTAAATACATTTCCTCTGCCAGAGGCAGCAGCCCTCAGATGCTGTGGACAGAATCTAATCACAGCTGAATCCCGTCCTTTTTTAAATTAACAGCTCCTGGTAATTGCTAAAATAATGGAGTCAGTGCTCTCTGGGCCTCAGGTTAACTTCCTCTTTGTGGCCAGCTCCTTTGGCTCCCTGACACACCGATGGAATTAACAGCCGCTCAGCTCCAGCTTAAAGGTCAGGCATGGGCGCTAGTTGTGAGAAAGTGCTGATATTACAGAAGCATTCTTAGTCACAGTTCACAAGAGGATAAGATGTGTCAGACAATAGCGCAGACCCTCAGTTCATTAGTTTCATCGAGCCTTTTTCATTGTTCTATTATGATGATGCTCTTGCTCGGGAACATGGGCATCACCACATTTGACTCTCATCAACTGCATAATGGCCATCCCCTCTCCAAGCAAGAGCATCTTTTAATATCTGTAATATCTGCATGTCACTTTCCAAATAATCCCTTTTCAACTGTTTAAATGCCATAACTATCTGGAATGATAAAAAGCATCTTTTTACATGAAGAGTCATTCGCGAGTAGCTATATGTTTTCTAAGCAAAATATATTAAAAGAATATATTTGATTAGAACAATATTTGTAATATTACTGTGCTGTAAAGCAATAAATTGCGATTAATCACATCAAAACTGTTGTTCACATAATCTGTGTGTACTATGCATGTTTATGATGTATATATATATATATATATATATATATATATATATATATATATATATATATATATATATGTACCTATATATTTAAGAACATTTTTATGTTTATCAATTACAGTTTTTTATTAGTGCTATCAAATGATTATTCAAACACATGCATGTGTATATTTATGTATGTACACATGTATATATGTAATTATATACTGTATGTTTTTGCATTTATAAATAAAAAATAAATACATACCACACTCCACATACAGTACATACATTATGTAAAGAAAAACTTATATATATTATTTTGTGTTATTTTTTTGTATAACCAGTAGATATTAAGCCTGATTAAAAAAAAAGACTTGAAATAGTCATGAATTTACTTGTTAGTTAGAAATAGTTTACTTTCTCCTTCTTGCTTTTTGCCCACTAGGAGCAGTATTTTTCCAATCTGTTCATTTACGGCTGGGCAACAGCCTCAGGTGAAAGGGTCTGAGATTTATTTAAACATAAAATACCCTGGACACTGTCTGGCTAACCGGTATACATACTAACCTGCGATGTTTGGAGCCTCTTGACATTGCTACCTTAATTCAGCAGGAAGCCATTAATTTAAATGACATTATGAGGACAGCGTTGGCACGCTGAGTTAGCATTACGCGCTTTTCTCTTTCATTATGAAGTGCTTTTAGAGCTGAAGAAGAAAGAAAAGGGTGTGCTGCTGTATTAAAGTCTCATCCTAGCTTAAACCATCAAGCTACTAGGAAATCTTGTGGTTTATCTACAGCCTAAACCCCCTGTGTTAGACATATCTACTGTCCATTGTTAGAAAACACAGCGTGTACCACAGCAGGGATAGAGCTCCATGGGACTGGACCACTGTCAGGATGGGATAAACTACAGCTCAACAAAGAACCTCTAATCCGCATCTCTGGCAGCTGTTGGCCTTCAGAATATTAACTGCTTTTCAGGATTAAAAAAAAAAAAGCAGGCGTACCCGCACAAGTGTGAAATGCAAGTCCGCATTCGAGTGCAAGCCACAATACGGAGCGTAAAAAGTTTTGCACACAAGGTCAGCAGCTCGCTCTCGTATTCCCCCCACGCACTGTGATAATCCTCCACTCTGAGTGGGGTCAGAGGGTGAAATGGTTGTGTAGGGTGCAGAGGCAGGGCTCGAGGAGGAACCAATACTGCCTGGACTACACAAGCTTAAGGCCAGCGAGGCTAGGCCAAGGGCCAGGGAACTGCTAATACCGCCCCAAATTGTCTACTGCTCCAGATGCTTGCATTTCAAGGCTAGAAAAGAGAGGTGAAAAAGTCAAGAGAGGAGGAGATGAAGAAGTTAAGTTCAGGAGTTAAAGAGAAACATGCTCACAGCAGAAAAACCTTTCACTAAAATTGAATTAAAAAAAATGTGGCAATGACATTTAATTTGCAAATAATCAATGCCTCTAATATAATTCTTGGATATGTGTTTGTAATTATACCCATAGAACAGTTCATGGGACACAGGATCTTAGTGGGTAATATTCTGATAAAAAATAGTTTGACCATTAATGATATAAGACATAGAATGACAGAATTATAAAGAGAATAACAGAACAATAAGAGAAATAGAACAAATCAAACTAATAAACAATAGAGGGAAATAAAAAAAATCGATGATGGAACAACGAATGAGAAAAATCTACTGAATAAACAACAACAAAGTAAACAAACAACGAATAATTGAATAATTGAATGAAAAATAATGATAGATAGATAGATAGATAGATAGATAGATAGATAGATAGATAGATAGATAGATAGATAGATAGAAGCTAGGCATGAACATATATTTTTTTTTATTATTTACTGTCAACGGTGCTGGATTAAGCCAAGCTGAGAAGATTTGTACTCACCCTGTCTGAGAGGAGCTCATGGAGGGCAGGAAAAAAAGACACAAAGAGACAGAGAGCGCACGAGAGAGAGAGTTCAGGAGCCCAACACACAGCTGTCTCTTCTGCCTTCACCTACAGCTCCCTGCAGAAAAACAAGAGGCTGCTGGTCCGGGGCCAGGAGCAGCTCAGCAGGTAGAGTACACTTCATCAAGCTCACTTATCTCTCATGAGCACACCCATTCACCACAGCTCTGACAAAGAGCCCAGCTACTGATTTTAATGAATTTTGGATAATGTTTTGCTATGTCTTGTATAGCAACTTGGCAATGAGGCTCCGACATATAATTCCCAACAGCATACGCTACTTCTATAAATAAAGAGACAAGTACACATACACTGGCTGAGGTGAGATGGCAACGAAGTGACAGCAAGCCAAAGAGAGGGAGCATTAAAAGAGCAAGTGTCAGTCTTCTTGTAATGAGTTTTGTGAAAATGGCAGTTATGACAAACGTACGAGGTTGTTAATTAAATGTGAACAGCTGACATCCATCTAGGCTGCTCTGCGGCCCGAGCCATTCACCAACAAATCCCTCCGGCGGGTAAAACACTGAAGTGTTTTATAATGAAGCGTACGGTAAATCAAAACAGGTCTGTGAAGACTGAGGGTGAGCTGAGCACCATAGTGGGTCAGTTTCTGGGTCGTCTCATGCTCGATGTGACTGTCTCTTTAATCTGCCCCACAAACAATAGAGTGAGGGCGATTTTACGGAAGCAATTGCTGATGCGAAGTTGCCTGAGAAATACATTCAGCTCTTTCTTCCTTTTTTTCTCTTCTGCTGACCTTCTATGTGGGAGGCACCGCCTCATTCTCCTCAGTAAGATTGCTCTTGGCCTTTCACAAATTGATTAAAACCTGCCCACTCAAAAAGGGCCGCCTGGCAGTTTTCCCCAGCCTTATAATACAGAGCTGTGTGATAGGAGCATTTCTATAATTTAATTAGGGTTTGACATTGTTTTGGTTGTAACAGCTATTAAATAATACTTTGAAATCATATAAACATGAACGAGACATTCTACGTGAAGCAATTTCAGAAACTGAAATAAACATAAAAATGAACATGAAATAAACTTAAATTTACATAAAATGAAAATGGATATAATATTAATACTTAAACTCATTTTTTTTAACCTTTATAATATACTGACAACCACCATAAAAATGCACATTGTAAAGAGAAAGCTCCACGATGAATTAAAGTCAAGATAAAGAATACACACAGGGAATCATGGTAACACACAGGGAATTGTCCATTTATGGTTTCTTACAGTAAAGCATTTGCCTTTCCAAAAACTGTATATTTAACAGTACTTTACTGTAAAATTACATTAAGTGTCCCATTAGATCCATTATAGTTTCTGACCAAACATAGTAACCAATTAACAGGTATTTGTGGCATTTTTACAAAGAAAATGCAATGATCCATGTGTAATTTTGTTGTTATTTATTTATTTATTTATTTATTTATCAAACATGTCCCAACCAAAGTTTGTCATTTTGTTGATCTTTTTTTATTTTATTGTTTTATTTATTTATTTGTTTTTTTTGTGGAGTTGTGACTGTGCTAATCATTATTTGTATGCTATTGCCAAAAACCAATAAATGACTTTTTAGTTAAAACAAATCAAATAAAATTTAAAATCACTGCTACAACAATTAGTAATTAAATTTAGGCATCACAAAATTCTATTCATTCATGTACAGTATGAAAATGGATATTAATTTTGCCTCAATAAACTATAGAATATGGCCATGCTGAAATGTGCTTCATATGCATGCTAATTAACAGTTAACAGTGAGAACGGGTCCCTATACTAAAATGTTAGAAATATTAGTTACATGAAATGAATGAGTGTAAGATAAAAGCAATGATGTTCTAAACAGAATAAAGACAGATTCTAGTCTGATAACCGACTGTGCTTCCCTAATTATATCACATCATTTGGTTTGATATTGTAAGGACAGCCAAATTTCTCATCGCTCGACTGCTGCATCATGTGTGGTTGCATAACAGTGTCAAACTATAAAATACTAGGCAGAACAAGACCGTCAGTGAACAGATGTTTTTATATTCATCACGATTCAGGAGTTGTGGGCCAGTGAACAAACTCATGAGGGCAACGGGTTACCTCATTTCCTCTCTCTCATTCCAGCTCATTCAAAGCCATGTGCTCCAGATCCTCTGAGCATCACTTTATGTGAAAGACAAGCTTTGTCTCATCCTCTCGCAGGTACAAGGACACAGCACACCGGGGGACGCTGCACACAAGCAAATATGTGCAAGTACAAAGGCAAAACACTTAGTGACAGCTTCTGAGTGCTTTTAAACACAGCCTGGCCCACTCAGCCTCACCAATGTGGAGCGCCAGGTAAGCATGCAGAGACGGTGTGCCTGTGAGGACGGTACAGAAAGCAAAAGATATGAAATATTTAAAGAAAAGCTGTGTTTTTCACTTGCTTTCTCTGACTCATTCCTTTGAGTGCAGGCAGAAGGGTTGTGAACCTACAGTGTGCTGTTATGCTGAAGGTCTAAGTCTGTTATGGGGGTGTTGTGTTGGATTTTTACCTTGGGTAAACAGCATATTATATTTTTACACTATTACAATGCAGTCGTTTAACCAACACCATATTTCATAGTAACGTTCCAATGCTGTATAAGTAACCAAGCCTTCAAATACTACAGAACAGTGACACAATATTCTTTAAATGCAAGGACTGCATATGGTAATACTGTATAGATAACATTAATAATAGATAACACGCTTGGAGGTTTTATTACATTATCACAAAATTATCGGTTGACTTTTACGTATGCTAGGTGACCGGTAAATTTAAAATGAACCGTTTCCATTTCGATCTGCCTGAAAAGACACCTCATGAGAGCATAAAAATATTATTGCTTAACTGTCGTTCCCACTGAGCAAATTAGAATTTTTTAAGCCCTGTTTACAATAGTGCTTTTTCATTTTAAAACAGCATTTTAAAATTAAAATGATCCTCACCTATATTGCCATTTTCACTGCGTTTCAGAAATGATAGGACAACCGCATGTCACATGACCATTCATGCAGGTACAACCATAGATGTGTATATTTAGATTGCCTATTATGTAGATGGCACACGTGTCTGCATGCTTGGAGCGGCTGATGGGGAATCTATATCTATGGGTACTAAAACTAAAAGGGTCTGCACTATTTAAAAAAATCGACAATTTTTTACCTTGGGTGGTGCAAACGACAGGCATAACCATAGCAAAAGTTATGCGTTTTAAAATAAAAAAGCGCACTAGTGTAAAATAGCCCTTCGTATTGCAATTTGAAGAGTAATGGAAACACAACTACTGTTTGATTTATACCACTAGTTTAGAGACATGCTTCCTATGAACTATTGTAATAAATCCCATCTCTCTCATAGGCTGTCGTGTCTCATGCATGTGGTACAGCTTCATTCCAAGTCTTCCTGATCTCGGCTTCGGTCTAATCTCAAATTAATCCTCAGATCCAGCCATACTGCGATCATACAGTACTGGCCTGTTCTCCTGAGCCTCAGAGCTTTACAGACCCTCTGCACATTCTCAAGAACTCCATTCTCTCCTCTCATTACAGCAGCAGAGAAACAGACAGAGCAGAAGAGACCGGGAGAGAAAGCAAAAACTGTCATGGCTAAGCCCACACAGAATCTGTACATTTCTTTCTAAACGAAAACCAGCGAGAACAAAGCGATGCCTTATTCTTATTATACGTTAAAAGTAGCATCAGATTATCCGAAATGAAAACACAAGGGGTGGAAGGAGCGCAGCGACGCAACGACGCAGTGATGGACGGCTGCTCAATTTCTGCGGAAATCCGCTAAGCTTTCTGTAGAATTCTGTGGGCACAAATTGTGCGATGGCCAGTTGTAATGGCCAATTTAATACTTTGCGAGCAGTCTAGACATCAATTTAGACAGTCCAGATCGGTCAGCGTGACATTTAGCGAACTACATCTGCCAGAACAAACCCTCTAGCCAGCAATAAAGCTAACTGCGGCAATAATCTCAACCACAAAACTGACAAGACTTTAAAAAATCATCCGGCGTACTGAACGCCAGAGAGAACGACAACCCTACAGCAACAGCCGCCCCCACTGTCCTTACCGGTTAAGCCAATACGAGGGGCACGGGCTGCACCATGCGAGATTGGGTTTGACGGAGACGGCTAAGGGTTGACAACGGACACATTGTTTAATGGAGGTTCTACTGGGGCAGGCCTGGGGGGTCTGAGGCGAGCTGGCCAATTTCCCTGTGAGCTGAACTGTTCAGCCCCTGAATTTCCAAAGGCTGCCCGAGGTCAGCTCCAAGCCTCCTCTACTCCCAACATACAACAGCGTTACAAGCCCAGCGCACCACATCTACAAACTCAAATCACACAAGCATTATACACCGTTTTCATCGAGCGCTTTGTGCTGTAATGATTTCTCCATTTTCGCTACGGCACGCTGTCAAAGTGAGTCATATTTAAGCTGACGTATGGAAAAGCCGTACCCGACAGTAATAGGATTTAAAAAAAAAAAACACAACACAGCAGTGAGGCGCTTCAGACGTGAACCGTACTTGTTCATGCATTGAATATCTTGGGCATCTCGTTAATGTTAATATGAAAACATCCCTATTTGATGCAGCGTCATGATGTGGAAGGAAGAAGGCAGAGGGAGGTGAAGAGATCTACATACTGCCATCAGACACTGAAAGTCTTCCTTTTTTAACCACCAGTGATGGCATGTCAGTCAAAATACATAAGGCGTCTTGAATATGGTTGATTTATTCAGACACAGGGAGTTGTCAATCAGCGATGAAACTTGTCAGAGATCCTCCTTCAAAAAAATATGAGGTAATATTCTGTGCGCCTGGCAAATAAGAAAGGAATGCAGGAGAATCGCACATGATATTTAGCATAACAGCAATAGGGTGGTATAGTGAGATATATAGGCGAATCCTGGAAACCATTTAATACAAATTCAATTCAATTAAATATATAAATTAAAAAAATATTAGATCACTAAGAGTTTTTTTTTTTTAACTAATTAATTAATTAATTAATTATTGTCATGAAACTTAAGATCATACACCCCGAATTCTTATTACCATTATGGCTGAGGATGGATGTTTTATTTTAAAAGCTTTAAAAAAACCAAAAGAAATAAATAATAGTAATAACAATCATTATTATTATTATTATTAATACCCACTATTATCTATGGAAATTCCCAACAAGGAGTACTACATTTACATTATATAGTAAAAAGAGACATTTCTTTTTTTGTATTACAGTAACCTTAAAGAAAAAATGTCAGTTTGTTTTCTAATTTTACATTTAATTGTCTTCAAGAAAAATATTTCTTATTTCATTCTTTTTGAGGTTATATATACCCCAGACATTTTCTTGACAGGTTTTGTGATAGTTACCCTTATACACTATGTATGCCTACGAAAACAAAATATGTTCAATACAACACATGAGGGAAACAAGTGCGGCTGAATCAATGTAAATAAATATGGTAATCAGATCGATATTTCCCTGGTCACATTTCCATTTCAAAGAAACCTATGACAACCATTTTTGAGTCCGAAGACATTTTTCACAACAGAGACTAATTATAAAGATCTCCGTAGCAGAGACAAAAAAAATCCCCAAAGCACAAGGGCTCAAGGACATTTCAAAAACAACTCAAAAACAATCTCTTCCTCTCTCCTGGTTGCACGCAGTCGTTCTCTCTTTATTTTTTTAATAGTGTCATTTTTAATAGTGCCTCTCCGAATTTGTTTGTGCCAGTGTGGCATATTATGTGGAAAGATGCATCACCCTCACAGATTTTATTAAGTGCAGTGTCACCAGAACTAAGCGGTTCACTCCGATTGCTGTCATCCTGATACATTGCACACTGTTCAATATTATTGCATCAGCAAACACAAAACAAAGTGCAACTGGGTGCTAACCCCTCGATTCAACTTTTTGTGCTCCCTTAAATCCATCAAGGCCTTGCTTATTTAGAAACCAAACAATTCAAACAATTTTGACTGGATTATTTGGATTCTGGATATTGATTCTTTTTGCAAAACCTTCCAGTTACAGTATAATCTGATGAGCGGCACTGCACTTTCACATCCCAAAGCCGTTGTCGGCTTCATCAATATGCTGCATCTACAGGGCTGCTTCTACACTGAACTTCCCAGAGGCTAAACAGCTGATTTCTGTGGAACAAGACTGGCTCCCACAGAAGGGCAACTACACCCACAGGAAATACCAACCGCGGCCTGCTGTTCCTCAGCGGGTCATTAATTACACTTTTGCCAAGCCAAAAAATGACACATAAATGGCAAACACCGGGATTAATATTAATGTAGTCATTACTGTCAATGCCATTTCATCACGCCGCTGTACCAAATGGCATTTTACAGTTTCTGAACAACAAAAATGTCTTCATAATGCTGGGTTTCGAACACTGGTGTGAAAACATTGATTGGAGCGGCTCACTGCTCATGAATAGCGGCTGGCAAGCCTTCAAACTGTAAGTCATTACATGTGAGATCAAAACCCGGAGCTGCTGGCCACTAACACAATAAGAAATGAACAGCACGGGACGACAAAGGTAATCAATGTGACCATCACTGGTCTCCCTCGATTCATTAAAAGCCTATAGGAGCTGAGATGTGTTCCCTGGATCTGTCAGCAAGGAACAAAAGAGGCACCATTTTGTTTTTTTTCCCCCAAAACCGAGAATCGCCTTGCCTTCCCTGAATAAAAAAGGGAAGGGATGCATTGTTATTAAAATTCTAAAAGTATACAGTACAGGTTATAATTACTCAAATTAGGGCTAAAAATTTGTAAGTAACAATTCTCACTATTAACTAGTTGCTTATTAGTGTGTCTATTAACATACTAGCTAAATTTAATAACTATTAATAAGCAGCAAATTACTGAGGCAAAAGTCATAGTTCATGTTTTGTTAATAGTAATAACAGAGTGTGATCAAATAATATTTTGTCTGAACATATAAAAAGAAAAAAATTAATAAAACAAAAATAAAGTTTTTCCAAGCATTACAATGTACACCATTAAAAATCGATACTCATTTTGAGATGAACACGCAAAACTACTTCCGTTGCTTCAACAAACATATATTCTCGTCCCATTAATTGAACTAACGTTACTGTCGAGATCTTTAAACAAATAAACTATAACCTTTATAGCATTTTTAGAGGAAATAACAGCCTATAAATGGCTTACTTGCAGTTAAGCAAGTAGATGCCATTGGGAAAAGCATTAAAATTCAAATAAAATGTGCCCAATTAAAAACAACACCATTAAATATGCATACACATTGTGTATTTGAGAAGATATTTATTTTCTGTATAGATCAGGAACGTAATGGATGCATCAAAGCCACTGATAAGCTAATTAGCAAGCATTTAATCGGCAAACGATTGCCCACACTGACTATGTCCGATATCTGTCCCCTTCTTACTGCCAGAAATTTCAACGATCGACTTCAGGAACTGCACGTCCCTCTTGAATATCAGTCACAGGGGAAGCGGAAAAAGTGGCCATAATGAACGGCTGGGTTTGAATGCATCAATCAATCAATGAATAAGTGCTCTAAAGCAGAAAGGGCTCCAATCAGGGCTTGCCGTGCTGCAGCTGGCTGTACAGTTCAGAGCATTTGCTCTATTCCAGTCTCACATCTGCTCCTTCACAGACTGCACTGCCTGCCGAGTTAATATGGCCCCGGTAAGGGGCAAATAACGCCATTCACCCATCAGCCATTTCCTGCTATCTCCTCCATAACATAAAAACCTTGCTATTTCCAGTATGTCATATCGCCTCCAAAAAAATCTGTCACTTGCAAACAAAAGACGTGTTCGGCTGTAATCATTAGAATCATAACTGGCAGTCAGAATGGTGCAAACCAAGGCTGTTAGTGCTTCAGTGCCACAGTGTTACCTGCTAACAGTAACACAGTGAGAGAAAAATCACTGAAGAACTGTCAGATTAAAGCCATTTGAAGCACCGGTCCAGTCCATACTTTGGCATTTTGCTTTTTCGGCTCTCACAAACATCTTTAAAACCATGTGCATATGTGCAAAAAATATGTGTTAACACAGTATGTCGGGACATTTGTCTTACTTTGGCGTCTCTGTACATTCCAAATCCATCTATTTAGCTTTCGGTGCGACGTGGCATCGTTCCCGACAACTTAGTAAAGGTAAATAATGAGCGGAGTGATTCACAGCGACTGCGTCCTGTGCAAACACCCTGTATTTGCATGATTCATCTTTATTATGGCATGTCTGGGACTCTTAAGGGCCTGACATTGGCTCGGCACATACACTAAGTTCATTAGCTGGAGCTCCACAGGACGAGCTCTCTTTACGGCAGGATGCTCATTACAGAAAAGGACTATAGAGGAATGAAAATAGACCCTGCAAGGTATTATGTCCTGTCGGGTGGGTTTTAAAAGAGTTTAAAGGGATGAATCATCTCTGCATTGTGCTAGCAGACAATATGTTTTCCATCTCACAAGTAAATACACGTTAATGCAGAGAAAAGTAGTGCATTGGGGGATTTGCTTCATCTGCGTGATAGATTTGGGAGCAGAGGGCAGGATTTATATGCAAGAGAAGAACGGTTTCTCCTGTGATCTAATAACTTGTTTTAACTGACAGGCATTTTGTTCAGTCGCTGCATCGTTGATGGTGTTCAATATTTTGCGCCCCGGAGCACATCTTGTTACCACCTTTAAATCATCCTGCTAGTGCGAGGCCTGCGAGAGCAAGGGCACAAAGTGATTTGAATATCCTTAAGCACTGGGGGTGCATGCTAGGCACAATCCCTGGCAAGCCATCAATCAGTTCTTTATGGGGAATGAGGGACTTTATGGTAAATGCTAAATGTGATGGGAGGGAAATTACTTTGAGATCTGCGTTCGCCCATGCTAGCTTAGATCAAATCACTCCCTTTCCCACTTCCTCGCTGAAGAAAGACGCAACTAATGACACATCATTTGTGCTGCATAGATGATCCAACTGTTTGAAATCCCATTGAGTGGAAAGTTATGTATTTACAGATATACTGTATTGGGGAGGATTTACAAAACAGTTTTTACGTATGACATTTGAGAACAAAAAAAAGGGTTTTATTTCCAAACCTACTGCAATCCAGCCTAACCAGGGACAAAATGCACTAAAATAATGCTTTTATGCATTTAAATTACATTTTTGTTATTCTTTTTATTCTTTCACCTTTCTGTGCAAGTTTGGCTGACAATGGATGTTCTCAAAAAGCAGGGATATTATCACGGTGCTATTACCACTTTGCACAGCTTTCTCATGGCTATGGCAGTAATTCCAGCAACAACAAAAAATGCAAAAGTTAACATTTGAAATGAAAATTTATCCCAATTTTTTTACAGAAATATTTTTATTAGTAAGGGTGCTTTAAATAGAAAAAAAAAAATAAAAAAAAAATAACAATTGTATACTTTACACTAACAACAGCTGCCTATATATTTCAGGAAGGTGAACCTTTTGGCGTCAAAATTTAATCTCTGTCCTAAGTTATAATTTAATTCAGCAAATCTACACACAATCACAATCAGTTGCCTAAAACAGTGTCCACATAAATATGCTGTAAGGTAAGACATGTTCTGCTCAATGCTTTGATGTGAAGAAACCAAGGATGCACTCCTGCTCCGTTCCAAATGTTCCTCCGGTGATTACCTGCCGTCTCCCTAACTGCTGCACCCTGCTGGGGAACGCTCTAGATGAAGTAGCTCCTAGATAGGAGCTGGCACTTCAAACGCAGGGAAGGGACGGGAAGGTTGTCGGAGACTTAATTGTGGTGGAGAGCCCGCGGTTCTGCATGCGCCAGAGACGCCAGGCCCAATTAACCAGGCATACACAGTCTGCCAGTCCATGAGGGACACGAAGTGGCTGATCCACCGTTTGCTCTCCTCTGACTAATGGATCGATACGGAGACAGGGCCTTGGAGATACATACGTGCGGCAGAGAAGCTGATGTGCCAACTGACGCCATCTGCATGCATGTTACACCTGCTTCCTGCTTTATTTTTTCAACTCAGACTCTGACTGGATGGACGGACTCATTCCGAGATAATTACAGTGATGATACTTGTAAAGAAGACGTGTACTTAATTGTATTGCATGTGTACTTGTAGACTTCAAATCTAAGTATTAACAAATGTAAGGCCATATAAGTGTACTTAGTGACTTAACACACTCTAGTCCAGGTTTATAGAAGTACGGTAACACTTTATTTTACAGTTACACCTATTAGCTGTTTATTTACATACATATTACTGAAATGTTGACAATTTATTAGTGCTAAATCTTGGATAAAATAACTTGAAATATATATATATAATATATAAATATATATATATATATATATATATATATATATATATATATATATATATATATATATATATATGCTATACCTGTTAACTTAAAGTATTAATACACAGTATTAAAATGTGCATTTAACAGTAAACCAAATTTTTCAAATGACAACAGTTCGGTTACCAACATTCTTCAAATGTTCTTCTTTTGTGCTCAACATAAAAAAAGAAACACATACAGCTGTAGAGCAAATTATAAAAATAATTACAGATTTTTTTTGCGAGAACTATCCCTTCATATCATGTTATATTCTTTCACAGTGTATTTTCCAAAATAAGTAGTCTTACAATAAGTAAAGCGTACTTATTTTTCACAAAGGGGAGGCAAGGAGAGGTGAAGCAAAGGTTTGGGTCAATCCGTGTCTTACATATCCGAATTAGTCCATCTGTCAATACTGCTAACATAAAACCAAGCAGTAAAGAACCACACAATTTATGAGTGCAATACATCACCAGCATAAGCCAAGCAGAGATGGGCAGAAAAATAGAGCGGTGGACACCAGCCGATGGCGTGGGAGATTGGCCTATTGATTTGTAATGAATATCCACAAGCTTTCCTTCCGCCCCTCAAGTTGGTTGAAAGCCTTTATTGTGGAGTTACACATTAATAGCATCCCACTAATGTCCCACAGCCCACTTACAGGCGTCACCACCGGCATCGCTGGAACCCCAGCTGTGCATCTTGGTGGACAAGCGATGAAATCTAAATAAAAGGACAGCAGGGACTGACTCTGAAAAGCGGTATTGACATAGAGATGGCATTCTGCCTGCTATCAAGACTGCCGCAGATGGGGAGGAAGCCATTCATAACCTGCCCCGCTGGAGAGGCCTAATCATGTGACGACGTGAGCTGTCGGTTCAATAATATACAGTTAAATAACAAAAAAAAAACAGTGGAAGTGGAGTTCAAATGAAGAAGAGGCTTGTCAGAATACAGAGGCTGAGCGGGCATGCAGGTGCCTTTGAGTGCCGCGGATGTTTAACGCATCAGACAAGCTCTTGAGCGAGATGAGGAGCAAGCGCGAAAGGGGAAAAGGCATATATACACATGGCAAAACGCAAAAGGGCTTCTGAAGCGAACGAACACAACCCGAGAGAAGCGGCGCTGGGGGAAAAAGCGATTGGGATACACACTTCACAAGGCTGTGGAAGCATCAGGCGTGCCTCGGAGACTGTTATGGCAGAGGGAAAGCAAAAGAGAGAGAGCGTGATAAAGCTTCACCATCGCCTCGGCACCTGGAAACTGTCAAAGCCTGATTCACAACTTCTGTCCTAAAGGAGGGGCAGACGCACAGGCACAATAACACTCATTTTCAAGCAAGCGGCGTGAAAAGGAGAGTTTAAGGAGGGTCTTCATGCACTGAATGGCTCTTGATGAGAGTCTGAGGCACACTGCAATAGGTTAATCACTGGTAATCAAAAAACAGGTGTTGAATATTTGCAGTTCCTGCACATGATCATCAGAACTCGAGAGTGTGCGGTTTAATTAATAGTGATGTCCCTCTCTCACAAGTTTTTTTTTTTCTCCCTTCTGTTTATTTTCTCTATTTTTTTCAGATTTTTTTTCGAAAGCCATGAAGCACAACTGATTGCATCGGATCACCAAGAGCAAATTGCTTTTCCTCGGCAGAAGAGACAGGCAGAGGTGGGGGTGATGGGGGGATAGAAGGAGTTTGTCGTTTATCAGCGGCTCAAAACATTTAGGGGCCCTTCAGCAGGGTTTTGGAATGGCGGTAAAGACATATTTTACGTCTAAAGCCCAAACACACTCAAAGGTCACTTTTCAAATATAGAGGAAATACCAAATATTACACAAACTGAACTTTCCGGACGTGTTCACAATATATATTTTATAGGGGTCTAGACAGAAAACAAAACAACTATGGTGCTATTTGCCCCTAAAAGTACACATTAGGAGTCATATTACAGAAAGATCTTTCTGCCTTTTTTAGAAAAATATCCATATATTTTATTACTATATATATATATATATATATATATATATATATATATATATATATATATATATATATATATATATATATATATATATGTAATTACTCACTACTATTAGTTATACTACAAAACTTTGGTGTATTATTGGTTTTTACTTACACGTTATCTGAATAACAAGCAATCAAGAAACAGGATTTTATCAGAAAAAAGCTCTAGGTTCGGTGAAAGAGTCAGTTGTTAACAACCACTAATGAGTCGCTTAACTGCTAACAAAGGGCTCAGTCATTAAACTTTTTGTCTGACTTAAAAAATAGCTGGTTCATTAGAGACATTTGTTCAAGAATCGTTCATAATTTAAAACGATTCACCAAATTAGTCAGATTAAAACTACTAACAAAAGGCTGTTGTATTCAGTGTTTTGACAGACTCACTAAAAAGAACTGGTTCATAAGAGTCGTTTGCTTACAAATTGGACATTCTAGTTCATGAATAGGATAATATCTTGAAGAAAGGGCATTTTAATCACAGTCGAGATCCCGGTTTTGCAGACCTTTTTGCGTATATAACATGATATCTGATATAACACTAGACACCGATCGTATCTATTTACATCTGTTTCATAATGCATACCATCAGCGGTTAATCTATATAAACATAATCTCACCGCCCTTGACATATCTTCATGCGTGTATATGATGAAAGCTGGGGGAGGGGTCCATGCATTCAATCAGATACAAATAAGACTCTGGATTTATTTAATAAGAGGTTTAATCTATAAAACATGCTCTAGTCTGCAATTTCCGCCCATTCATTTTCTGGAGAAGGACAAGACTGAATTTAATTGTAAACCATAATGTGCTTCCTAGAATGCCACAGAATGTGATGTAAAAAGCAGGGCGGGCTGAATTATGGAAGGGGCAGGACAAGCACATAAAGTACTATTACACCCCATGCTCCTGCCACAGCCAGTGATTAAAACAGGCCATAAAGACAAACATACATACAGTGTGGGTTAAAGGATGAGAGCGCCACAGCAAGGTCTTCCATTTATATCAGGGCTAATGGAGAAAACAGCAAAAATGGGCAACAACATTTTCAAGTCACATGAGTGCGATGTGTGCGCGAGTGCAATGTTGCGCTACAGAACAGCACAGGAATCATTAGGAAGGGATATAGACTATGGCATATTCAGGTCAAGAGCAAACATAAAGACTAGACTGCAAAAATACGAGTTTTATAATTAGACTCAAGCCTGTCAGACTCCTGGGCTACATTATGTCTTCTTCTCATCCATATATAGACCGGATCCATTACGGTACGAGTTCAGTAAGGCAATCGCGTTATTTCAATCCCATCTCTACATCTGAACTCCCTACTTTTCCATCCTTACCATCTGGCCTCTGGAAGCCTGACAAAGTCATTGATCATCCAGGCTGCACAGATGTTCAGACGTAGCCACTACAAAAGAACTTCAAATGCTATTTAAGTGGGTTAGTTAGTGTATGATGGTAAGAGCAGGTCACGTACCACAGGGAGAACTGTGTGCGTGTGCGTGTGTGTCGCTAGTGTTCTAAGGCTCACTGTTTTTCACACACTTTATTTTAAGCCAATATAAACTAATGTTCCAGATACACTTCAAGGGATAACTGACCCATAAATGAAAATTCTGTCACTGTCTTGAACACAAGAGAAGATATTTTGACTTACATAGCATTTTTTTCCATACTATGGAAGTCAATAACTTTAGTGAGTAAATTATGACAAAATGGACATTTTGGGGTAAACTATCCCTTTAATGTTGATCTTATAAAGTTAGTTATTTTACATGTCTTCCAAATGAATAACTATAAAACATTATCCAATTTGGAATTTTATTTTTATTTGTGAACCGATGTTCTTTTTAATGGCCAACCTATTTTCGGATGTGTAAAAAGCTGAAACTTGAAACTGACTGTTCACCAACCCTTACAGATCATGTTTTCAAATAGTTTCAAGTTTTGTACAAGATATTTATGAGTGACTTGTTTACTTATTTTTCAATCAGACTTCGCTTTATATTTATTCATACAGACTTATGTGGAGAAGCGCAATACATGGTTTTCTACATTAAAGTGCCCCTATAATGAGTAATGAAAGGTTCATATTTTGGTTTTGAGAGAAACCAACAACAGGAGGACATGCATGCAATATAATATGCATTCATTTCTACCTTATTTCCTCAATGACTTCCAAACGATTTGCTCGGCGATTTATTTTTCCAATTAGTCTCATTTTCAATTCATCATACTTGTAATGGCTGATTAAGCAGGTTTGTAAGCGCAGTGCTGCTTTGTGTACAGCGTTACTGGAAATCACTATATTACCGCATCAAAGGCCTCACCTAGGGACAAAGAATGAATTTGCATTTTCATTCAGACCAACATAAAAAAGCAACAAGGAACAATATGCTAATGTTCATGTTGACATCAACGTGAAACGACTTTTAAAAACCACTCATTTCACTGATTCTGAGTCGATTGTTTCTTTTGTGATACACGGTGCACTTTCAGATTTAAATCTAAGCGGGATGTTTTCATTCACTATGTCCAAAACTGCACGAAAGGTAATTGCGGGGCATTTTAACAGCATAATAGTAATGGCAACTGCATTACACTCCACCAAGCCCAGTGTTTTTGTTTTTACGTTACATATGCTATAAAACAATTTATAAATATTTTTATGCCATAGTTTCGTAATATTTTTTTTTTCTTTACTACGATTTTCTCATCTGATTTTCAAGGAGGCACTGCCACCCTTACCTCCTCAGAGGAAACGCACGGGGTGCGTATGTGCCAGTTGTGCTGACGGTGGGAGGCAGGGCACCCTGGCAGCGTCCAGATTTTCTCCCAGCAGCACTGTCTGCTGAGCACCGTCCCAGTTGACCATTCGTCAGCATTACAGAAGTGGCAGGTCTGCCAGTGTGGCCGTGGGAGGCCACCCAGCCTGGCGGCCGACTCATTTATCAGGGTCGTAATAAAGACTAGGAGAGCAGACGCTCAACCTCATAGCTCCGGCTGAACCGCAGCTGAGAGAGTGTGTGTGGGGGGGTCAAGAGGTCAATCTGACAATCACTCCCCCTTCCATCCTTCTTCTCCAGCACTGCCTGGGCTGACACAGGGCACTGATAAATTGCTGATTGAGTGATATTGCTTGATCCTAAAAGACAGGGTGCGAGCCTAATGGCTTATCGGAGCAGGATGAGGTGCATTGGGAGGAATTGTGGCCGAATCCTCCCCCTGGTGCTTCAGGTAATGGAGTCAGGCTGTGGCACTCACCCTCCTCGAGGGCTGATCTCGGCTGGGTGTTTAAGTCGACCCATCACTGACACTCTTATTCTCTCTGTGGAGACCTGGGAAGTCTGATCTTACACAGTGCCAGAGAACAGACAGTGGCTCAGGAGACTGCGCTATGCTACTCACGCTGCTCTGAGACCATTCGGCACTACAGTCATTCCTCAAACGTGGATTTTAATGCCGCTGTGTTTTGCTTACAAGTGGCTAAGTATGGACTACAGCTACTGAAGTTTGCATGGCTGAACAACAAGACAACCGTTGCGAGACTTGTAAACCATAAAAAAAGATTTTACAAAGTAAATGAAACAAGTATAACGGTGTATGTTTAAAAAAAAAAATCTGTAAAACATATTGATTATTAAAACTGCAGTATTTCAAAATTTCATGTTTAATTTAGTGTGTTACATTATAGTTATGTTCAGTATGTTCTTTCAACTTTCAAGTGTATAGAAACATATGAGCAACTTTATGTAGGAGATATGAGATGATTTTCTAAAATAAAATTTCATATCGTGTTTTTCTTAAAACTGCCATTCTCATTGCAGTACTCAACAGACACAAACGGATGCCGTGACTACATAGCTTTAAGCCTTTTTTTTCTTTTAGCAATAATTAGAATACTTTTATACATTAACGTTAATTTAGCCTTAATACCACTGTTTTATCAGGGTTGCACCAATTGCCTGATACAATTCTGGCAGATTTTTATGTTATGGTCAATAACCAATAAATGACTAATAATACAAATACCTAACAGCAATTATTAACCTATATAAATATGGACAGTTACCACAAGTATGAAAGTGTACACATTTGATCAATAAAGCAACTACTGTACTCCTTACATGGCAACTTGTTTGCAACTTAATTTTTTTTTTTTTGAGAACAAAAAGGCTTTTTTAAGGTAATTCAAAACTATGGTACAGATAAACCATGCATCCCTATTTCCTTTATCTTTATTACGCATTGTCATTTCATGTTCAAATATTTTGATGAATAGATTTCCGTCACACTGTAAATTTGCAAGCGAATGAGAAAAGCGCTTCCGCAGCGAAGATTCTCGAATGGAGCTCCATTAAAGTCTTAACGTTGCATTACGGGGAAGCAGCTGGTAAAGGTTCCTACAACATCTTTACAACAGCTGCTGTGTCATGACAATCAGCACACTTGATTTCTGTCGATTTCTTCATGCAAATCAACATTCACTGATTTTACGTACACTTACACATATATGCATCAACGGTACATTAGTAGAAACTGCTGCAGATTCAAAATAAAACCATACAGGCCTATCATTTGCTCACAATGCCACGAGGGAGCCGTAGGGCTGTCCTGTATGCCAGTGAACCTCATTTAAAAACATTCATACTTGCTAATGCACCGTTGCCTTGTTCAAAACATCCGGAACATGAGTCACATATTTTTTTTCACATTAACATTCATCTTTTCCTGTGTGCGTTTCCTGGCGTGCACGCAGTAAATGTGTATTTACATCTGCGTCTATCACAGCAGGACGGAGCGGACCCGAGCAAATTGACCCACTGACCTTCCTGCGTTTCTTGTATAGCCCATCATCCATTTGTGAGTGGTGGGCCCTGCTTTTAGCCTGCTGTCTGTGCTCAATGTGGAATGATGGAGCTGTGCATTAGTCAGAGTGCTTTTCAAGGTAAGAGCCATTCAGAGCGCAGCCCTGAAACCTCATCACACCCGTCCTGAAGGTGACTGATCGGAAAACACTGACTCATACACCTCTCAAAGCTAAAAGGTCAATGTTCCAATCACCAATACGTAATCAATACAGTGCTAAATGGAATTAGTACAGGCTGAAAAGATCGGTCCGAGACAACAGACTCAGGCTGGAAAAGCCGTGTCTCAAATATAATACGCAATTTAAATTCTGCTGCCTAAAACTAAGAAACGTCACATTCGAAAATGAAAGATTCTTCCTGAATGATGAGGGGCTTGCGAGATGATTGCTCAGCGCAGTGAGTGACGGGTGAGTAAAAGCGCCAAGGTATTCTTGAATTGGAAGTACGTCAAGAGAGAAATTATGCATAGATTAAAAAATATATAATTTGGCTGACATGCAAATCAAATTCCGGCTCAGGCTTACTTTTTAAAGGAAGATGAAACCGAACAGAACATTTACGCGGAAAATTGAGTGCTGCGCATCTCTCAGAAGTATACTGCATGGAGCAGCTCTTGACAAATAACACGGGATTATCCCTTGTATTGCTCGCAGAGCTTTTACAGTAAGACAAAAAAAGAGTGAGGGGAATTGTCAGACAAAAGCTAAAAACAACACAGAGCTCTGAGGTAGTGCACAACAGCTTTCTGGAGTGAAAATGAAGTGCAACATGGACTGCTCTGCGCCTGGTAAATGACTGTAGCAGGTTTCAGTGAGCAAAAGGCATGGCTAGCATTTAGTGTTGTATTACACGTGTATTGCATGATTTTTAATCAGTGTTTTAAAGATGAACGTGAACTTTGTAAAGCTGTAATATGATCCTCAAACCGATGCAAATCCTGAGTGCCAAATATCAGCATCGAATATTATTAGCAAGACTGTTAAAGTCCCTATGTTAAGTGACAAATATTTGATATGAAACGTGAAAGGTGTACAGAAGATATTACTCACTTACAGTGTAAATAAAATCAGGAACAAACGGGCCTACGGTTTGCATTAGAAAAGACCCATTTCATTTTAAACGGTCACCTGCATAATTATAATATTCCAAACATTGTCATTTACTTAAATGCTTCTTTTGATTACACTGCTTTCTGTTGCAATAAATTAAACAGTGTCTAACCGTTTTTAAATAAGTTCACTTCACATAAAATGCATTTTACAATGGCCTGTGAAGGTGGAGATCACTGAAAGCTTATCTCACTTCTAAACCACTAAATAAATAAAGTCCCTTTAGCTTCAACACACCGTGATCACCAAATTAAAAACCTGTTGAACCTCAAACTTTCTAGCTGGTTCGACGTGATCACTTTTAATATACCCATCAGATCAATCTACAAACAGAGCTTGTGTACCAACTTTACATCGCATTCAACTGAACGGCAACTTGCAGCCATTACGCAAGAAAAACGGGAAATATAAACGAGCGACCGAAACACAGATATCCGGCTCGAATAAAATGAACACAAGGCTGTATAGAAATACAAAAGAGCGTGGACATAGATAATACAGTCAGGCGCGGTGCTTTATCGCAATCACGCCGACGACTTTGTGACTTGCGAGTGGATCTGTTGTGAAACGCGTGATGAGAAACACATTTCCGCTCGCGCGAAAGCGAAGTATTGGCGGAACGTCTCAAATAAACCTCCTCGGCGCAGATCTGCTGGAGTTTTTTTTCCTCCGCCAACAAATGTACAATACAGTGAGAAACGGGTCTACCCGTCGGGGTCTGCGCGTACCCTCTTCCGCCAATCGCGTGGACGCCCGAACAAGTATCAATTGTTTAGAATTATAAATACAAATCCTTACCTTGCCCTCGTGCCATCCACACGCTGGAAAATACGGCCACAATCAGAATGACCATGTTTGGTTTGTAATTTCTTGTCGAGTTCATGCTCGCGGCAGTGGGCTCCTATCACAGAATACGTCCTCGCATTAAAAGACTTTCCGAATAATTAAAGAGGAGCAGGAGGCAAACGTTCGGCGCCGCGAGGAACAAGGTCGCCGCGCGAGACGGGGAGCTCTGCTCGGGTTTGTAATTGTGAACGGAGGAGAGCCAGAGAATGTTCAATTTCTGTCAGCACCTCTCAGACTGAGTCGAGCCGTTTCAGCACCGCGGACAGCTCCTAGCGTCGGCAACTGGAACAACTTCAGGCTTCGCGCAAAGTTTGTACCGTACATAATCTAATAGTGCCCTCGATTAAATGGCTCGAGCGTTACCATTTGTGTTTCATTTCAACTGCTGGCCGAAGGGAAAGGAGGAAGTGGTCGACCGTGCTCCATAAGACCAAAGCGCTCGGATTCAACGGGTTGCTCTAGTGCACGCCTATTAGACTAGTCAAAAATATTTGCACTCAAAAATAAATACACTTTTCATGTGAAATAAGTGTTTTGTGTAACGAAAGTCTTGCTTATATATATATATATTCTAGGGACTCGAGTAATACAGAGTACATACGTGTAACTTGTCTAGAGAAAAATGCGGAAGTGTGGTGAAAGAGACTGCCAAATGTTTTGATTTTTATTTTACAATAAATAATAACGTACTAAAAAAATCTATCAAAATATAAGCATCACTTAAACTATAAAGTTGCTTTTTATGGGACAAGAAAAGCATTAAATGGTTTTGAAGTGTAGGTTTAAATACACATATTGCGTTCAAAAGTTTGGGGTAATCTTATTGACCCTAACTTTTGAATGGTATATATATTTTTACTTGTTTAACACCTCTACTATATTAAAGAAATTAACGATTTTATTCAGCAAGGATGCACTAAATTGATCATGAGCAAAGGTGTAACAAAATAATAATAATAATAATTATGTTCACATTTCAAACAAATGCTGTTCTTTTGCCCTCTCCATTCATCAAAGAATACAAAAAAAGGAATCAGGCTGATGATACACAGGGAAACTTTTTGTGCAATGTTGCCATCAATGGGCAACCAGGTGAGACAGGGCCCACTGTGACTGTTTTAAAGAATCCAGAAAGCTGTTACACATTCTCAGCGGGAAAGTGCCCAAGCAAAAATTCCTCAAAAAATTGCCCCATGTATCATCACTCTCACAGTTTCCACAAAAATATTAGGCAGCACAACTGGCATTAATAATTGTCACACCAAATGGCATGCAAGAATCATTTCTGAAAGATCATTTGACAATAAAGATGTTGCAATTCAGCTTTGCATTTATTAAAGAAATGAATTACATTTTATTTCATATAAAGAATACAGTGATTTTATTTACAAAATGCTCCATAATATTATTGTTTTCGAGTCAAATAAATGGAGCCTTTAAAGAATCTTTCAAAAACATAAAAACTGACCTCAAACATTTGAATGAATGATATTCATATATATATATATATATATATATATATATATATATATATATATATATATATATATATATATATATATATATATATATATATATATATATGTATGTATGAAAGATGTCAGATACTTAAACCTTTTTATCACTGAGAAAGTTTAGTTTAGGTCAAACTGTGCAATTCTACAAAAACATCATCTTCATGTTATATTCAAGACTCAAAAATCCATATATTTTGACCTTTCTATGAAAGGTCAGGTTTTGTTCAGGTCAGAAAGAGTAATTCCAAGAAACATCTTAAATGTTCATTATTTACAGTAGAAATATCGATAAAAAAACAACAACATACTTTTGCCTTGAAAACAATGCCTGCTTAAAATAAAAAGCATTCAAAGTGTAAGAAAAAGCATTTAAGTATTTACCTGATGGTTACACAGATGGTTAGACCTTTAAACAATAACTTTCCAATTATAGCAACATCACATCTATTTGCAACAGAGCCACTGTAAAACTTTTTTGTTGTTTTGCTGCAGTCATTCCCTCTGGAATGGGGCATTCTGGTGAATAAAAACATCTAATTAAAATCAAACCGCCTCCATTTATAGCGATCATTTAACGGAATCTAGAGAGGAAAAAGGAATAATGAAAATCTCAAAACTTGCCTCTCCTAAAAATTACCCATACAATGACCTGCTCATCAGTTCCCAGTATTTGCACACCACAAAGAACTAAATGGTAAGGAAAGAGCAACACTCATGAAATATACATGAGGTGAGACAGAGGACTTTGTGGCAATAATATAGAAATGTTAAGTGATGCCGCGGAGTCCAAGAGTTATGAACGTTAACCACCAAATGTTAATGCAGTCTTCATCTGCCGGCCATTATTGGAATTATAGGAAGCCATCATCACCTTTTCATTCCACCATATTTCCCCTGGAGCCTGCTCGTGTTTATGTGGAAATGTTCTCTCTGCTTAATAATTACTATTCCAAGCTCCGTGGTGAGACTGAAACTGGTAATTATAATTGTGCACCACAAAAGTAAGAATGCTGAATTTACAACCTATTTAGACAACAAACTTAAGCAGAGGATGATTGATTTCTTGATTGGAGCGGCACAGTCTTAACCAGCTACACTGTCTGTTTGAATGCAGATGTTTTACAAGAACGGGGTTATTCCCCTGAAGCTAGACTGGGCCGGGGTTCACTGAAGCATTAAGGTTGCCTGTGCCTACAAGCCAGTATCCTGAGGTTAAATCATCTCTGCGTGTCAATGCTTAAAGTTACAATTCTGGCATATATTAACCATTCTTATTTTGGCCCAAACCTGTATGAATCTTTTATTCTGTGTATCAGAAAGAAAGTTATTTAAAAAAAAAAAAAAAAGTAACTGTTTTTGATTATAAAATAAAGCTCAACAGGGTCCAAGACCCCACTGACTTCAATTTCATGGACAAAATGCTTCAAAATATAATCTCTTGCAAAAAAAACATGCATATACAGTGGTTTATACTTGTCGTTCAATTCTCCTCGCTCTTTTGGACCTTTGGTTGGTCTAGTTTTAATACTGAACCTACAAAGCATAAGGTATAAGTCTATAGTCATAACCTGATTGGACAGCTTTTATGACCTATATCTTATAAATTTACCAAACATCAAAAACAGTGCTGCTGGCCTTAATGCACTTATTATACGTATTTACAAGGGTCGTTTTTTCCAGCTTATAACACAAAGAACTAATAAAATGTGTAAAGAAGTCAAAACAGATCTAGGAATTCCTCTAATGCACAGATCACAACTTTGACATCCTGTCCTGTTTCGACTCCAGAGTCTATTATTTGGAAGCCCGCTCAACCTGTTAAGTGTAAGCACACCCTTGTACCACGAACTTACTTTACAACCATTTCAAAAGTACGTTCTACATTATGAATCTGTGTAGTGAACTTCAGTTGTACTTCATTTACACATTAATTACGAACACTTTGATTGTTACGGTTTTCATGTACTGTTTTCTAAAAAGTGGAAATTTCGATATGCTATTCACGTACTATTTTATTTAAAAAAAAAAGCAAAACTGGGAATTCAGACATACTCTTTTCATGTACTGTTTAATAAAAAACTGGGATTTTGGACATACTACTCTTTTCATGTACTAATGTTTGCCGAAATAGAATACGAATACGCATATTCGAAGGTAGGGAAAATAATAGATTAAAAAGACTTAATAACATATGAATCAAACCACAACACAATATTTTACCATGCACACATAAAATGTTCTAAATAATTCTGTCTGAACTGCAGGATAATATAGAGCAGTAAGAACCTTTTACATGTTCTTTTCATATAAAAGATTTATTGGTGTAGTATTTCATTCATATGATTTGCTATGGTAAGCTCTTAAGGCATGTGCTGAAAAATTAAACTCACCTGCTGTATAAGCGTATAAGTCATGTCCAGATACTGAACACCATTTAAAAGCCATATAAATTAATATTTTCCCTCCTGCCATAAATCAAGAACGGCAACATTCTGCATTTATCTAAATTAACTCGAAAGTCAAACACACACACGCTAATCTCCACTTTGGACAATAATGCATGCAAATTAAATATTAAGGTCATCAAAGGGTAGCAATTCTGGGCCATCGCACGCAGCTGGAAGACAAGAAAAGGTCAGGCTTTATGGGTTCTGGATGGCTTCAGGGGAGCATCAAAGCAGCTTAGAGGTTTATATTTAGTCGTAACTGTTGAATGGGGTTTTATGTCCATGCTAGAGACTGTGAGCTTTATCGAAATGGAAAGATCCTCATCAAATGCGCAAACTAATGTGGGCAGCCTGTGACTTATTTAGCACAAGTGCGAGATGCAAGTTCTCTCCGCTCAGAAGTAATTGTCTTCGCCTGCTGTTTGCAAAAGGCTAATAACAAGAAACAGTTCAGACGGTGTCCGTATTTCAGGACCTCAGTCACGCTACTCCAAGGAATTACGCTCAGACTTGTTTTTGTAAAAAGCATGTCTGCTTCAAAGGCGGTACAGTAACTCGCGTGTGCGTAATGTAGTTTTAATAGCTGGGTCACTTGTTTCATGGTGCAAAACAATATATCTTCCTTTCAAAAAGAATTTGCTTGCTTTTTGTGATTATAGCTAAACAAATTGGAGAGTTCAGGGTTTAAACGAGTTTAATAAGAGTCTTTTCTACGCCGCTGAGCCAACCCAGATAGGATGTGGGCCTCATTTCCTGCCTGCTCATCGCCTGCCAATCACCCTGTCATTCAGGGGCAAGGTCTGAAAACAGCTTAAACACCTCCTACTGTTTGCAAAAAAGACAAGCCGGCACCAAAGGAATGAGAGACGCTTGACAATTCCCTTTTTCTGAACTAAAAATCACAGATAAAAAAAAAATACAATAGATGCAAATCAAATTATTTACAGAACAACTCGAGAGCTATTCTGACACAGATAGTGTATCTAGTTTCGTTCCTGTTCACCAAAGCTTGTCTCGACATGCTGGAAAAACAAAACCTTCATCATCCTTTTATCAGCCGGGCTGAGAAAGGCAATAATATACTTTCTACTTCAACCGTGAATGAAATCTGTGTTTCTGATCTCGCCAAATAATTGAGAACAGGATCTCGAACTGTCAATGCACCACGGTTCTATTCAATCTCAGGCGCCTGCGTTCACCGAGCAATCAACTCTCATCAAGCCTGACCACCAGATCTTTCCGTCGAAAGTTGACTGAGAGCTATTTAAATGATTTGAAATGGGCATCTTCAAACTCTTTCGCTTTATTTCATGCAAAAGCAGAGATTTCTCGTCATGGTGCCCATACATAAACTGAGCTTGTTCATGATGAGGTAATTCTTCCCGCACAAGCCATCTGGGCAAAGTCACAAAACCAAATACAAACAACAACCTAGCAATTCAAGAGCATGTTTTGTGCATTATAATACACAGTGTGATTCTTTGAAGATTTGTTCCTTCTTTACTCCATGAGAAAATGGCCTCTCTCATTGTTTATGCATCCTGTAAACAGCATTTTTTGTCGTGTGGATCCTGAGGCTGATAGAATTACATATGGAAATAATAATTACTACTACTATCTAAATATGTATTCCAGTTAATTTTGTTATAATTTGCAAAAGACTTAAAAATAGTGCTGTGAAAACAATTAATTGTGATTAATCTAAATGAAAATTTGATTTAAAATTAGATTGAAAGTTCAAGGTTGCAAAAATTCGCCACAGGAATTGATTGCATTTTACAATATATTCAAAAGAAACTGGATATATAAAATTTATTTCACATTATCACAGTTTTTATTGTATTTTTGAACAAATAAATGTAGCATTGGTGAGCAGTGTTGGGTAACACGAGTTATGTAATTAGATTACTTTTTTAAATAATTAGTCTAGTAACATACATTTTCAAATAAGTTACTATATTGACTGACAGCTCTCATGTTACCGTCATGTGGTGTTGTGTGTGCTGTGTGAACATGACACTCATCTCACCTACAATGTATTGCAATACAAATTTTCAAACTTGATGCACATGCAGGTTGCCAGATTGGCCACACCAACAGAAAAGAGCGCAGATGAATGAAACGAAGTACGCCATGTTTGCTAAAATACAATTGGGTAAACTGACAGTGGCCTTGTTTCACAAACCAAAACAGAGAGCGACATGTGGCCCTTATTCCGAATGCACATTTTCAAAGAGGAATAACTGACTTTAGCATTGTTTTTTAGATAAACAAATATGTTAATTTAGCATGTTTCTTAACCCTGCTGGTTTAGGCTGGATGTAGTTGGTTTTAGCTGGTCTCCCAGTCTGGTCAGGCTGGTTTTAGCAGTCATATTCTTGATTAAACTTGTTTTAGCTGCGCTCTCTACTGTACAGACGTAAATTTACATTCCTTCAGCCTGAGGCGTATTAATTTCATAACGCAATTAGCTACGTTTTAGGGAGTAACATAATATATTAATGAATTACTTTTAAAAGTAACTTTCCCTGACACTGTTGGTGAGTGCAAAAGACTTCTTTCAAAAATATTAAAGACTCTAACTAACCCCTTTTGTAGTGTACACTAGGACGTTAACAGTGCCTAAGGCCTCGCTTAAAGTTTTTATCAGCATATCTAAACATCATCACCTTTAGCATTCTGTACTCTCTGGTGCTTCCTACAATGCTCTGTCACAGAGTGGCCATGTCCATACAGACTGAGGCTCGACCAGTCACCACAGCTTAGACGATCTCTGCAGTGTAGCCTTGGTTGAGGTTAAAAAGCACCCACAGACCCAGCGGCCGCTCAGCCCCACAGGGCAGGGATCTATCAAGCAGTCCACCTGCATGCTCCGTCTCACACATAAATGCAAGAGCAAGCATAAAGCATCTAGCTCGAGGGGGAAATGAAAGCCTTGCACCACGGTGACATCTGTCCTAAAGAAAAATTGTAGCAAGTGGCATTTCTGTGTTTTCCGACGCCTTAAAAAAAAAAAAAAAGTCCAACAAAACACTACGAGTAGGAAATTAAATGGAGAGCAAAAAAGAAAAATCACTGAACCTGCAACTTTAGAGTACTAACGCATGTGTTTCACAGAGGTCCCGTACTTCAATATATTAATTCCTAAACTTGCTTCGCCAAGCAGAAACAGACTTCAAATCATGCTTCAGAAAATCCCTTTATCTGTCTTGCAGCTCAAAAGCTCCACAAAAAAGATCTCTGCCACTTTGAACCTGCCTAAAACAACATCGCAATTTTTTTATGAATATTTGAGAGTAATGAATTCAGGTAAAAATCCCTGGAGCTGTAAAAAGAGCGTGGAAGAGGGTACATAAAGTGCACTACATGATTGTATGTCTCAAGCCGTCAGACTCCAGCCTATACCATTGCACTGTCAGAAGACTATATTTTGCTTTTCCTCTGAGTCCCTATTTATTCAAGCAACACATCTGTGAGTAGATAGTGACCCTAAGCTTCTTACACTGCAGTCGGCAATGCACCAAGACACATAAACCTCACATCAAAAGTTAAAGGGCACCGCTCAGCAGAGCAGATAGGAGTGCCGCGGGGTGAAGGGACCAGACATGCTCTTTCTCTGCTCAGCAGATGTTGTGGTCATATTCTACAGAAGACAGAGCATCGGACTGTACCCGAAAAGTCCTCTCTGCCCCCTGGGGTCAGTCGGATCTCTATTATCTGAAGAGACTACGACAAAGCTTCCAGTGGAAATCTGGCCGTTCAAAGAGTACGACTGGTTTAGCCTTCACTGATCAACAGAAGTATGGAAGATACTGATGTATCACAAATTATTTTAAAAACCAATATGCCAAACTAACTTAAAAGGACAGTGCTGAGTTATGCTTTTAGGGTGTTTGCTTTTGTTTCCATTCATAAACAGGCATATTTTTCAATTACTGTTTCTTATTTAGTCCCGTGCTTTTAGATCACCTGTTTTTGATTCATTATCGGCACTGTCTGGGATTTGTTTTGCATTACTGCTTCATTATTTTTTCCTCTTCTCCTGCATTCCAGACTTTTCAGCTTTGTTAATGAAGAGATCCTCGATTTCCTTGCCCGCAACCAGCCTCTTACAAAAAGCTAATTAAACGGAATTACAAAAACTGTAAATAAGTAATAATAAAATGCTAAAGGAAGAAGAGCGTTCCTCGGTATCTGAGAGTCTTGCGATCCTCTGATACTGTAGTTTGTGTGAGCAGTAGGTGATTTCACCCCTGAGATGCTTCTAAACGGTGCATGGGGAGACTGTGTGTAACTGAATAATTGAAGACACTCACGCATTTCATTTAAGGATTTGGCAGCGCAGTATGTGGGATCATGTTACCTCCACTGCATTCCTCACATATAAATATACAGTCAGTACACTGTGAGTCAACTGGATACAAATTTACACTCAAGGCCCAAACATAAAAAATACATGAAGATGTATGGAAAAGAAGGGGGTGGTATAGGGGGTGGAAAGAGGTGATATCTATATATCTATTTATAGTGGATTCGCAATCTGCTGTTTTAATGTTGGGGATATAAAGAACGTGTTGGTAGAAACATAAATTAAATTCAATTCAATTAAATCCATACACGTATGTTTATTTATTTTAAGTAAAAAACAATTATTAGATGAAAAATGAAAAACAGTTACTGAAATAAGTTTAAGCTAAAAAAGTAAGAACAAAAACATTGGAAAACTTTTGTTATTGTTGATGACCAATAAATGAAAAAAACACACAGCAAAATTATTAAAAAAGAAACAAGTTCAACACATTTATAAATGCTACATTCTGAATGAAGACCAAATATTATAATAGCATAACATTAATAACATTTAATACAACTTTTTTTCAACTTTAAAACGTATTACATTCACACACCACTCAATATATCTTTTTGTTTATATATTATTGTATATCAGTCTTAACAGACAGACACAAAAAGAGAGAGAATCCTTCGGTTAAGATTCAAGGTAATCCCGTTCTCCCCGGGTGATCACCGGCACAACATTTTCTCGCAATAGCACTGCCATTTAAATTGGCACCAATGAGGCCAAGAAGAGATTAAATTGTTTAATCCTACACCAATTCATACACAGCACACAGTCAAATGAAGTCATTAGCTCTGCGTTAACAGCAGGGAAGCCAATTACAAACGGCAGCAAGAGCTCAGAGAAACATTACCTCTCGTGACTACGATCTACCACACAAAAACTCCAAATTCAATTCGGTTTATTCTCCAAAGAAAACCTGGAAAACCTAAAGCGCCCACAGTAATGCAGCCACTCTAATGCATTATTTATAGGTCTTAAGTTATTCATTAGACAAGACTGGGCACTATCCCATACTGTAGGTGTGGAGGACCATGAATATTAACAAGGGAGACTTGATATTTAAACATGGCGTGGAATAAATCGCTGCAAGTAAATGCCAAGTAAATAGCAGAGCACGTTAGTTACAGTGTGCTGCAGCTTGCCAATGCCTGTTGTTATTCTAAAGCGTGACCTTTCCATTGCAAGATTGCTACTTCTTTCTCTTGGTTTTTTGAAACACTTTGGGAGTTAAAAAAAGAGAGACATTAATAAATAAAATTATGAATAAAAAACGAGCAGACCCAGGCTGAGTTATTTCTTCGCACTCAAACAGCAACAATAGGCTCGGGCGTTAGAGCTGTAGGTCCACATGTTAGCCAAGTCAATGTCCTAAAAGTGATGGAACGATGGCCTCATATTTATAGAGTGCAACTGTCAGATTCCGGAAGTAGAAATCTCTTTCATTTTCTCAATAGGGCAATTCATTTTTAACAGTAACACATAAACCTGGTGTCAGATACAAGGTTTTTAACGGATGGTTTTTGCTTTTGACAAAAACACAAGAAGACATTACTTCAAATTATTTAAGAAGTCATAATTTCATAGCACTTTAAAAACTACATTATCCATGATTTTGCTAAGTAATCTGCACCAATCAGAGACCTAGAAGAAGCAAACTGGGCCAAAAAAGTTATTTAGTGTCAGCCCACTATAATACATAATTTAGATACATATCAACATAAATTGCATTTCTTGTTTCTTTATACAATCATGGTCAAAAATATTGACACCAGATATTATGAAATACATGTTTTACACATTGGCCACAATTAATAGCACCCTTTTATTTAATACTTCTTGAAACCTCCATTTGCCAGTTTAACAGCTATCATTTTTCTCCTGTAAGGCCTGATGAGGTTAAAAAATACCTGAGAAGAGATCAGAGACCATTACTTCGTCTAGAATCACTCCAGACCCTTTACAGCTCCATGTTGGTGCTTCTTCTCTTCAGTTCATCTCAATCATTTTGTACAGGGTTCAGGTCAGAGAAATGGAATGGTCATAGCAGAAGCTTGATTTTTGTGCTTTGACATGTTTTTGATGGGGTTTTTTGGATTATTGTGCGGTTGGAAAATCCAAACATGGCCCATTATTAGATTTGAGTCACTTGATTTTTTTTCTACTGGTATTTGATAGAATCTGTGATGCCACATGTCTGAACAAGATGTCCAGGACCTCCAGCAGAGATATAGGCCCACAACATCAAAAATACAGCTGTATATTTCATTGTACACATGGGGTAGTTTTTATCCCTGTGCTCACCAAACCCATCTTGAGAGTTTTGCTGCTAAAAAAGCACATTTTCTAGCTTCATCTGACCATAAAAGCCAGTTCCATTTGAAGTTCCAGTCTCTAACTGAATATGCTGGAGATTTTAAATGAGCAAGGAATTTGTCTTGCAACCTTCCCAAACAATGTGGTGTAGTGCTGTTTACAGTTTTTTTAAAGGTTTTCTGACCCAGAGACTCAACTATTTTCTGTAATTCTCCAGCTGTGGTCCTTGGAGAGTTACTCGAACTCTCCTTCTCACCCTGCATCAGGACAATATAGACTCTTCCATACAGTTTCGTAACATTTTATTTTAATTGGAAATTCTTAATTATGGTGGAAATGAGAATTTTCACTGCTCCAGCACTTTTCTTAAAGCCACTTACTAATTTGTGGAGCTCAATTATCTTTTATTGCACATCAGAAATAAATTATTATTTTTCCTCATTGTGATGGACGATCAAGGGAATTTACGCTTTTCTTCTTTAAAAGTAGTCTTGTGCATTCGTCTTTTTAAAATCAATTTTTTGGCTTCCAAATGAAAGCTTGTGTTTCAACTCATGGCTGGCTGGTTTGGTTCAAGGTTAAATAAAGGTTTTGTTTTTTTTTGGAAATCCCAATGGGAAAAATACTTTCAGAACCAAGTCCGCTGAAAAAAATAGCACAGATGTAGAAATACAGATACGTGCAGAATAAGCCCCTATAGCACTATTTAGTTTTGGTCAACAAATGTTTTCCTGTCCCTGCATGGAATTTGCTTTTACCTTTCCACGGAGCTAAGAAAATGCAGCAATTCCCTGATGAGTTCACATCGCTAGAAGTGGTGTGACAGCACTTTTATCCCACAGGCAGTAAAATCTTTGCAGCATCGTTTTCTCCACTCAAATAGTTATTGATGTTGAGACATGGTGATGTTCATGAGATTGTCCTGACACTGCAGTTTAAACACTGCTGTACAGCCAGGCAGTAAACCCTTAAAATGCTTAAGAGGCCTGTCATACATCATGTCGTGGGAGACTGTACGTGCCTATGCCACAAAAAGGCCTTTCAGGAAATAAACTTTCACTGCCTACAGATGGTGATTCTGGGGTCCCAGCAAGGCCTTGGCTCATAAAGAGCATGAGGCACCATCTTATTTCACTAGCTGTGTTTTCGCCCAGCTGTGGGCTCAGTCAGCGGGCTTTACGGTCACCGATGTAATTATACAGCAGCTTAGCAGCTCAAACAATGAAACAGCCTGTTCACCATTTACAGCCTCCCAACTCCCACTCATAAAATAATATGCCAAAATCAATAAGCTTCCAGATATGTCTCGGAAGGCTGATACATCTCGGCGAGAGCACCGGTCTGATGGAGCACAAATCCAGCCTAACAAGCTGAGGGGGAAGAGAGGGGTTAATTGGGATGTTGGAGCCGTCCTTCAAAAAGCTGGAGAGCGAACAGAATCAACCGAAGATGAATGAGACTGAGGGGGTGTCTTGATCAAGCCGAGACGGCATGACAACACAATAGCTCTCTGTCAGATGTACGTCCTTCTGCCACAAGTTTCCCAGTTACAGGCAGCCAATCATAATTATGTAGGCTAAATAAATATCTCTAATATTTGGAAATCAAATCAGATCTGATTATATGCATTAGTCAAGCATTGTCGTATTAGCAGGGTAAAGCATTTTCCATACCTGCCATACAATTAAAGTCTTTCCACTTCACAAGACGTTAACTGATTAAGTCATGTTCATTACTTGTGAATTACTGCGATGTTTTTAATAGGTGGTTTGGACCCATTTACTGCATTTATTTTTGGGTGAACTGTTAAATCATTAAAATAAGCTATAGCTTCAGTAAACCTGTTTGCATACTAAACACAAAAAGCACTCTACCAGCATTTCTGTGGGGAAGATCAGACTACATCTGTCCGTGACAGGCCTCGGCGGCAGGGGGGCAGGACCATCTGACCCTCTCAGACCTGACCATCACAGGATCCATCTGCTCGGCCTGCGACTGACTCCACAGTACCATGTCACACACATAGGAACCCAGTCACAACCCTGCCAGACACAGCACTCTCTCTTTGTTTCGGCCTGTTCTCATATTTATCTGCTCAAGCACACTTACAAAACAAAATAAATGCATAATACATAAATACATAACACGAATGACCCACTTACTATTACCTTACCTCATGTCACCTGTCCCTTCTAACTTTCAACTCTCTTCCGTTGACCTGATTGATTGCGCTAAAACAAAATTCATTAGCAATATTACTAACAGTCAGTATTTATTGCTCAAAAGTACCAAATTTAAACAGTTTCTTGTTTGTCAACAAACGACTGCAAAGCAAAACAAACTTTTAACAAATCATCATGCCAGCCATATTTGATATATATTGCATTGTTAAGTGTATTAAACAAAAATTGGAAAAAACTGGATTGCATCTTTTCACGCAGAATTGATGCTTAAAATATGACCCAGCCACTTCCACACTATTACAAGAGTATCCTACTGGTCCACGGACAATACTTTAAAACATTGATCTTTAAAAAACTTTAGTTAATGTTGTCACGTAACAGATCTTTTTCACAAGAAAGGCCACTAATCTTAGACAACTGAATCCAGATAATGTTAGTTAAATCTAATTCTCAAATTCGCATAAAAGAATCAATTTAGCCAAATCTGAAATCTTTTAAATCATCTTAGATGTAATAAGCTACGTACGAAGAACGGGCCCCTGCTCCGAGCTACATCAAACAAACGCTAATGCCGCGCAAACTCGCTTCTGTTTATAATCCGAGAGGCAATGAATACAGCCAAGCAATACAAGCAAACAGTTATTTAAATGTCATGATAATTACTGCAGGGCAGTTAAAACAAATCATACGACTGAACAGAGAACTTCTCTTTTGGAACCGAAAAGTGAGCTGAGCCAACATGCAACCACAAACATACCTTGTAGCCTACTGGAAATATGTTAAGGATATGCTTTTATTATATTTTAATCAATGTAACACACGCACGGCATGATTTGGAAATGTTGGTTTAAGTATTAAACGGCAGCACTAGGCTATACCCAGGGCTGGACTGGGGTTCTGTTTTAGCTCTGGACAAACCTGGCCGATTCATTTCTCATGAAAGTTTTGCTAGGTTACACAGCCTTAAATTGGACTAAATAAATAAATAAAAAAGGACAGAAGCAAATAATGATAGATATCACTGAATTCTTAATAATGAACTCGTGCATTTTATGTTTGGAACTTAAGAGTAAAGTAATGATTTTTAGACTGAATGCAGAAAATGTACTGCTATTCTGTCATTACACTCGCTCTCATGCGCAAAAAGGCATTTGTAGAATGTTAACAAACCAGATTCTGCTGTTCGAATACTGTACAGACATTTCTTGAAATTTCGAATGACATTATGGTGAGCAAATGACGACCATTTTAAGTTTTGAGTCAACTGTCCCTTTAACAACATGTAATTAATATAATGAAATACATCTTTAATCAGGCTCTAACTGAATTAACATTTTTCTTCAATTAAAATTAAGTAGAACTAAACAAAGATTAAAAAAAAAAAAAAAACTATTAAAGCAACTGTTAAATTTTGCCCTACTGAAATGTAATATAGTTCATAAGCCAGCGTTTAACTGTAGTTATAAGAAGGTCGTCACGAGTCCTCAGGAGCATATGTGCTTTAAAATAAACGACAACAAACTATGGAATGTGAAAACTACAAAAACAACTATAATAACATGTATAATACATTCAGCCAAAGCACAATCGGACATTTGGAAACTGGTAAAAATTGACTATATAAATGAATATGGTGCTGATTTGCCAAGTAATTATGTAGCCTACTGGCGTTTTCCAATTTACCTCGTCATGCAGTTTATGGCTGTCACTTCTGATTGGAGTAAGCGACTTGGGCTGTTTATCTCTTTACTCTGGGACGGAAGAGAGAGAGAGAGAGGGAGAATTAGTTCATTCGTTTTAGCACCGTATAAAATTATATTTAGGTTGAAATAGTTATTATATATAAATACCTATCCGAAAAGTTGAATAGGTATCGAATCTTTTCGAAATGCTCGTGCTCGAGAATCCACAAGGTGTTAAGCGCTCGCTAAACTTTCGCGAGCTGTAAACCCGGAAGGCGGGTCTTGCGTTCAGCTGATCGCGGTTATATAACTGAAACCGGAGAACTCTGAACTAACGCGAAAAGAAGGTTAACGCAAGTTCGTCGTGTTCGCGTGTCAGACGAATCTTAGAGGAGGAAGTAAAAGCTGGAAATGTCGTCGGAAGTCTACGACTGCATCGTCATTGGCGCAGGGATCCAGGGGTCCTGCACTGCTTATCAGCTGGCCAAAAACAAGCAGAAAACTCTACTGCTGGAGCAGGTCGGTGCAGTACTGCTAAAGCATTTGTTCAGTCTTATAAAGATTCATTCATTTAATTCTATACCAAAAGCATAAAAGAAATGTTTATACATTGATAACTTGTTTTGGTAGTTCTTTTGAATCTTCATTACAAGCCAATACAAGGATTTGTATTACAGTTTGTTTGTTTTTTTTGACTTCTTACCTTTTTTCCTCCTCAGTTTGTTTTGCCCCATTCCAGAGGAGCTCTCATGGCCAGAGCAGGATTATACGCAAAGCCTATGAGGAAGATTTCTACACGCAGATGATGCACGCAAAGCTACGAGATCTGGGCTCAGCTTGAGAGAAGCGGGTGTTGAACTGTACAGGTGAGCGTTCGTAAGCATCTAAGAAAGACTGATGCAATTCTTTCACCACAATGCAACATTCAGACACTGCACAACGAAACTTGCACACTGTCATAGCCCACACGCATTACTTTAAAGGAGCATTTTCATTCTGGCCGCCAAGTATTATCTAGGGACCATGGGGCACACTTGTTTTTACAGCGTCTGAGAGGTGTAATGGATCACGAGTGGATCAAGCCCACTCAGCCTTGATGCGGAATCAGACGCCTTCCTCTTTTTCTCGCGCCATCCATCTCAGCTCTCTGACGGATGGGTCCTGATGAGAGGCCACCTGTGCCCTTGAGCATCTCAGAGACTGCAGGGCAGCGAGTGAAAAATGTGTGCAAGATTTTAAAGAATTCTGGATTTGTTCTCTTCTTTGTGCTATTTGGATGGTACTTGCTTTCCAAACAAGCTACAGTTATGAAAAATATTGCTGATTTGGACAGGATTGGTATTTATTTAGACAAGAGGCTCATTTGTGTGGGATGTGGTGGTTATGGAAAGCCATTTGCAAAGTGGGGTTTTGTACAATAAATAATTTTTTTTGAGTAGATGCAATAAAGTGACTTGCAATTATCATTTAAGACCAGTATTAATGATTTTCCTTTTGATTGCATAATGTCACTCAAGGCAGTCTATGCTATGGACTCATTTATCTGATTATAATTACAGCAAAAACAGTATTAGTTATAGTAATAGTTGTAATAGCTAAGCTACATTTCCGTAGCCATTACTCTATTTTTAATTGTCACATGATCTTTCAGAGATCAGTCTAATATGCTGATTTTAAAATTATATTTTTTTAGAGATTGGTGTGCTGTTTAATGTAATTGTTGGTAGTGTATATAAAAAGTAATTTTTTCCACCTTTATGGATTTATTGATTGCTTGCCAGTTAAGATTATTGTATAACAGGCCAATTAGAGCACAGTTTAGAGATACTTTATTATACATACACTAGTCTCTTTCTGTTTTGAAATCATTTTTCAGTTAATGCATTAAACAGTACCATAGTTTATGCTGTCCGTTAGCGATGCAGTGTCCTCACAAAGCTAAACAGATTCATGCAGATATTTTCCAAAACACCACTTTGCCCAGGCGCTTCTAAATATTACAATACTATTAATATAATTAAGAGATTGAATTACTTATGGTGAAGATCGCACCTGACACTCTTACACTGGCAGTTCTGTCTCTTAGTGATCTGATTTTCATCAGATGGGATGCCAGCAGCTTGAACCCCCTACTGCTATTTTACCCAGAGAGCTGCCAAAAAGGTCAAAATCCATAATAAATATTTGACGGGCAGTGCAGTGACAAATTTAGCTTTAGTTACAGTGTTGAGCGAAGGTCGAAATAAATGAGGAGGCAGCAATTATGGACGTTCCTAACGAGGACGGGATTATATTTCTCATAGGACCGCCGAGGTGGTTGAGAAACCGTAAGAAACCTTTTTTTTTTTTGTGAGAAGGTTCTATGCACTTTTGAATCAGATGTTATTAAAATTACTTAAGCTAGGATCTTGCCCCACCATGATGTGACTTGCCTCTTTGCTATTAGGCACAAGGGCATGGAGTAATGTGAAATGAGGTCTTTTTTTTCAGCTTCCCCAATCAAGCACACACACACACATTGGGGGACTCAGTCATAAAAATCTCTGATGAATGACTTGGACCTGTGAACTCATGCTGCCCATGCATCACGATGGCTGGCAGATGAAGTAGGCCTTGAAAAACAGTATCCACAGAAAACAGCACGACCATCTATCACACATTGTTGATTTAAAGCCTGTGTTCCCAACCTCTCATCCATACTGCCATAACTCCTCATATTAAGACACCTGCATCACAAGCAGGCGCAGACAGCGCATTGCACAATTTATACATGCCTCTATGCACTTCCACCTAAATCAAGATAGAGCTGTTTAACATAGTGTCTTATGAACTTCTCCTCGCAGGCGCACAGGCCTACTGGTTATGGGTCCAGAGAACGAAGAGTGTTTCTCACGCCTAAAGGCCACGATGCAAAGGTTTGAGATTCCCACAGTGTTTCTGGAGAAGCAGGATTTCAATCAGCACATTCCCAATATGAATCTCGCTGATGGGAACGGAGCGCTGATAGACACCTTTGCTGGCGTGCTGCTGTCGCGGACAGAGCTCTTAGAACTGTGCAGGTCAGCTGATCATATACTGTACACTACTGTACAATAGTTTTCAGTAAGATTGATTTTAAAGAAATTAAGGCTTTTATATTCAGCATGCATTAAATTGATCCAAAGTGACAGTAAAACTAACAAAAAAAGTGTTACTTAACTAATGCAACTTTGTAATGTGACATGAGACATTCTATTTCAAATAGATGTTTTTCTTCAAATAACCCTGAAAAAAGTGTCCCAATTTTCCCAAAAATAGTAAGCAGAACAACAGAAGACGCACCAAAATAGTGTTTTTCTCAATACTGCAGTAATGCCTGCTGAAAATGTAGCTTTGCCATCACAGAATGAAATATTTAAAAAAATTAAAACTGAAAACTTAATTGTATAAAAACAGAAATAAATATATTTTAAATAAAAAGATACGTTATTTTGCATTTTAATAATATTTCACAAAAGTACTGTTTATTTCTGATTAAGTAATAAAAATGCTAATAAAAATCTGCTCTGATCCCAAACTGTTGAAAAAGCAGTGTAAAATGAGACTTTTTCTTGTTTTAGAGAATAATTTGACTGAAATATTATTTAAAATCCTCTCTGGGAGGCTGTTGAATGCCACAAATCAATCTTATATTTAGCTTGGCAACTCAAAGCTATCAGATGGTCATCTAATTATGTATGCAAAATGAGTACATTTGCAGCAATTTCAAACCTACTTTGGACCGATTGTGTCTATCCTCAGGAAAGTATCACTGAAATGGATGTCCTCCTCTTTGGAGTCAGTAGATCATCTTGGCTCACCATGGCAGTTAAAAAAGAAGCATACACATTAAAAACATGGGTTTTAGGTACAATCAAGTATAGACATTTGTTTGGTATGTTTCCTTTTTGGTGATAAATGCTGTTGTAAGTAATAAAACTAATTTTTTTATTCTCAGATAAGAGTTCGATTTAAGCAAGTACTGTGAAATTCAGCATACAGCGAAGTAAATCTCTTACTGTGTAAAAACTCTAAACTTTCAATGTCAGAAAGGCATTGAGCAATGTTCTTTGTGTACATAACTGTATACTTCAGTGTCGCCTTCGCCGTGCTTTTAAAGCTTTCAAGATAAGATATGGCTGCAAACTAGCTTGTTAAAGGCTCCTTACACCCTATCTAGGAATATGGCCATGCACTTTTATACACAATGCCTCTCTGGATTCAATAAGCTCTGCCTACAGCAGCTTCAGTTTGCAGTGATAAGCTCCTGTTGGCTCTTACTAAGGAAACTCTTTCATTATCTGTTGCCCGAATCTGACCAGCTTTTTCCAGTTTTAACTGATCCCCGCTGACATCCCTCTGTGTCAAACTCAGCCCCTGTTAAATTTTAACCAGTCTCTCCTCACTGCTCTTATTAGGACTTTCTGTCATAGATGAGGTGTTTGGAAGAAGTTTTGTCTACGCAGTAAAGTTAAGCTTTTTTATTCAGACTGAAGTGATTTAGGTCTGTGTACTTGGAGGCAGACAGATATTCCTTTTGAAATTAGAAAACTAAAATCTGGAATCCAGCGTTCAGCTTGTTTTGTTTTTTTTTATTTAATATTGAAAGTAGAAAACAGCTCATTTTCCTTTTTCCTTTTTCCAAGAATTCAGCCTAATTTTTTGTTTTTCGTTCAGAGGTAGAAAAATTAATGAACAGCTTGAATATTTGATTTACATATTTATACAATCTAATTAGACCATTAGCACGTTCTTTGGTGAATTTTGAGCGTGACGCTAATGGTGTAATCAGATTCAATGATCTGTGCTAGCGACAACTTAACAATAAAGTGCCCAGAGATCAGCTGAATGGATTTAAAAAAATTATAAAATTAACTCTAGGGGAGTTGGAAAATTTTCTTATTAAAAATAAAGGCATGTTCCTGTAATGTATTCTTTGGGGTCTGGCAGAAATAACCTAAAATGGCAAGTTACATTTAAATTTATATTTAAATAAGTTTATTCAAAATCCTGTGTGCAAGTGCATATGCAACCACGCCAGCATAAGTGCATATCCTTATAACGTCTCAATTATAACCAATTTAAAAACAAAAAAAGACTACATTATAAAACTCAAAACAGTATGTATTTTTTATCTCTGTTGTTTTCCCATTGTAGTCAGAATGGGTAATAGGCCTGTTACATAAGTCAATGAATAATTATTTCCTTTTACTATTAACATTTGAAATATTTTATTTAAAAGTAATTCATCAATTACAAACAAACCAGGGTAGGCTATGACAGCTGTCATCATACATGCACTGCTGCAAATCATAGAATTTATATCTACACAGAAAGCAGTGCTGTCTAAACTCTGTCCCTGTACGAGTTGTGTCGAGCTATTCATTAATCTGGTTGTTTGATGAAAAGAAGATTAAATGTAGTTGTAATAAACACATCAAGAATCCGCACACCTGCAGCAGTGGAGTTTTTTTTCCACACGGTTTGATCTTCGACTGACCAAAATAAAAAATCATGGGCTATTAATTCCCGACCACATGTAAAAATCACATATTCAAGCAGTTTATTCATTGTTCTACCCACGAACAAAAAAATGTAAAACTAAACTTAATTCTTGTTTTTGTTTCTTGAAAAAATGTAAAATTTGAAAAAGTTTTCTACTCTCAGTATTAAAACAAAAAAAAAAAAACGAGTGAACGCTCGATTTCCAATCCTGGTTTTCTAATACCAAAATGAAAATCCATTGGCTGCCAAGTACACAGACGGATTTAAATGTGTGATCCTCTCTGTGTGTTTTCAGAGGCTGTTTCAGTCTTGTGGGGTGTGATAAAGGACGGAGAGAAAGTGATTGACATCAGGCCTGGTACGGAGGTCAGTGTAAGCACGGGCTCTGGAGTGTACAGAGGGAGGAGTCTGGTGATCACTGCAGGACCCTGGGCCAACGCTCTACTCACACACACAGGCCTGCAGCTCCCGCTCAAGGTTCAGCAAACAACCACACGTGCCTAATTATCTGCTTTCATTTAGCCATTATTTTTCTTTTTATTTCATCCACCCATACACTTTCCTCCTTCCCTCTTTTTTCATTTATTCACTCATTCTCACTTTTTCCATCCATCCATGCATTTACTCCCCTCTCATTCATTCTGCCATTCTGTTTTCTTTCATTACTACTTTACCAGTTGCTTCCTATCTTTCTCCATCTATTTGTTGATTTCTTTCTTCACCTATTTATCCTTCTCATTTCATACCTAATTTAATCCCTAAACCTAAACTGAAAAGATGGATGGATGGATAGGCAGATGAATAAAAAAAGCATATGCATATCTATCTATCCATCCATCCATATTTTTAGTTTTCCTTACCTACACAATTTCTTTCTTACTTTCAGCAATCCAGCCATGTTACATTTTTCATCACCTGCTACCCTATTTATTTTACCATATTCATTTACTTTTTCCATTCATTCATCTATATACTTTTAATTTCTCTTGCCTTCATTCATTCATTCATTCATTCATTCGCCTTTCTTTCTTTCTTGACCTATTTATCATCTTTATTTCATCCATTCATGCATTTACTCCCCTTCTTTCCTCTGTCCAGCGACTTATACATCCATGCATCCATCTGTTTATTCATTAAATGTCTAACATCTATCCATCAGTCCACTGACGTTTTCTCACCTACCATTTTTTTTCCTTTTCTTTCTTTTTTTCATCCAAACCATCCATTTACTCAGCTTCTTTTTTCCTTAAAGACATCACGGAACAATATTTCAGCGTGAAATGTCTGGGTTTGGAAAACAGGTTCTGAAAAATGGAAGCATGAAATATATAAGGCATATTGACTATCAGCCAAGGCTTGTGAAACACACACAGGCGCATATAGATTAATCTGGATTACACCCCTGGGCAGAATGAAAAGTGAGTTATTTGTGAATGCACAGAAAGCACCCTATACTCACCTCCCGATCCTATAAACAGCTCCCTGAGTCTCCAGTCCACCGAGATCTCTTACGTGTCACACGCCACGGGAGAAGTGATGGAAAAAGAATTCTGTGTTAGTTAAACTCCGAATTGGACCTAGAATTGGAATTGCATTTTTCAGGATAGCACAGGCTTGAAAGTCTGCGCTTGGGTGAGCACAACAATATATGAGCAATGAATTTGTGCACTGCTGAATTTTTATGGTCTCTGAATGAGAAGACAGTCCGGACTATTCTGAGCTAGCGATTCCTTACTGCTTATTACATTTACTTTGAAGCGGGTTAAAGGGATAGTTCACCCGAAAATTTTTAATTCTGTCATTAATTATTTACCATCATGTATCCAAACACAAATATCAAATATATTTTTGATTAAATCCAAGAGCTTTCTGAACCTGTATAGAGGCCACAGAACTGAAACGTTCAAGGCCGGAAGGTAGTAGGATGTGACAGCAGTGGTTCGACCCTAATTATATGAAGCTATGAGATTAGTTTTTATGTGTGAAGAAATAACCTATGTAAAAGCTGAAAATATTTTGTATCTCTCGTTTTTGTTTCTGTGCAGGTTGTAAAGATTAATGTGTGCTACTGGAAGGAGAAGATCCCAGGCACCTACAGTGTCAGCCAGCGTTTCCCATGTTTTATAGAGATAAAGCCAAAAGAGGCGAATATGATATTTTACGGCCTTCCATCCAATGAGTATCCAGGACTAATGAAGGTGGGTGACAGGACGGATGCTGTTTCTAAAGAACAGGTTTGATTAATGCCATGGCCTGATGGTTAACTTTGTGATGCTCAGTTTGGGTCTTACTTACTTGCATCACTACTTGCATTACTAATAAATAATATATAAATATATACAGTATATATAAGCCTTGAAAGGAATAAAAGGAATTAACACACCATTTCACTTCAACATAGTGACAGAAATGTACAAATAAATAAATGCACACAAATTTGGCCTGCTTTTCCACTTCTCCATGGAAACAATAGATACAGCCTGTCCTAAACCACTATATCAGTACCACAGACCATTTCATTAATGCAATTGCCTGCCCACATCTCATAAAAGCCGCCAGAGACTGCTAGTCTCATAAAGTCAGTAGTTTTTCATTCTTTGTTAATTAAGCCACAATTCCCTCATGTAGCAATACAGCACACGTCTCCACTCAGAGTTTGCGTGCATCAGGCGCAAATGCAAAGAAGTAGTCTAGCAGAGTAGTTCTATAGCTTTCTGAATGGATCCACGGACCTCGATGCTTTTACAAAAGCAGAGAAGCAGCACTCTCCTCTGGCCTGTTCTCCCAGTACTAATGGCCTGGTTTCAGTATGCGGGAGAGCCCAGCAGGAGTCTTCAGTCTCATCACACTTAGCAAGGCTGAATGGGAGAGCACAGATGGCTGTGTCATGTTAGATGCATTATGTCTGCTCCAGTCGCTGGAGCCTGGCTTCTGCACGTATATCTGCTGCTCCTCCAAGCATACCGAGCGGTGGATCACAGATCCGTAATGTATCATAGGTCAGATTGTTTTTATGGATCATAGTGTGCGTGCATGTGTCTGAGCAGGTGTGTTACCACATGGGCAGTGAGACCGAACCGGATGAGCGAGATAAACAGACGGATAGAGGGGACATCGATATTCTGGTGCGTTACGTCACCGCTGTCTCCCTGGACTGGTGCCAGTGCCTGCTGTGGTGGAGAGCTGCATGTACACGGTGAGTCGCTTCATTAGCCGTCCTCAGGTGCCGTCACCGTGTGTCCGACCAAACTTTCGTTCTCGTGCGGAGAGAAAAAGATATTTGAATGCACGCTCATATTTTATTCTGACATTCAATTTGTTTGAGCGCTTGCTGGAATTGAACCAAGACATTTATTTTGTTTTTTTTTTCAAGAATTATATCATAACTTTACCAGACACACCTGATACGGTGACAAGCCATTGTAGCTATTTCTTGATGAAAGTCTAACCAGATGTGACCACGACTGGATATTTTGTGATATCTGTTTCATTTTCATGAGTGTCATACACAGTACAGTGCATATAAAAAAAAACCTTAAAAACAATTCAGAGAATTTGAAACTAATGATTTACAGGCCTTGAAATGTCTCTAAAGTATAATAATTAGTGTTGTTAGATGGTTAATCGCATCCAAAATAAGTTTTTGTTTACATAATATATGTCTAATGTGTTTATATATTATTTATATAAATTCACTTTAAAACAGTGTACATGTATATACATTTATATATTTATATTATTATATTCTATATCCTATATATATTTAATATATAAACATAATATATTTGCCATATATATGTATTTATATATATATACATAATAAATACATAAATATATTATGTAAACAAAAACATTTATTATGAATGCAATTAATCTTGATTCATCATTTGACAGCGCTAATAATACAGTAAGAGTACATTATTAATAATATTATTACAAGTATAACATAAATATTTAAAAATATTTATAGTATCGTTTTTTTTTAAAAAAACAGTCATCACAAATGTCTGGAAAGGTTATGGAAATTCACTTGTCAAAAAAGTGGGAACCCTGATGTCTTGATTGGTTGTGATTGTGTCACATCACGCTGCAGGTTTCACATTCAGTGTGGACAGACAAATTGCTTGTCATGGGAAACTTGTCGATCGCATCTGTTTGAGACGTGGTGTTAGACTCTCATTTAATGCATCAGTACATCAAAAAAAAAAGTCAGTTCTTTCAGAGCAGGTTTTCAGTTGATCTAAAATACTTCTGCATGACCAAACAAAGTTTTCATCCAGATGGCTGAAATGAAAAAATAATACAAACAGCTTACAAATGCAAGGTACAATCACATCAGTCAAAAAAGGACAGCTGTGATGCAACACAACCTAAATCCTTTAAAAACTGCCCTAGACTGCCCTGTCAGGAGAGCCACAGATTGCCGGCAAGCAAGCAGAGATAAAGTTGAGTATTAAAGCAAGAAACTGAGTGGAACCGTATAAAACGGTTACCTAGCATGGTGCACAGAGCTGTCCTCTTCGATAGCATCTACGGAACAATGTCTACCACAGTATTGATTATTTTCATACATAAAAGGAAAAACCTGATAGTGGCTCAAAATGAATCAAAAGGCAAATTTAGTCTCTTTAAAATGTTGCTTGACGATGCCATAGAAGAACCTTTTTTAAACGGTTTAATAAAGAATCTTTAACATCTGAAGAACCTTTCTATTTTTCAAAATTCATTTTGGCCAAATAAGGTTCTTAAAAGCTCAAAAGCTTAAAAGAACCTTTTAAGCATAGTCAGAAATTATAATGGTTAAAAAACTGAATTTTGGAGACAGTAGTTTTTTTTTTAAGTGTTTGAAATAAGTCTCTTATGTTTACAAAGGCTATATTTATTTGATCAGATGTACAGCAAAAACACAAATATTGTGATGATTATATTTGAAAATGTAATTTAATTCTATGATGGCAAAGCTGAACTTCAGTATCATTATCAAATATGATCATTTGTTGCTCAAGAAACATATCTTATTATGGTCAATGTTGAAAACGATTAAAACATTTAAAAAAATTTTTTCAGTATGTTTTATCAACAGAAAAAGGATTTGTAGCATTCTTAATGTTTTTACTGTGACTTTTGACCAACTTTATGCGTTCTTGCAAATGATTAATTTCTTTAAAAGAAAATAAACCACGCCTACACTTTTAAACGGTATCGTATAAGACATTCAACTAAATGTTTGTCGCTCCTAAATCACTTAATTTGTTCGTTAGCAATATCCGACATGTAATGGCTTATCTCTTAAGCAGCTTTTTAATGTTTAAGTTCAATTCAAACAGCGCTCATAATTCATGCGGCGGCGTGCTCAGAGTACAAAAGGTCAAATATTTGCAGAAATAATTACCATCCAGTCTTGATGTTTAACATTCCCCCCTGCTTGCTTGTTTGCAGGTCACGCCGGACCATAACTTCGTCCTTGATTCCCACCCAACCCACGGCAACATCATCATCGGTGCTGGATTCTCAGGTCAGCAGAGCACTAATGAACTCGGCACGCAACGCTTCCCTGTAAAAACACGGCCACACGCGCTGGCGCCGACTCCAAGAGCCATCCCAACTTTTTAATGAGAGAACGGAACAGGGCGCTAGTGAAGGACAGGAAGAGAAGCGCCTTTTATCATCTAATTAAAGGCGGTTGCTGGCTCCCCAGGTCCTGCGTGCTCCCAAACTCGCTTCTCAGGGGGCCAAAGGGCTCACCTGGCATTTGTTCCATCTGTTCCCATCACCTCCTCCTTAGACTAATTATGGGGCTAATTAAATTCCACTGGTAATCACTTCAGAGAAGCGCTGGTTAGCAGCATGGGGCGCGAGTGGCGTTTGGTGGGAAGGGGTTAGAAAAATACAGTAGAGCTAAGCGCTGCTGTGGCTATTCATCTTGTAACGTATTGTCCTGGTTAAAGGAGGTGTCACAGGAAGCATTGTGTGGCTGCCTCACTGCACCGGTACCGTCCCAGTGCTCTGGCACGTCGCACACTAATGATTTATGACATATATTCTTCTGCCTTAATAATACATTACAACTCTGATAGGAGCGGAGGAATGCTCACTATTAACCTCTCCCTGCCTCTTTTCGTTTTATTGTCTGCCATAATGACAGCGTTTCGCCTCCCGCTGCTCTCCTGCCCTCAGCGCAGCTGTTGTATTTCTGGCTTGGGAAAAACTAAAGGGTGCCAATTGGATTCGTTTCAGGGCAAACACACAGACCGTAGCTTTTGGGTGGGAAGTCGCTCCTCTTTCCACCCGGAATTTGTCTCGAGCCAAGCTCCAAGGCCCTCTGGTTGCCATGGATACCTAGTCACATCAGTGGGGTTTAAGGAAGAACAGAGACCGTCTGCCGGTCAAAGACGTATCCACTCACAGCCCAGCCTTGCAGACTTCAAACGGCCACCCAATCCGCAAAGGCAAGAGCCGAGAGCGTCGGAGAAGAACGCCGTGCATTTTAACCATCTTACCCAGCTCCATCTTCATGTCTTAAAGAGATAGTTCACCCGGAAAGGAAAATTTCTGTTATCGTTTACTCTAAAGTATGGCTGACTTTCTTCTGTGTAGTTGTATGTAGTTACTGTATAATAAATGGCTGGGGATCACAAAAGCAGTCTCTATGACTAATCAGACATTAGCCTTGTGTGAGGAACAGTCCAAAATTAAATCATTATTCACTCATAATTTTCCCTTCCTCATTTTGATTTGATCATTATGTCAGTGAATTGAATTTGAAAACCAGGTCAGTTTGTGAACCCTATCAGCTGATTTATTATAGTGAAAATCACATTGTTCGTGATTTTAATATTACTATATATCTCATGAAATTGAAAAGGAGAGTTCAGACGGATATGGAGATTTTCGGTGAATATAAAAACAACAAAAAGAACTCAAATATAGTGCATGTATGATACAGCCCAATTCAATGGTGCTTTTATGGTTTGTTTTAGAAGCAGAAGTCTCATTGTGATCATTGTAACTGAATGTAAAATATGGACATTTACACTATTTTTTTGGGATTAGTAAAATTAAACTTTTATTCAGCAGTGACACATTAAATTGACCAAACTGAAAGTAAAGACAATAATAAACTTTAAAATGCTGCTCTTTTAAAAAGTATAAGAAATAGTAAAAGAAATATATTTTAGTTAAAATATAAAGCTTTTTTGTTTAGTTTTTGCAAATCAGCGTGAAGGAACACGTGACACTGAAAACTGAAGTATAATGAATATATAAATTTATATACAGTATATATATATATATATATATATATATATATATATATATATATATATATATATATATATATAAATAGAAAACAGCTATGTAATATAATTTAAGATATTACAGTTTTACTGTATTTTAAATCAATTAAATGCAGCCTTGGTGTGACTTCTTTCAAAAACATCTTCAAAAAAATCAAATTGACCACAGACTTTTAAATGGTATTGTACATTTTTACAAATTTCTCCTTGTTGTGCTAAAAGAAAGAATAAAAGATATGTATGGAAGTATACGTAGGCGAGTTTTCATTTTAAGCTGAAAGGATCTTTTTAACACAGCAGAGAAAACACGCATGTACACAACCATGCTATAATGAATCCTCTGATAGCCCACTCTCTTCAATAAGATAGACAAATTTTCTTAATTTAGCATTTTGCCAAAACCCACCCAAAAGACAAATGTCCTGTGACAGCGGTTGTGATGGTTCCAGCAATATTTGAGGGTTTTTTTCTCTCTCTCTCCACGCTCTCTCACGCAAAGGCGTTCTGAGTCAGACAGTGGACGACAGATAATGGCTATTTATAGAGGGGTCTCTGTAGATTCCCGTGAGGTGGGCTGCTTTTACCCCAGTGAATTGAATGAATGTAAACTCTATCCTATGATGATTCACCTCTCAGCAAATGTGATTTTTTTCTCATTCTTTCTCCATGAGGCCACGGCTTCAAGTTTGGCCCTATCATAGGAAATTGCTCTCTCAGTTGGCCATGGGGCAGGTTCCCTCATCGACCCTCTCACCTTTCCGTATTCAACGTTTCCAGTCTCACGCCAGATCATCACTTTGAATCCAGGAGCCTACAATGACAAAAAAGATAACAGAGCAGAACGATGACTGGATGGTAACTGTGCTGTTAATTCTTTACTAATTCATACAAACTTCCAATTCAATCAGGGCTGTGTCGGGTTAACATTAGACTAAAATATGCCTTTTGTTACCAGGCTAAGAACATGTGAAATGATAAAAATACCATAGGCTTTATGTAGTCATGGAGATTGTATATGTGCTAATTATATTTCTATATGAGAGCAGTTTTTATTGGTTTCTGCAATATGTAATCTCTGAGTGATTCTAACTGCTCTAATCTTGTATTTTATTCATTTTGGTAATGTAATATTTTGTTAATGTAAAAGAGGAGCATGGGGGTTTTTGGTTTTTCTAACCATTATTGATTATTTAATGTTTGCATATGCAATATTCATTTTCATGCACTTTTGAATTAAAAAGGATTTTTTTTTTTTACAGCTTTGTCACTAGATGTGCAGACATTCCCTTAAATGTCAAAGGACAGTAAACTTATACTTTAAAATTACAATGAAAACTGAAACTGATAAGATAAGAATAAAATAATAAAGGATAACTTTAAATTATACATTTAAATTCCGAAAAGGAAAATATAAGAATAAAAAAACTATACTATAAAACTTTTACAAAATGACAATTTTAATGTGATGCACTGCAGGTGAATAAAAAAGCGAATAGTTATTGCCTTACCCAACTTATTGATTGCATTGATAACTGCATTTTTTTGTATGACAAGTTCTCTAAAATGATAGGTTTAGATATGCAAATGAGTCATTATTTTAATAAAATATGCACTCATTTGCATGTATTTCTAGCACAAAAATCGAATTCCTGGATGATTCAGTTTCAAAGTTAAAAAGTCAAAAGTTTTTACAGATTTTGGGTATCTCATTTTTGGCACTCTGTAATTCTGAAGACAGACAGAAAACACATTTTTTCCAATTTTGAGAAGATTAAAATGTTATATATAATTTATATTATATACTGTACTGGTAATGACAAATCCTCTGTAAAACCTTTAGGATATAGAAATAAAAATGTTAAGTTTGGTGTGTGTGTGTGAGTGTGTGTGTGTGTGTGTGTGTAAGTGCAACTGAAGTGGAAATATTTGGCTCGGTGTAAGAGAAAAAACTCATTTTGAGAAAACTTTACAAATATAAATGTTAATTAAAATCTATTGACACAGTTGATAAAGTGCTATAAAAGAAATACTTAACCATGTATTTTTGGATGTTTTCCTTCCACTAGTCTGAAAAGTCTCTTAAAATGACAATTAAATTGAAATATAGTAATGATTCTTAAAAACTATGTGCTAAACATTATAATAATCTCAATGTTACTAAAACAGCGAGATCAAGTAAACATAATACATGAGATCTGGTTAACCCCTAATTCTCCATGCTGTTTTCCGAACGCAAAACTACGGCCGCCCTAAGCATACGTGATGAAATGTGATCATGTGTACGTGATTGATAACCATTCTGAATGCGTCTTCACCATTAACGTTTATATGAAAAGCCTGCAGAGATTTCCGTTCCGTTCTTCAGGAGAAGGATGACAGATCAATACCCTCCGATGCTGATCGCCGGAGTAAAGCCCGCCATATTTCAGCATCTGCTACACTGACAAGGGAGCCATTAGCCTCCCGTGATGAGTTTCTAACAGTATCGTCTGATATTGTCTGATTGTGAGCGCATTCATCCATGGCCAACGGCATTAAAATTAAAGTGCACACTTGTCAGTTTTTATGATTTTACACATTACTCCTCCTCGACGGCTTGGAGAGAGCGGTCTGGTGGCAAGCGGGCGTATTGTTAAAAAGACATCAGCCGTCGAGCCATTTGTCTTGGTGAAGTCAGCGTCATTTGTTGACTTGCTGCCTGGACCCATTTTCCCCTGTAAACATGTTAATCACTAATCAGGCAGCCTTTTACTCTAGACGTCCACCGGCACCATCAGGGGGAATGAGGAAATTATACAATGTGACAGCGGGTTACCGAGGACCCATTCATCCTTCTGGCTAGAAGTTAGCATGCATCGATAGTATTAGTGTATCGATGGCCATATTAAAATGCCATCAAACATGCAGGAGCTAATGTTTAGCACCTCTGAGAGCTAACCCGATGCCACGAGAGCGACAGGAGCTATCGTGTGGGCAAATGCTTCACACCACTGAGGCGTAATAAATGCAGCCCCAGGCCTCTTTTTCCGGCGCGAAACGGACATTTCCATGGCTTCTGTCGAAACGAGAAAAGTCCAAATTGCTCTCCGACGCAAATGACAAAGGAGCTTTATAATGATCGGGAGAGAGAGAATCAGGGGAAATGTGCTCTCTGAAACAATGCAGGTGCTGGATGCCTAAAGGAAGACGTCAGCGCACAAAAGCATCCTTGAGGCGCTGATAAACAGCAGAAACGCTTCTGGACACTCGATCGCCTCTGTCCTTTCATAACGGATATTTGAGCAAAATCCAACACTCGTGTTTTGTCGCCTTAGAGAGCTGCAGCTGGATTTAAGAGCGCTTAACACCGGCCTCACCGTTTGTTAAAGTGACCATGAAGTGTTCTTATCATTAATGAGAAATATCAAAAAAGCGATTTAACTCAAAGTTGCGTGATGTTGCTACTAGGGTGACTTCACAAAACTATTTTCTTTACTTTGAAACGCTTGTGAAAGCAATAAAAAAGAATGAATAATGAAGGCTCGGGGTGGTAAGGTAATTTACATGTGTTTGAAAGAAGACTCTTGCTCACCAAGGCTTACTTCATTAGAAAGAAAATGATGAAAAGTGTACCATTTAAAAATACGGTTTTAAATAGGAAATATTTAACTTGTAAGGCATTTAAATGATTAAATAATTGTTAATGATAAACTAAATGTTTACAAAACATAACTTTCACGAGTTCGCACTTACGTATAATTAATCATAGTAACGGTAAAAAGTAAGCGTGTTTGGCGAGCTGTCAGGGAGAGGGCTCGGAACTAGGTGGACTACCGAGTCCAGAGTTTTTCCTCTTGTCCGTGAAAGCGGACAGGACTCGGTGTCCGACCCGATCCTGAGTGCCCCGAGAGGATAGTAGAACTAGGAGGAATGGAGATTGGGGTGGTGGAGGGATGCTCGGAAACGAGATATCGAGGTAAGAAGCTTGTGCGAATTTATAGTAGGCTTCTCTTGCTCTGGTTGGATAATTGCGTGATTAGGAAACGAGAAGCCAGCCGCGTTAATTATCAGTGCGTGCTCCTCCCGAAATTTGTTTATAGCTAAACATCATTTCACGAGTTCGCACTTACGTATAATTAATCATAGTAACGGTAAAAAGTAAGCGTGTTTGGCGAGCTGTCAGGGAGAGGGCTCGGAACTAGGTGGACTACCGAGTCCAGAGTTTTCCTCTTGTCCGTGAAAGCGGACAGGACTCGTGTCCGACCGATCCTGAGTGCCCCCAAAAGCCAATTAAGACAGCAGCCGAAAACACGTGTAAGCGGCCCCCCAAAAAAGCTACTGGCTTAGCTAGAAAGGAGGAAGAGCATGGATATGTTAGTTGAAATTGGAATGGTATTAGGATGATATTATGTAGGTGTAGGAGAGTGGGCATGGAAATGTTGTGAGCGTCTCTAGCGGGGTGGTCCACGGCGGTGGGTGCAGTACTCCGGCTAGAGCGGTCCACTGTATTAGCAGCATGTGTGAGCGACCGTCTCTGGCGGGAGCTGTCCACGGCGGTGGGTGCAAAGCTCCGGCTTTTGTGGTCTGCTGCTAAAGGCAGTGGAGTGCAGTGGCGTCTCTTACAGGAGCGGTCCACGGCGGTGGGTGCAGGGCTCCGCTTGAGCGGTCCACTGTAATAGCAGCATATGTGAGCGACCGTCTCTGGCAGGAGCTGTCCACGGCGGTGGGTGCAGAGCTCCGGCTTTTTGCGTCTGCTGCTAAAAGCAGTGGGTGCATGTGAGCGTCTCTTGCGGGCGGTCCACGGCGGTGGGTGCAGTGCTCCGGCAGAGCGGTCCACTGTAATGGCAGCATGTGTGAGCGACCGTCTCTGGCGGGGAGCTGTCCACGGCGGTGGGTGCAGAGCTCCGGCTTTGCGGTCTGCTGCTAAAGCAGTGGGTGCGAATGTGAGCGTCTCTAGCGGGAGCGGTCCACGGCGGTGGGTGCAATGCTCCAGCTTAGAGCGGTCCACTGTAATAGCAGCATGTGTGAACGACCGTCGCTGGCGGGAGCTGTCCACGGCGGTGGGTGCAGAGCTCCGGCTTTGCGGTCTGCTGCTAGAAGCAGTGGGTGCAGTGGCGTCTCTAGCGGGAGCGGTCCACGGCGGTGGGTGCAATGCTCCGGCTTAGAGCAGTCCACTGTAATAGCAGCATGTGTGAACGACCGTCGCTGGCGGGAGCTGTCCACGGCGGTGGGTGCAGAGCTCCGGCTTTGCGGTCTGCTGCTAGAAGCAGTGGGTGCGAGTGTGCGTCTCTGGCGGGAGCGGTCCACGGCGGTGGGTGCAATGCTCCTGCCTGTGTTGGCCACTGCGGTGGCAGGTTTTGTATACCATCATCTCGGCGGAGCGGTCCACGGCGGTGGGTGCAATGCTCCTGCCTGTGTTGGCCACTGCGGTGGCGGGTTTTATATACCATCATCTACGGCGGGAGCGTCCACGGCGGTGGGTGCAATGCTCCTGCCTGTGTTGGCCACTGCGGTGGCAGGTTTTGTATAATGTCATTTACAGTGGGAGCGGTCCACAGCGGTGGGTGCAATGCTCCTGCCTGTGTTGGCCACTGCGGTGGCGGGTTTGTATATTGTCGTGTACAGCGGGAGCGGTCCACGTCGGTGGGTGCAATGCTCCTACCTGTGTTAGCCACCGCGGTGGCGGGTTTGTATATTGTCGTATCGGCGGAGCGGGTCCACGGCGGTGGGTGCAATGCTCCTGCCTGTGTTGGCCGCAGCGGTGGCGGGTTTGTATGTTGTCATGTACAGCGGGAGGCGGTCCACGGCGGTGGTGCAATGCTCCTGCTTGCAGTCTGCTACTGAAGGCAGTGGGTGCGTGTGAGCGTCTCTAGTGGGAGTGGTCCACGGCGGTGGGTGCAGTACTCCGGCTAGAGCAGTCCACTGTAATAACAGCATGTGTGCACGACCGTCGCTGGCGGAGCTGTCCACGGCGGTGGGTGCAAAGCTCCGGCTTTGCGGTCTGCTGCTAAAAGCAGTGGAGTGCGAGTGTGCGTCTCTCTAGCGGGAGCGGTCCACGGCGGGTGGGTGCAGAGCTCCGGCTTAGAGCAGTCCACTGTAATAGCAGCATGTGTGAACGACCGTCGCTGGCGGGAGCTGTCCACGGCGGTGGGTGCAAAGCTCCGACTTTTGCGGTCTGCTGCTAGAAGCAGTGGGTGCGAGTGTGCGTCTCTAGCGGGAGTGGTCCACGGCGGTGGGTGCAGGGCTCGGCCAGAGCAGTCCACTGTAATAGCAGCTTGTGTGAATGACCGTCTCTGGCGGGAGCTGCCCACGGCGGTGGGTGCAGAGCTCCGGCTTTGCGGTCTGCTGCTAGAAGCAGTGGGTGCAAGTGTGCGTCTCTGGCGGGAGTGGACCACGGCGGTGGGTGCAATGCTCCTGCCTGCGTTGGCCACTGTGGTGGCAAGTTTGTATACCGTCATCTACGGCGGGAGCGGTCCACGGCGGTGGGTGCAATGCTCCTGCCTGTGTTGGCCACTGCGGTGGCGGGTTTGTATACCATCATCCACGGGCGGGAGCGGTCCACAGCGTGGGTGCAATGCTCCTGCCTGTGTTGGCCACTGCGGTGGCGGGTTTTGTATGCCGTCATCTACGGCGGGAGCGATCCACGGCGGTGGGTGCAATGCTCCTGCCTGTGTTGGCCACTGCGGTGGCAGGTTTTGTATACCGTCATCTACAGCGGGAGCGGTCCACGGCAGTGGGTGCAATGCTCCTGCCTGTGTTGGCCACTGCGGTGGCGGGTTTGTATATTGACGTGTACAGCGGGAGCGGTCCATGGCGGTGGGTGCAATGCTCCTGCCTGTGTTGGCCACTGTGGTGGCAGGTTTTGTGTGCTATTGTGTACGGCGGGAGCGGTCCACGGCGGTGGGTGCAATGCTCCTGCCTGTGTTGGCCACTGCGGTGGCAGGTTTGTATACCATGATCTACTGCGGGAGCGGTCCACGACGGTGGGTGCAATGCTCCAGCCTGTGTTGGCCACTGCGGTGGCAGGTTTTGTATACTGTCGTGAACAGCGGGAGCGGTCCATGGCGGTGGGTGCAGTACTCTAGCTAGAGTGGTCCGCTGTTAAGGCGGTGGGAGTGTATTAGCATCTACGGCGGGGAGCGGTCCACGGCGGTGGGTGCAGTGCTCCTGCTTGTGTTGGCCACTGCGGTGGCAGGTTTGTATAGGGTCATCTCACGGCGGGGAGTGGTCCATGGCGGTGGGTGCGATGCTCCTGCTTGAGCTGGCCACTGCAGTGGTGAATTTTGTATATGGTCGTTTGCTGCGGGAGCGGTCCACGGCGGTGGATGCGATGCTCCTGCTTGGCATTGCCACTCCTGTGGCAGATTTTGTATCTGACGTCTATAGCGGAGTGGTCCATGGCGGTGGAGTGCGATGCTCCTGCTTGAGCTGGCCACTGCAGTGGCGAATTTTGTATGTGGTCGTTTGCTGCGGAGCGGTCCACGGCGGTGGATGCGATGCTCCTGCTTGGCATTGCCACTCCTGTGGCAGATTTTGTATACTGACGTCTATAGCGGGGAGCTGACCAGGGCGGTGGGTGCAATGTTCCTGCTTGGTATGTCCACTGTGGTGGCAGATTTTGAATATGGCTGTTTATAGCGCGGGAGCCGTCCAGGGCGGTGGGTGCGATGTTCCTGCTTGGTGTGGCCGCTGCGGTGGCGGATTTTGTATTTGGTCGTATACAGCGAGAGCTGGCCGTTGTAGAAGGAGTGATGCCGTGCCTTGGGTGATCCCTGCTGCGGGGTGGTAGGTTTGGAGTTCTGTTGGGACTGGTTAGGGTCTGGAGGGCTTTTTGATGAGTGATTGGTCTGAACAGATGTAGCTTTTGTATGCGTTAGAAGACCAGCGGCCGAGGGTTTGGATTTGCTGTTGGGAGAGACCTTTCTCTGCTGCAGTGGTGGCTGCCCTATTCTGAAGGAATGTGTGGAGAAATTTTTTTTTTTTTTTGATGGGATTCGGAGTAAGATAGGACTGATTTGAGGTGCTTTTGAAACCAGAATCGAGATACGGGTGGTTGGAATCATCTGTGAACAGAGGGTCGAGTGGAGTTTTAGTTTGGGATTTCCTGTATTGGAGGAAAGCTAGAAGTGTTTGAAGGGGAAAAGTAGGAGTTTGGAGGTTAAAATATATATGAAATGCCCATTTTTGGTCTGGTCCGTTTTACTTTGTTTGATGAAAAAGGATACGGTTTAAGTGGTCTCTGATAGATAGGTCGGAAATAGTGGGGTGAATATTTGGGTCGAATCTGGAGTTGACTGTAAATTCTGAACATCTGAGGAAACCGAAAAGGCCAGAATGAACATTGCATCGAGAGTGCGAGCAGTATGGATAGAAGAGTAGCCTCTGCGGAGGTGGATATGCATTTTGAGAGAATTTCGAGGGTGATGGGCATCCTTGAGTCGGATCGGGAGGATGCCTTCTTTGGATGCCCTTGATTAAAAGTGAAGTCTGAGCATTGGTTATTTGAGGTGAGGCGATGCCGTGGATGAGTTTATGGAAAAATTGGATACCACTCAAGTAGCCCTTAATAGAACTGACTTGCAGGTTTTTTGAGGTGTTAAGAAAGGAGATGAAAGAAGTGATGGATAGCAGGGAAAAATCAGGGAATTGGAGGTTATACCTTGCCTGGAAAGATTTAAAGCATTTCCAAGCGGTCAGGTAAGATTGCAGGGTTCTGTGAAAAACTGCTTGTAGGATTGAGTCGAGGAGGCTTCTGAGGAGGGACCTTAAAGGATGGTTCGCTGGAATATTAGTTGTGAAAAGAGAAGCACCTGGGTTGCATAGGGTTCTGCTTCTGGTGCCAGCATCCTGGATTTCTGCAAGGATCTGTGCTTTGATGGAATTGGGGACGGGGGTGGGGTCCGGTGCGGCGGCATTTGAGGGCATAGGAAGAGGGTTAGCAGTGGATACTGAGAAAGGGTGGTGGGCAATGGGAGAGTTGGCGGGGGGGTAACTCATGGGAGCTACTTGTGGGGGTGGGTTGGAGCTCACGGCGGCTATGGCAGGGGGATCTAGGGGAAAAGAGTGGAAAAGATAGGGAGGTAAAGAAGAATAGGTGTGTGAAGATGGTGGGGGGGGTCTTGAACCTGGGTTCAGACTGGTAGCAGAAAAATAGGGGAGGAGGAGGAATAGGAGGTGGTACGGCTGGGATCGTCAGTGGAGGCATCTGTGTGCCTGTGCTGGCACCTATGGCTGGCTGGGCTGTGGGAACAGAAATGGACGAGTTAGGTCCTGGAGGAATAGGAGAAACTTGAGGCTGGTAAATAACGGACAGTGGATTGGGGGGGGCTGGTTGCCAGGCATGGTCGGGAGAGACTTGGGCAGAGTACTGTTGTTGTGGGTTCAACTGATCCAATGAACAGAGTGGGTACAGGCTAGGCTGATGGCTTGTGGGGGCTGGAGCCGTGGTGCTTGCTGCGTGGGTTGTTTGCTGGAAACTGGAGGAAGAGCTGCTGGTGTTTGGGTCCTGGGCTTTGCTAGCAGTAGCTGGGAGCCTTCTGCCACCTCCTGGTGGGCGGAGGCTTAATACGGGTGCAGATGCTGACTTCTCGGGTCTTCCCCTGGGAGAATTACAGCTTCTTCTAGTTGTTTCCTTTCTTTTGGCTGGAGGAGAAATGTTTGGCGAAGCTGCGCCTGTTTGATAAGTCGAGTACAGCGAGAGAAGCTCGGCTTTGTTAGCGCGGCGGGAGAACGGAATGTTCGCGTTTGCGAGTGCTTGACGCAAAGCCGGAATTGTCCATTTTGTTGCGGATGGAGCGGAAGAAAAGGCTGCGCGGTAGGGAGAAGCTGGGGAAGCTTGAGGACGTCTGGCAGGTGGAGGCGAACGTGATCTTAATCGCGTTGGCGAAAGGATAGTCACTCGCGTTAGTTTTTCTGCCTCTGGGCGAAGCCGCGCGCTCGTTTGAAGTTCCGGGCGGGGCGTTAGCGTGCTTGCTCAGCGGAGTCGTGGAGGGCTCGGTGTCCTCGATTTCGTAGGTTTCTGGCGATTGGTCTTGTTCGGACATGCTGGATACCATGCTCGGAAACGAGATATCGAGGTAAGAAGCTTGTGCGAATTTATAGTAGGCTTCTCTTGCTCTGGTTGGATAATTGCGTGATTAGGAAACGAGAAGCCAGCCGCGTTAATTATCAGTGCGTGCTCCTCCCGAAATTTGTTTATAGCTAAACATCATATGTGTTCATAAATTGTTAATATGTTTATCTTTGTTTTGTAGACAGTTATAAATCATTTGCGAAGTGATGCGATGATGATCCAATGAACTAATCATTCACAAAACACAACTATATTTTCACAAATTATTAAGTAATAGGCTAATAATATACAAATGTGTAACACTGACATCGTTCCTGAGTGTAACATTTTCATAGCATCACAGAATTCATTTCAATAAACAGAAATAGAAATTTGTTAATGCATGCAATACTTTTTTTTTTTCATTAGCCATCAGTAGTAGATTTCACCGCAGAGAGGAGGTTTATGAAGGCAACTGTAATTAAAAGCTTAAAGAAATAAGTGGAGACTGCCGGGTTGGAGTTTTTCTAATAAGCATTTCTCTCAGGTTGTCTTTCTGTCTCTAAAATATTGCCCTCTCCTCGTAAAAGCCAAAAGACTGGTCTTCTGGAAGGTGTCGGTGTATTGAGTTGACATGCACAAGGACGGAGAAAAGTGCACACTGACTGACAACAGAAAGAGAGAGGCATGCGTTGCTATGGTGATGAGCGATGTTTACCACCCAGAGCTGCCTTCCTGTGACCCGCTGCTGTCCTCAGCATGACAAAACTCATCCTCTCATCTAAACATAAAATCAAGCAAACTCTATTAAGATTCATTATAAACTGTCATATTCCCTCTTGCTTGTTTTTGATTCATTTATCTTCAGCATTTTATTCTTTTAAGTAAAAAGGCACAGGTACACTGGGGTTAATTCATTAAAATAGCATATTCTTTTTATTTATTTTCAATTGAAACGAGAATAACACTCCTACTCTTTCATGAAAAAAAAAATATATGTATTTCAGATGTAACCATAATTGCTCCCTTTTTCACACAGACAAAAAAAAAAGCTAATTGGTCTCAAACCAGTGTGAATAACTATTTTTAAGACACTATTTTTAAGAACTTCATACCCTTACAACGAGTTTTAATATGACACGTTTTTTTAACCATGTTAATGTCCAAAAAGTATACTTCAAGTTATAACAAGTTATTATTTCCACTTACATATTGGCAATATATTCCACTATTTGTTATATTTGCAGCTGGTCGACTAGGTTACAATGCAGAGGGAAAAAAAAGTCTAATAATAATAAATGACAAATGCACATGGCATTAAGGCCTGTTTGATTTGATTATCTTATGCTAATGTGTTGTTAAAGTTTGTTGTTGTTTTATTAACTCCTAATGATACAACAATTATTTCTGATACTCAAATTAAATTGAATTTGGGACGGGGAGAAATTATTTTTATTTATTATTATTTACTGCTGTCAAACGATTAATCACATCCAAAATAAAAGTTTCTGTTGACATAATATATGTGTATATTTATTATGTACATACCAATACAAGCACGTTTATATATTAAATATACTTAGATATAAAACACAACAATATAAATGTATACATGTAAATATTTTCTATATACTGTATATGTGTGTGTTTATACAATTATACACAGTACATAAATATATTACATATACAAGATTCATTATTTGACAGCACTAATTCTATTTGATCTTTTTCCATTTTTTAAAATACATGCAAGGAAACCATACTCTTAAAAAGTACTATAAGTGTAATAGAGTTTTTTTTATGCAAGGCCAGTCTTCTCCTCACTTCCAACCATACCTGCAATTTTTTTTAAATCTTTTTTTTATTTGCTTTCTATCTTCTGTCAGTGCAATTCACTGTAGATGCCACCTTGTCTCACATCCTTGTGTTTTTTATTTGCCATCTGAAATACAGAACAAATGATGTTTACAGCGCAAACACCCCATTCATTTTAAATCTGTGACCCCGCACCTGCTGTGGAACCTGAAATCGAGTCTCCTGAGCTCAAAGCCGTGATGTTTTTTTGCCCTTCTGTGATTTCTATATCCACACATGAGCGTGTAATAAAAAGGAGGTCAGGCCTTCCTGACCCCTGCCAGTCAAACCCCAAGGTTTATCTAATGCTTGCACACCCTGCCTCAGGAGATGCACATTAATTAGTGGCTGTCTACCAAAAACACTCGCTCCTTTTAGACACCAACGGCAAACAAAATGCTTCATCCCTGGGGTAATCATCCTGCAGCACATCGGCGGCCCGCATAAACCCCAGAGGAGCTCTTTGCGGGAAGACATTGTGAGGGGTCAAGAGGGCCAGGATTCATTCCAGCAGGAGGATCAGAGAACATGGCAGAGCAGACTATGATGACAGCACCAGTAAAGATCAATATCCTGGGTTATGACAGAGCACAGCAGTGTAGTGCCAGCATATTAGTCCCTTGGGTGTTTTTTTTTTGTTTGTTTTTTTGGACGGAGTTTGCCTTTGGGGTTCATCTACGAATATATAAAAAAACTGTGAATTACACTGGAGAAAAACTAGAAATAGAAATATTTGGTCAACTTAGTTACCATTTATAATAAAGAAAATATTTATTTAATCAGGTCCTGTCAAACGATTAATCACTTCCAGATTAAACGTTTTTGTTTTAAGTAATATATGTGTAAAATAATATATGTATAATATATGTGTGTGTAGTTTATGTGGATTATGAATTAGGCTACACTATAAATTGCAGTGAAATACATATAGACTTAATGAATTAAGTTACTAAGTTAGTAAAACCCTTTTCAGTAGTAGGATAAAAAGTATATACTTTTTTATTTTATTTTATAGAAAATATCCAATCAATTTGTTAGATAAGATCCCTATTCCTTAGCTGGGGTTGTGTAGAGCCCTTTGAAGCTGCATTCAAACAGCAGTCTGAACCTTTAACTTGTTGGCTCTCACTGAAGTCCAATATAGGGAGAAAAATCCTGTAATGTTTTCCTTAAAAACTTCATTTCTATTTGACTAAAGAAAGGACATGAACATCTTGGATGACATATGCGTGAGTAAATTATCGGGACTTTTATATTCTGAAAGTGAACTAATCCTTGCCTGCCATTGAGCAAAGTTTAGTTTGATTTTATTATTTTATGTCTTTTTTTTTAAACAGTTAGTGAGTGTCTTTATGAATGGAGTGAAGGAATCTTTTACTCCAGTTCATTCAAAACCCTGATTCATTCAGGAATACAAGCCTTTCTGACAGAGTCATTGAATCATTTACACAACCGATTTGTTCAAATCACTTACTGTATAGTAAGGAACTAAACTAATGTGATGTTTGCAGACCAGCTGTACTTTATATTAATAAAATTAGTTTGGACTACTTAATCTATTTTCATTGTCAAACCAAAAAAAAAAAGTTCACACACAAAAAGCTTTTCATTTTACTCTGCTGCTTTACTACTGTTTTTCATAATGCTATGCCATGCTTACTTGTTTACTTAACTGCTGTGTTAAAATACCAAACACGTGCACCTCGAATGGCGTAAAGATACCAATTATGTGATTAAAATCTTTAATCACTGGCCTCTGAGAGCCTGGTAAGACCACATACTTTGATATAATTTCCCTCCATCACCATATGGACTACCTGCTGCTTTCCAATGCCGAAAGTTTCTGGTGACTGCAAGCGCGTGTCTGTCTTGGGGGGACGCTGTCATTAGGGATCTGGAAGAGAGGTTACAGGACGTGCCAACTGCATTTGGTAGGATAATGAGACTGGTGCCAACGCTGCGAGGAGGAAACACAGAGGGCATCAAACGGCCTTACAGCCTTTTCTCGTCACATGCACGCTGGGGAGAGACAACACTTGCATCTTTACCCACCCTGTCTGTACCGTACCTCCACCTCTCTCGGCCCAGCAGGGGAATAATGGCCGCCCATGAATATTACATCACTCCTTTTCATCAGAGGATATTACAATCCAGACAGTGTCAGAACAATTGTGTCCGCGGAGAAGTGGAGGAGGCGTCCGAAGAAGCAAACACGTACTTACAAGCTGCAGCCTATTCACAATATATGACAATAAATAAACAAACGCTACTTTCGACGTTCAGTTCTGAATGCTGATTGGACGATCCATGGTTTAAAGTTCGTTCACACCAAGCAACGATAGCGATAAAGATATAGTTCCAAAAATCGTTCTCCGTATTAAGGAACGGCAGCATCCACACCACAACTATAAAAGCACGGATAAACGATAACTATTACGATATAAACTATTTTTAGCTGACGAACGATAAAAAAAACATTGACAGCCAATCAGAATCAATCCTGTTCTCGCGAGCTCGATATTTTTTAAAGCGGCAGACGCGCTTGAAATAAACACGATAAAAATCGCTGGTATCGACGCTACTATCGTTATCTTTATAGTCATGCTTATCGTTATCGTTCTTGGCGTGAATATAGCGTTACAGATCGTTGTAAATATGAACGATAAAAACATTGACAGCCAATCAGAATCAACCCTGATCTCGCGAGCTCGAGATTTTAAAGCGGCAGAGGTTAAAACCAACAGACCGTATCGTTAGCTGCTGTGAACGCTACTATCGTTATATTTATGATTATCGTTCTCGGTGTGAACAGGACTTTAATAGCCAAAATAATATTGATTGGTCAGTAAAATGTAAAAAGGTGGGGCTTGGCAAAGATTATTGATAAGCTTCGTGTCATATTGCTGGCTTAATATAAAATAAAAATATATATATTTTTCACTCTCTCCCTTAAAGACATCTTGCCTGGGAAAAAAAAAACCTCTCGTGGTTCATACCTGAGAATTGTGTTTCTGTACACATGGAAAGAATAATGAGCAGGACACGGTAAAGTAAAACAGATCATGAGCATTAATAATGTAGTCACTGGCAAACGTGTTTCACATCTCCAAAAGTTTGATGACAGGGAAAAAAGGGTATTTTTTTTAAATGTTACGGTCTTAAAATTTGACCTAGAAACAGCGAGTGTGCATCACGCTCCCTAAATCATCCCTCACGCCCTTCCACCCTCATCCTGAGCTGCACACACACACACACACACACACACACACACACGTGCTCGCATGCCGTAATTGGAACACACACATAAAGCAGTGCCCCAGGACTGCTGGAGGGAGTGTAGCTCTTTGAGTTAGTGTTCACGTTCATGACGCCCGTGGCTTATGAGTGGGATGAGACTGACAGCTGCTGTTTGTTACACAGCTACAAAGGACCAAAAACTGGGGTGTAATTGCTAGTGTTGGCACCACAGCCATGTATAAACTCGCTTCATACTGTTGTAAAGATTCTTAAGTTGTTCTTAATTATACCGTTGCCACAGCTTTTATACAATACGTGTCCATAACTTTCATTTCTTTGTAATTATATATATATATATATATATATATATATATATATATATATATATATATATATATATATATATATATATATATATATATATATAATTATATCATTATGACTGCATTAAAATTTCACACACATACGCACACAACCTTTTTAAACTTTCTAGGACTTAAAAATGTGTAAATAAAAAAAATAATAATAATTATATGAACACACATTATATAATAAAATAGGGATATAAAAATGGCTATAAATTCAAAATTGTAATAATAAATGTTTTTTTGTTTTGTTTAGTTTTTTTACTGAAAAAAAATTAAGGTTTTGAAAAAGACAGGTGTCTTACAGACACTGGTTTGATGTGAAGCATTGTCATCTTATCTATAAATTCAATTTATCTGCACAGCAGGGGTTTGTGGTTCTGTAACAATGCAAGGACGCTCCTGTGAAAAGACCGCAGCACTTTTAAATTCAGACTGACACAATGTTTTTGAACAGCACTATACCTTATGCAAGGACATATTATTGTATTGATTTGTACTGCCGTCATAATAATGGTCTATTATTTAAAAAAAGATTGGTGCTTACAACCTGCACTTATAAATGGCCATAAAGGTCAGACTCTTTAAAAAAAAACAGCATGACATTTGTACTGTACGTGTTTCTGTTCGAAGCACATCTGCATATAATCCATAAGGAATAGAAAAGTGCGTTCAAACGTGTGTTCAAGATAGCAATTATTTATTGAATGGGTAGTTGAAATATGGCACGTAATTGTTAGCTTTTAGGCAAGAGAATTGTGGCCTACAATCAGCATTTATTTGAATGTGTTTTAAGATAAAATGCTGATTTATTTGCAGATACTGTTGGCTCACACTCATCTCACCTACTTCTCTGCTATGACTGCACTGGTGGAGCCAATAGAAAGCACAAGCTGCTCTGCGCCCAGTAAGCTGCCTTTCCCATTGTTAGCTCATACAGATTACTGCAAGCCTTCCTATTGTGCGATGAAGCAAACAGCCAAAGGAAAAGAAAAGATGGTTGAATATGAACCATATACAGGGCTGTTCTACCAGGTGGAATTTGGCTACCTATTTTGTTTTTAAATACTGAAATTTAGGGCTTCATTTAGGTATTTTACCTGAGAAATGTAAGGGAAGAACACACTCAGCATTGCTTTTACCAGTGTTGCCAAGTCCATGGTTTTCATACAGAATTGTCTACTTTTAACTCTTTCCACGGGAGTTTGATTTGATGTGTGTGTGTGTGTGTGTGTGTTGAGCGACAATATTGTGATATTAAGTACCTTGTTTGCCTCTTTTTTCAGGGGACCACACCAAAAAAAAAACGTGTATTCGGGAATCCCAGAGTTTTGCTAAAAAAACCTGGCAACCCTGGCTCTTACAGAAATAAGTTTTGCAGAATTTATCTACCTACTAACATGATAAATCAAAATACAAAAAAAGCTGCTTTAACGATCAACCTTTAACACAAATTCAAGATGGTATGAGCAGTTTTCCCCAAATAATGTAAGGTTTAATGAAACCTATTTAGAAAACTTTTATTTATTATTTATTGCAATAAATTCTTTAAGGATAATCCTCTAAGATGAACCATCTCATTATTGCGTACTTCACTGAAAAAAATCTCTTTGATGCCACTAATGGTGCAGAAATAATACACTGCAGCTTTAAAACGCGTGAGAAATGTTGAACATGCTGAAATGATTTTTGTCTTTTGTGTCGGCTAATAAAAAGTCATTATGAAACAAGCATGTTGAAACAAGTCTAAAACAAAATCACAATCATTTATTTACAATATATTAAACTGTAATGCAAAAATTATTACTTATCAAGTGGTCATTTATTCAATAAAGAAAATAAACATTAGCTATTTTGAAAGCTAGAATGAATCATACAGATATTTATATATTTTTATATTAATGTGTACAGCCAGCAAACGTTATGCATCTTGTTGCCACTTGTTTTAATTCGCCGGAAACGCTCATTTTCATATTAAAATCAATATCGACTGCATAGAAAAGAGGATAAAATGGCTGACCTTTGCAGAGGGTCTATAAAACCATGGAAAATACAAAGCGGTCTCCCTTTAAAAATCAAAGAGAAGCAATGACATCCTTTCATTGCTAGTTCATATGCTGTTGCTTTATATTTTGGCAGCTTTGCTGAATCCATCAATGCTAGATCATAAATACTACAATGATAGCAGAAAAACAAAACAGAAGGCAACAATGAAAATCAGAGGGGTGTGTGTCCATACGGGTTCAAGTGAGTCTCAAAGTCATTAGGTAAGGCCAAAAATACTGATGAATCAATGTGACGACATGCCGCAGGGAAGCTGGGATTTCACAGTATCGGTTCTGTCAAACGTCTTCATCTCGTGCTTCTGGTTGCATCACCTCAGCGCAAAAGCAACTTTGAAGCGGTTTATCGGTGGAGTTGGATGATAAATTACCACAATGCCCCATATAGCCAAGATCATGGGCGTTCCCTTGGGAAAGCCGGACCTCTATGATAGCCAAACAAAAAAAGCCTGAGAACAACAAAACAACCACAACAAATAAAAAAGTGTGTGTGAATAAACCGCTGAGCCTTATAATGTTTACTATGAGCAAGCACTTAGTCAATTCAGTCAAAACAGAATAAGACCGGTGTATTACAGGAAAAAAAAAAAAGGTCTGATACCAGACTTGAACATCATTAATATGCTGCCTTCTTATATCCTTGACCTGATCGCTTTTTCCTCTCCACATTAAACATCAAAACAAAATGAAGGCCGAGAGGAGAAATGGACTTCCTTTCTTCCTCTGGCAAAAAAAAAAAAGAATCCTTCACCATATGAAAGCGAAGATGGAGAGGAAGGTGGTCTTAAATGAATCCCACCTAGACTTAAGTCAAGAACAGAAAAACTCATTTGCTCACATACCTAAAACTACACTGCTGTTTTTTTGTTTAGTTTTTTTTTTTTAAAAACAATATTTTCTTTGCATTTTTTCCTCTTGATTTTCTTTTCTTTTACATTTAGCACAACAGAAAATTTTTGCGTTTACATAATGCCATGTGTCTTTGGCTCAGGCCTGACCATGCAAGAGGCTGTAGCGAGTCGCCTCGAGCAACATCCATTACTGAATCCTGACCGGAGTAAGAATGCAAGCATGGTGTTTGGTAAAGTCACTGCTTATTTAGAAAGGAAGAGGAAGAACGTCAGAAGTAAAAGCACACAAAGTGGAAAGAGTCAACAGTGCTGTGATTCGTGATGCTGTACAAACCCTTTAAAGCTCTAAACACAAAGCACATGTGAAATCATAATACTAATAACAAGTTGAAAGAAATGAGGGGTATATCTTTGCCAGAGCGCGTCCCATCATGCTCCTCTCTCGCCGAAATCTTAAATCCGAGTTCAAGGAAGACGCTGATATTAAGTCCTCCTGTTTGTGAACGTGAGTGCATGTGAATGTGTGCGCTGGCTACGCGGTGGTCTCGCCATCGCTGTCGTTCAGGTAGCTGCTGCGTTTGTAGCGGGAGCGGTAGGTGCTTCGGCCCGCGCTCCCTTCCTCTTTTTCTTCTTCCTCTTCCTCGTCAGATCTGTCAAGGCAGAAGCGTCTGCGACTGGAGGGTGGGCTGGAGGGGGAGATAGAAAAGCTTTGATTAGGATCAGCATGTGGAAAGATAGACCAAAGAGGATCATTTCTAACGGAAATGTTGGGTTATCAAAATTCTGAATGTGGGATAATAATATTTAACAGGTCTTGTCCAGTTTCATCTCTGATGACGCATTAGAGGTGCAGTCACAAAAAAAATCGCATGCAAATCACACCGTGTGCACTAGTGCTCTAAACTTCACCTTGTTGGATAATTGTTAGTAAAGTTATACAAATATAGTCCTTGTGACGCGTCAGATGTTCAACTAACTAATGAACTAATGCAACTACCATGTTCAAGTCCCAAAAAGGTAGTAATGACATAATTAAAATAATCCATGTGACATCAGTCTGTCAAACGCAAAAAGTTTCTTCTTAAAACTATGGTTGAAATGAGAGGAAATTTTGGTATTTTTGATCAAATCTGACAGCTGTCTATGCAGGGTCAGAAAGCTGTCGGATTTCATCAAAATATAAAAATTTTCATTCTGAAAATGAATGATAGTCTTGAATGAAAAGATTGAGCAATTAATGTCAGAAATTACATTTATAGGTGAGCTATTCCTTTTAAATAGCCAGTATTATAACTAATAGCTAATATCGACTGATAACTGATATAATAGCAATATATTGCTAGTATGATCTAGATGCCATTGCAGTCACGTCCTCTCAGTTAGTGAACCACATAGTGAAGCCAATATAGTGTTGAATACAAATAAAATAATGTATTATTAAAAATCCCCTGATATAAAAATCTGTGGTCCATTTTAAACAACTTGTAATATTCTTGATGTCTACTCATAATCTTATCACTGAATTAACATATAAATGAACTGTGTCCTCTAATTATACAAAAGCGAACAGACCGATGTAGAGAAAGCCTGAATACCTCACCCTCTTCCAAAAGTCAACGATAACTTTTCGTGTCACTGAGTCTTATCTTCCTTTTGTCATAATAATACAAACTTCAGGTTAATTGCTGGCAAGCAATCCTAATCGATTTTCTGTTTAATTATGCCCAAGACCAAAGAAAGAATTTCAAACTGACTTTAGTTACACTGTTATTTTGAGATACTACATCACAAAGACATTCAGTGAATGATATAGTGCAGTGGTTCTCAACCAGGAGGCTTCAGAAAAATTCTAGAGAGTCCCAGTAAGTCTCAAATGATATAAATGTAGTTATTCAGAGCTACGTAAGAGCTTAGATTAGAAGGCCTTGAGTCTAAAAGGTTGAGAACTACTGAAATGTGTGAGTAACAAAGTGAATCAACACAGTGCAAGAAAAACTGAAAGTAGAGAGCAAAGTTATGATAAAGCATAATGAATGAGATGGTACTGAGGTACTTGAGTATTAGTTTAACACCATGCTTGTTGCGTTCCTTCACTCCACACCAGGTATCACCTACTGCAATCTTTAGTCACTGTCAGGCCTGTACAGGTACTTCATCATAAGATTGTCTACTTTCTTCTTTCTCTTCTTCTCCTCTTTCTTAGTCATTGGGGAGCTCCTTCAGAGGGTCTTCGGCTCCAGCTCTCCCTCAGAGCCTGAGGCCTGCCTGCCAGGGGCTTTCTTGATACTGCTGGAGCTTCTGTAAGAAATAGTGGACGCTCCTGAACTGGAGTCTGACTCTGTGCTAGACTCAGAATCTGAGGATGAGGAGGAAGACGAAGACTCTTTCTTGGACTTCTTCTTGGACTTCTTGCTCTTCTTCTTGGAGCTCTTTTTCTTGTGGCCATCATCAGAGCTGTCTGATTCTGAGCTGTGGCTTCTCCTCTTCTTCTTCTTGCTCTTGCCCTTCTTGCTGCGGCTGCTGCGGGTGCTGAGGCTGCTGCTGGAGCATGAAGTCCACAGCTGAAGCAGAGCGACGCATAAGCTGGAAGAGCGGCCACTGTCCCTGCCGATCCTGGAGCTGGTGACACTCTTTCGGTCATCCTCTTCCTCCTCCTCCTCCCCCCCTGGCCTATTTTTCTCCACTTCAGATTCTTCCAAGCTGGTGCGTTTGAACTTGATGGGTTTGAAGCTTAACACTTCATTGATGGCGGCCTCCAGGTCAGGGTCCAGGTAGTTGCGGTGACTGACTGGCTTGACGTCCGAGACATCAGGCGGACTGGAGTCAGTGGTCCGGGCTTGCGGAGGCATGGAGAAGCTTCGGCCGGAGGTTGAGTGGGGGCTGTAAGCGCTGGAGCGAGCCTCACTGAATGCTATGCTTCGGGCATCGTCATCCACGTCAAATTCACTGAGGCGACAGCTGCGAGACAGCGACATACGGGAATCGGCACGGCTCACACTTCCAGGGCTACGTCGACTCAAGCTAGGGCTTACAGGTGAACCATATTCACTCTGGCGATCGTCAAGACGAGGCATGCTCCGACGCCGGCTTACTGAACTCATGCGACTCACGCTGGAAATAGCATCGTCATCTAGGTCCATCGCAGTCGGCAGGTGGAAACCCGGCAGGGCTACAGAGGACACAACAGACTCCTTATCGAACTCAGACCAGCGGCTCTCCATGCCCTTCCTTGCCCGACTAGCTGCTTCCGAATAGGCCTGAGAGATGACAGATCCACGATCCTCAAGATCATCTCCCGCCTTCCTCCAGGAGTTGACAGAGTAGGAGTCATCCTCAGCTTCCTGCTTGGCTTTGTTCTTGCGGAAGGAAGACAGGTCCTGGGAATCAGATTGTTCTTTGAGGGTGTTGAGGCGAACTCTCTCATCCCCTTACCTCCTATGGAGTCCTTCATGTTGGAGCGTTTCCTGTAGCTGAGGGAACTCATGACAGACACAGGCCTGATGGGTTCTAACTCTTTACCTTTGCCACTGTCTTTCCATTCTTTACCCTCTTCCCACTCTTTTCCCTCCTTTCCGTCAACATTTACAGCAAATCTAGATGAAGGAGGGGCAGACGGGGTGTGCACAGAATAGAAAGACAAACAGATGGAGGGAGGAGAGGATAGAAATGGAAATATGAGAATGAGAAAAAACATGAATAAAAACTTAAAAGATGAGTGACACCCAAAGAGAGAAGTAACAGTACAGGTTTATCCAAGCTGACAGGGTAGAATATAGATGAAAGTTTGATGTGACAGCAGGGAATACGAGGCACTTAAGGAAGACTCTTAAGCTTCTGTGATTCAAAATCAATAGTTAATCCATAAGCTCAGCTGTCTACATATAAATGTGGACATAAAGATCCTTTTAGGTGGACATCTTTGAGGTAACTGCATAAAAACAGATACTGACTAAGACTATGATTCCCTTTAAGGGATGATTTATGCTAGAAAACGTCAATAAAATAAATTACAGACTGTAATCTGTTGCCAACTTCCCATAAGACTGCACCTTAAAGATTTGACTGAATTTATCAAAATGATTGAAATTATGCCCCAAAAGTTGTCAAGGTTTTAAAAAGGTGCAAAAACTTCAAGGGCCATACTTAAATCTTCTGGTTAAAAAAAAAAAAATCGAAAGTGTCTGCCGGTGGGAAGACCTATTCATCTTCAGCAGAAAGGCACAGGTAGGCTTGCCAACTGGCCAATGGGCATATCCATTAATCTGCCTGTGAAGCCGTTCCCTTTTCTACAAGCCTCTCTTATCAAACTGCTGACAATGGGGAGAATAAGGTAGACAAAACCAACAGAAAAATCCCTTAGCGTTAGCTAATTAGCTTTTCCAAACACCTTTTTTTTTGCTTGCTGCATTGGCTTTGGGATAAACCATTCTGTGGGGTAACAGGGGGAATGAGGTTGTAGAACTGACCTTGAGCTCTTCAGACTACCATCATCTGACAGGTTCTTGGCAGAGCCCTTGTTTTTGGACAGCCATGACTTCACCCCATCAACGCGGTCCTCCACCTCAGAGTCGGTATCAGAGGCGCCCTCGCTGTGCAGAAGGAAGAGAGGGAATGTCAACAAAATGAACAAGCAGAATTGGTACATACTGTTAGTAGGAAGAATACAGGGAATTATGGTGAAGGCACAACAGATACATGCGCCCCGAACTCTAGAAACCTGGAAAAGGCCTATGTGTTAGTAAGTCAGACTCATAGTCCAACAACAGTATCCTGCAGCTAGCTGGCTTTGTTTAATGTGTGAAGCATCCAAAAGGGTGAGGTCAGTACAACTCCAAGCCAAACCAGAAGAAAGGAGAGCACTGAAAAGAGAAAAACCATTCAGACTGTAGCTTACCAGACAATAGCTCTGTTCCAAAATCTAGCTGGCTGCCTGCGGAGGCAGCATTTTAAGAGATCATTACCATGCTCCTGATTTTAGGTGTAGCTATGCAGGCTAACGAGCCACTGAAACAGCTAAATGAAAATACTGTGATGTATAGTTGAATAAAAACTGAATTAAGAATTATAGGTAGTAGAAAGCTTGTGAAAAATCTTCCTTTAAAAAAAAAAAAAAAAAAAAAAAAAAAAAAGAAGGCCTTCAGGCTAATTTAGCCTTGGACTACCATGTTAAAGAACGGTATGAAGGAATGAGCCATTACGGGACTGCAATTAACTTGACTTACTAGGCTAGCCATACCATGCATCTCTAGATACGATTAGGTTTTGTGGGGAAGTGTTGCTGCTGTCAATATGAGCGAGTAAACACAGGCCGAATGTCCCTGGGAGCAGATGCATTAGCACCTCACACGGAAAGCGGCGCTGTGAATCCCAGTCCTGTTTGCTCATTTCTCTGGACCAGATAAAACCATTGGATTTATGTTTGGCTGGATTTGCAAGTCAATGCTTCCCTGCCTCTTTAGATTAGTCTTATCCTTCACTTATCGCACAGCACACCGCACTGAATAACTATGAATCGCCCTTCAAGGACCTAGAGCGCTAAAACGTCTCCATATATGCACAGACAGGAGACCTTTAAAGAAGATTTCACTCGAACTGAGCCTTTTCTCACAATTTTGTTTCAATTTAAATTTTAATAATCATTGTTATTGTCCTCCAGCACCGTAGGAGTCAAATATCTCCCAATGAAATTATACTACATACAGTAGCTCATTATCCCAGGCCCAGAGAGAAGGTTAACTCTGAAGCAGCAGCTGCTTTTCTCTGACATTAGGGTTCCGGTCTGCTTAGCTCTCCGTTTGTGGTATTATGCATATGAGAATATTATATATGCATGGACCCACAAGATAGCGCAGATGTCGCTAAACACTAACTGTACGCTCACAGTCAGGGTGCTAGAGAGGGTCTAAATTATAAGATCTGATACACTCAAGTGAATACACTCAGGACAAAAGAATTTGTTGTCAAATGAATAGCGCTCCGTCGATACAGGAAGGCAACTTACGAGTGCCAGAGTGTGTATTTCTTCAAGAGCCCTTTTGGCTCTTGCGTAAGCCCTAGTGCCCTGGAGGTAAACCGAGGTGAGAACGTTGTGTGAATAAGCCTTGAGCTCTGCTAGCCGGCCCATCGCTAAACAGTGGGACAGCAGGGTCTTTGTAATGAAGCGCTAATGCAAAATGTCACACACAATTTATGTCCTTGACCATATACCATTAGTTAAGCTGCACCTAAGCCCAGGGGAACAAACAAACAACACAGTGAGAGAGGAGAGACATTAATTGTCTGTGACAACATGCCTCCATTGGTTGTACATCTCTGTTACAGGCTATTACATTTATCATTAGCACCTACAGAACTCTCTCAACCCCTCTATTTTCTGTCTCTCTACTCTGTTTTCTCTCTCTATTCCCGCTCGCTCTTCAGCCCTGACCCTTAAAAGGGGAGAATTTGGACTTTTATATTGTGCAACAGTTTCCAGGCTTTGCCTCTGAATATTTTTTTAATTGTACATTGTAAAAGAAATAACTGAAGGATAAAGAAATAGTTTCTAAAACATTTCTATAGTTATTATTTACCCTCATGTAACTTCAAACATTTTTCAACTGGGGCCGTTAAGCTGCAAAATGATCTAAAAAAAAAAGAACAATAAAAATGTCATAATAGTTAAAAAATACAACTTGGGAACAATATTCTAAGTCTTTTGAAATTATGATAGATAGACAGCATGAACTATTACTATTTTGTTATACATTTACAATGCTTTTGTGTGCTTTCCAAACATACTTACATGAATAATTAGCATGCAAAATTAACAATACTTATTTGCCTAATTGCAAGAAATTTGATTAATCACTTGATTCAATTACATCGACTGAAATGTGTACTTAAATATTTATTAACCATGGGAATAATATTTGCCTTTCTGCCAAATGCCTCTTTACATGCATGTTTGAACTTTATCTAAACCACGATTATCTTTAACTAATACTAACTATGAAACTATGAAAAGCATTTTTGTTAATTGAAATATAGCTCAAATAAAATATTATATGAAAAGGTTAAACTAAACAGAATTTTAATATTTAAAATGTGACTGAAATAACGTCAAGTTGAAAAATAAAAACCCTAAGTAACAAAAAGACAAAAGCACATAACAGAATGTAGGCTAGTTAGTCACTGAGACAATGACTTTTCCCATCACTGATTAACCTGAAAATCTTCATAAATATTTCAAGTCATTCATGATATATTGTAAACAAAATTTGTAAATCATGTCACGGAGTAGAACATATGCTCATGAAAGGGGCAGAGGAACAAGGCTCCTAATTATATCTCATTTCAAAATATCCGTTCTACTCATTTGTCATGTGTTATGCCCTGTCTATTCTCTCATATGCTCTGGGAAAATTTGAATAATCAGCTCTCTACTAATTTTCTCCACTAAGGTTTGCATTTAGCTAACAAACCTCTTGAAGCCAGTCTAATTTACAACAATGCAACAAGAACTCCCCAATTAAATGATCAGGCCAGAAAGGTCAACATCCCTGCATGAACTCAAACAAACATTTCTGCAATGGCACATCCATCTAAACCTGATCAGTAATGCACAGACTGGCCATTAGCTTTTAATACTTTCTCACATGATGTAATAAGTGGTGCTTAGAGCTTAAGGGTTTTTAAAACTGGAAAACGCTGTAAGTGGCATACAGTGAGGACCAAGGACTGTTGACAGGGGAATGAAATGGCTCGACGCCAAGGGCTGGTACTTTGTTGTAGGCCGTTGCCAGATGAGTTGGGGGGCTTTTTGTAGGACATTTGAGGGTTATTCATTATTTAGTCCTCATGGTTGAAAGATTGATGAGGAACACGCCTTCCTTTCCTGCCTTAAGAGGCTGCTAAGTCCCAAGAACAGAAGTGTGAATTATTCAAAGGAGTGAGAGAGAGAGAAAGAGAGGTAAAAGAAGGCCAAGAAGGAGGGAGGGCAGAGCAACCCCTCACAGATGTTTGTACAAGGCCCTCCAGCATCCAATAAGTCTGCATGTGGACCCTTCTGGCTCTCGAGTTAGACAGCCAGGGGATAGACCACGGTATGGACCCTGCAGAGATGTAACTACACAATGGCCTGTACTCAAAATGGCTCTTACCCATCACTGAATCAAGTCCCAATGTTGAAGCACCAGGTATCCAAAGTTCAAAATTATAAAGCAGGGGTTGAGGGTAAAGGAACTGCATCTGGGGAGAGTAACTGAGTAGGGAGCATGCTTGGCTTAGAAAAAGCATGCAGTCTGTAGTACGCATACATTATGTATGAGGCATCGTGCATAATAAGGAGAAAACCATGTTTGTGATGTTAGTTGTCATGCCCGGAAGTGTGATGCAGTATCAACATGGTGCTTCTAGTATTTTCGAAATCGAGATTTACAATACAGAATATTCCCTATTCTGCATTTCAGTTTTCGAAAATGACTGCATGCATACTGCATCATCTTCCTGTGAGGGCAAAGGAGAATTCAAATATGTTAAAGTGAGTTCAAACGTTAACTCCTCACATTTTGTTCTTTCGTTTCTGATACTTAGTCACCATGTCTTGTAAACTGGAGGTGGGAGGGAAATGAAACACAAACAAAAGAAAAACAAGAAGCAGAAATAAGTGAGTTTCAAATGGGAAAAATATAGAACAATGGATGTAAGAAAAAGGAAAAGAAAAATAAGTCACAGTCTTAAAAACAGCTTGTGATTGATATTTCATCATGTCTGGTGTAAAGGTTTCTAGTGCTACATATTTCTCAAGATGTTTACCCAGAATTCTGACCTTTGCTGACTTCTGTAGCCATTGTGAAGTATGAGTGTGGTGCTATTTCCTGTTATTTGGGTGACTGGAATTCTTCTACGCACGTAAACGAGCAAATAAACTCAGCTCTGTGCAGTAAGGTGCAGGTCACTGAGAGAAGCAGAGCGGCGCGGAATGAGGCTGAATGGAGATGACTTCCTCTGACTGATGAGGCCAAGTACATAAAAAAGGAGCTCCAAATTATGTGCGGCAGTTTTCGAGGCATAAATATTTAAGAGAGTGTGAATAAGAGATGACTGAGACTGGCTCGTTGATTGCCGTCTCCAAAAGCTCAGTGAACAGTGCATTCATCCAGATAGTGTCTTCTCTCTTTTTCTATCTCTTTTTTTACTCGCTTATACACATGAAGCTCTCCTGAGGTATGCATTAAATAAAGTCCTCAAAGCAGCAAGTGTTACCTGTTGATGAGATCCTCATTGTCATCGCTCTCCATCTCATCCTCAATAGCAGCCTGGAGGTCTCCGATCCTCTTAAAGGCCAGCTTGAGATCTGCCTGGAGACTCTGATTGGCCGCTTCCAAACTCTCAATATCCATTTCCTGAAGAGACAGGGTTACATTTCAGTATAAGTAAAAGGCACTCGTTTCTGCCTATTTTTGCATTTAGACTGTGCTATGGTCATCTAACATTGATTTAAAAGGTATTATTGAAACATCGTATTAATTTAGGATTACTGTCAAAGATAATCTTTTATGAATCTTAAAGTGAAGATTAATTTTTCCTCGCAGTACGTCAGTGTTACTAGGGTTTAAGAATTAAAATGACTAATGCTAATGCAAAAATAAATTATAGCTAAAGAGAAATATTAAAAACAAACTAATAAAAAAATACTAAATTAAAAGAAAAATATAAAAATAAAGTTTCTAAATATTAATACTATACTACATAAGTATACAAAATAATAGCTGTACAATAACATGATGTGATGCCTAAAACAATTTAATCAAACGTTTTTAGACAAAATGTACAAGAAAATTTAATTGTATGGATTATTGGCCAATATAATTAGTAGCTACACTGTATTAGCCAGAATTTTAATATTAGTGCACCCATTTATTTATTAAATTATTTATTTTGTAACTGACACTAAATATTTATTCTACATAACACGCATAACAAATCTATCAAAATGTAATAATTTGTGTATTTGTTGTACTATTTTCTGAATATCTGAATTGACAAAGTCAAATTCTGTATTCATCGGCCATAGTGGCTGTGGGCAAAATAGCATGAGGTCCATGAGGTCAGGCACTATTGTCGATGGACTCACTGTTCCCATTCATCCCAAAGCGGTTCAGGTCTGAACTTTATGAAGGCCAATCAATTTCATTCTCACTACCGCAAATAAATAATTTCTTTATGGACCTCACATCATGCATGGAATAGAAAAGAGCCCTGTTGCCAAAATTTGTTGCCAACCATTTTTTAGAATGTCACCGTATGCTATAATATTATGATACATCTGAAATTAAAAGGTTTAATCAAACCTGTTATATAGAGGGTCCATATAGGGTGCATGTACCTTTTCTGTTTTGTCACGTTTAAAGGTATAGTTCACTCAAAATTTCAAATTGCAATCATTTATTGCCCTTATGTAATTCAAACATGAAAGATAAAAAAACTACATTCTGAGAAAATGGTTTTTTTTTTCCCCATGTAATTTCTAACATTCCTCAAAATATTTACTTTTATGTTCTGCAGAAGAAAGAAGCTAAACTGCTTTGGAATGACATGAAGTTGAGTAAACAATCACAGAACTTTGTTTTTTGGGTGCACTTTTCCTTCAAGACACTTCAGAATGAGAACGTCAGTGAAGCAGAACAGAAACAGGCTTCTCACCAGCTCGTGTTTCTTGCGGCTGGCTTCCGCTTCCTTCTTGGCCAGCTCGGCCATCTCCTCTTTGACGTCTCGGATCTGCCTCAGGAGACGTTTGTTCTGCTCTTTCTCCCGATTCTCGCTGGCACTGCGCTGGTCTCGTTCCTCAGTCAACTTCTCGAGATTCTCTTTCAGCCTCGCTACAAGACTCTGCAGAAGACGCAATCATTTATTTAACACGTATACGGAGAAATAACATGCACCATCGCTTAAGTGTTTCTGGATCCACTGTGGTTGTTTACAGAATCCTGCAAGTCTAGCACTGAAATATGCAAGATTGTCAAGCTATCCATATGGTGTGAAACTCCAAATAACTTCCACAGCAACTTTTCTGTGATTTTTCACACCAAAGGTGGGCTGCGCTGGCATCCAAACTGAGAAATATCTACAGATTAGGAAAACAGACATTCTTTACAGCTTTGGATGGGCACGGTTTAAACAAGCTGCCTCTAGAGATAACATTGCCCAAGCCTGAACTGAGCTATACGTCCAACAAATCAGTAATAATAGCGTTTTTTAAAATCGCTTCTGTTGACAGATTTTGCTGTGGCGCAGTAGACGTTGTAATTTGTGCAGAGTGCCAATTGTAATTCTGCAGGTGAGCAGGAGCACCAAACAGATGAACGATGAAGAGTACCGGCTGTTGGAAAATGTCACTTAAGGAACAAAAAAAAAAAAACCCCATCAAATCAAACAAAACAAAACGCTGAAATAATGTGCATTAGAGGAAACACATTAATTACACTAGTTGTGTACAATGCAAAAACCGATGACCTCCGGCAACATGAAATATCACACATAAAACGAAACGTACATTTCATCTTTAAAAATGGGACAGTGTTAATTTGAAAAATACAGAGGGGGTCGGAAATAATTCACATTCAATTCACAGTGACATTTTTTTTGGTGGAGAATTATTAAACACTTTTAGAACAAGAGTTAAAGGTCTATACCGTGGGCCAACGGGGAAGGCCTGGTGGGTGTGTAGATTAATTTCAGTCTTATCTGACAATTCAATGCCTGCGCACTGACCTTTTGACACTTCCAGCAACCCACATAAAAACATGCATCCTGCCAACTCACCTCCAAGCGTTTGACCTGTGTCTTCTCAAACTCCAGCTTGGTCTCCAGCTCACGGATCTTGGCCTCCTGCCGGCTGACCAGAGACTTGTCCACCATGGACTGCTCTTGGAACTCTAGCTGACTCTGCAGGGCTGTGAGCTGCCAAACACACACTTACGGAGTGAGAATTCACACAAACACACTGAGAAAGGACATGGAAATACTGAATATAACTATCACCTGCTGAGCAATGGCTCAAAGAGACAAAGCCCTCACCACCACGGGGTGTGTTTAACAAGGCCTACCTGCTTTATCAGCCTTTAAAACGGCTCCACTGCTCTACATTGAGTGATGGGTCCAACCCAGTTCAGACCAGAATTGAGGTTATGATATTTGCTCAATTACACAGGTCTCAAATCTATTATTCAAACCCCATCACTGTGCCATGTCTGCATATTGCCACAGTCGTTTTAAAGAGTGAAAATATTCTGTGCTAAGAATAATAATTTATCTGAGTACACAGTTGGCCAGAGTCGTTGAGCAAATTACTCAACTTTGAGTTTTGTGAGGGGAGAAACAAACTGTTCCCTACAGTATGAGACATTAAAGTCTGATCCTGAGAGTGCAGAGTCAAGAGGGGAAGAACGATTCTATATGTAAAGAGCTAAAAACTGAGCTTATCGCTAAAAAGTCAAATACTGAGGGGCGGAGTCCATTCATATAATTAAAGATTCAAATTCTGAGACGGTTGAATCTAATTCCATCATTAAAGAGTCAACGGTTGAGATGATTGGAGCCTGAGCCTATCTTCAAAGAGTCAAACACTGAGGGGGAGGAGTCTGAACATATAATTAAAGATTACATTTTCTGAGGAAGTGGAGTCTGATCCTATCATTAAAGAGTCAATAGGAGTGTTTGACTTGAATCTATGCTTGCAGCGACTGATTGGTGGATGACATCAAAGTACCGCAAGAGCGATTATAAAGAGCATATGAAACAATCAGCTGTCAAACGCTCTCAAGGTACGTTGATGTCATACACCAATCGGTCGCAGCAGCTCTGCTATAAGGCAAACAAACCTAATGTTGAACGGGGAAGAGTGTAATCCTATCATTAAAATAGTCAAATGACAAAGCTGAACTATGCTTAAGTCCAGCTAGGATGTACTCTGAGAATGCAGTGTTGAATATGCATTTCTCTATGGATGCCAAAGTGAATTCACCTTCTCCTGGACGTCCTGTTTCTCCTTCATGGCCTCCTCCAGCTGGGCCTGCAGGTCACTGATCTGGGCCAGGTTCTGTGAGGACTGCACAAGAATACACCACAGAGAGGTCAAAATCTTCTGCACATCACAGGACAAACTGAACCCTTCATATTTATCCATTTAAAGTGATCTGAAAGTCGTTTGTCATGTTATATAAATTATATATTTAAGGGCGCACGTCTTCTGTATGTATGAAATATTCAAATGACTGAAATAAAAGATAGTGATAGCGATGAATTGTTTATAAAGCTAGACTGCGTTTGCTTCCTTATACTGATGCATACTGGCTGGTATTCTATAACCGGCACGCAAAGAACATGCCAAAGAAGTGGGAAATATGCTACACATGATCATATGTTATTTTGGTGATATATCTTACAGCACACTGCAAACTATTTAGCTACTGACAGACAAGCAATCTTATGGTCTGTTAATGACATCTTAAAGAAAAATGGCAGCAATAAATGGCATGTTAACAGAAGCGTGAGTGAAATGAAGCAGAGAGAGTTAACTACGAGACTGTCTGAACGTTTCAAGTATGATTGCGACTGTGTTTCAAAACCTGCGCAGTGTTCCCATAAATGAACCATAGAGCTGGTGAAGTAAGCCCAGGGGAATAAGGCTGTTCCAATGGAGAGGATCTGTTTACTTAGGGTCTGTGGAGACACATCAGTCATCTCTACATCGCTGCCATAGCAGCATGCTGTGTTTAAAACACTTTTAATGACAATCAACCCACGCTCTTAAATACACGACAATCGCTGCAGTGATACCTTCACATTGGCACGAGCGACCAATCAAATACAGAAATACAAAGTGGTTCATCTGCACATGCTAAACAATGCTGTCGATTTCATTTGCATGTTGCTGAGAAACGGCGATGAATCATACTGGAAAATGTCAAATATGCTGAAAAAATGTAGCACGCAATATGCACAGTGTCAAAAAATATATAATTGAAAACACAATTGTGAATAAAAATGCTTTTTAGGCCCGTTTCACACTGCACTTCACATAGCACTCTCCTCACTGTGAATGGCCTAACCTGTGAAATATGGCTTTGTGAAACATTTGCAGTGTGAAACATGCCTCTCTCTCTCAATATTTAATTTGATGTATGCTTTTTTTAAGTAACATTTTATTCGTAGTGAATTTTTATGATAACAAAAAAAACTATTGTACATACACGTACATGTACATCTACTCTGTGTGCGATGATGAAAGAGAGTTACCTGGGCAACAGCGGCTTTGTGTTTCTTCATGAGTTCGTTCATGTCCTCCTGATCCTCCTCCATGCGGGACTGCAGGTCGTTCTTCTCCCTCTGCAATCGACTCAGCTGCTCCTCAAGCTACAAGGAAATCAAACAAAAGCACAAGACAAACACAAATATGACTTCAAACTGAAACAACAAATGTCTGAGAGATGGAAAACAAATCAACCTGATTGAAATGCTTGATGTTTTGGCAGGTCCTAAGCTTATGCGTCAGGAACAAACTGCGTTCCAGAATGTGTTTTTAGCTATTTCTATTAATACAAACAGCAGCATATAGGCCACAGACTCAACACAGTCGGACTCAAACCTCTGCATGTCAGGAACATACGCATCTAACCACTCTGACTTCAGCAACTGAAAGCCCAGCTTCTTTAATTCCTTAAAGAGATAATTTTCCTGTCTCCCCGTCACCAAACAGTAGCTGCTTGCATTGTACAAATCCCTGAGAACACAGAACCGTCTCCCAATTAGAGATGAACACTTCACTGCCTGCTCTGTCAAACAGTATCAGAGGTCTAATTCCATTCAATAATAATTACCTCAACAATACAGGCAGCTAATCTCTGAGGAGTAACTTTCAAATGTATTCGAAAAAAATGTAGACGTCAAAAATTACTTATGAATTAGTGAGCATAAAAGTAGGAAAGCATATTTTGTAAAAACATCCTCATGAAAGCAATTGCTTTCATACTTTCAATCTCTTTAAAAAAATCAGACAAATTAATTAAAATGAAAGGGATGATATTCTGCACTTTTTAAAAAATAATTTGACTTTCCTTGATATGCACCGAAAATATCTGATCAAAAACAGACTCCTACTGTTTCTTTAAAAGACCTAAAAAGTAAATGACTTCAGTAATCTTTTGAAATGTGAAAATTGCATTATCTGTATGTGCACAAGCATTAAAAAAAAAAAAAAATCATAATTTTATTCAGGATGCTCAAGTTAAATTGATATAATAAATAATATTACTATTTCACAGTATTACCATAAACTATTCTTAGTATTACATGTAAATTTTACATGTTTAAAATTCAAACATTTCGAAAATAAAGTTAAAATACTACAAAACTAAAGTTAAAATATTACGACAATAAAGTCAAAATGATCTGAGAATAAAGTCTACATGTTTCAAGAATTTAATTTGTAGAAATTAAAGTTCTAATATTTTGAGAGTAGCCTATATACTTTATTCTCGTAGTATTTCGACTTTATTCTCATAAACTTGACTTTAATCTCATCATTTTAGATTATTTCTTTTTTTTTATATGGCACTAAAACGCTGTTGTATAAAACAGTATAAAACAGAAAAAAGTTTTTGTGAGCATAAAAAAAAAATCACACAAAACAGATATCTGAATAGTAATGTAAATATTTATGGCAATACTATAGTGTGCTTGTGGTTATAGCATCAATATCACGATAATCTCACATTTTTTAGGTTTTCATAAATTATATACATGTACTGGCTTTGCAGGATTATACTTACACAGTAAAGCTAGATTTCTCTTTTAACACAAGATACTGCTAAAAGATATTCCTTATTGTCTGTACTGTTCCATTTCACACCTTTAAACTCCGTCTGGCAGGTGTATTGTATCAAACCTATGTGCCACCTTCAAATCCTCTAGTGGAAATCCATGAGCCCCCCAAGGGAGGGGTGACAGACAGACCTGCAGCTAATCACACAGCCATCATGACCAGACCATTTATCATGGCCTTGCTAATCAATATGACAATATTTAGAAGAGAGACAGGTTCAGCAATACCCACAAAAACGCTCTGCACCAAAAACAATGCTTCAGCCTGGCTGTGGCTTTATAGAAAATTAAAATGTTCACTGCACCCTTCTGTCAGAGTGTCTCTTGCTCCAGAGAGCTGAGCAAATATGACAGGCGGCGACGAGTACAAAAAAAATAAATAAAAAAATAGAAAACAATATGGAGACGGCGTCAGGGGAACAGCATCTGCAGAATTTGGCTGTATCCGTCTCTCCTGATATCACTTCATAATACGCTACAGCGAAGACACAATTACACCATTTTCTCCACGCTGAAATAATACTGAACCAATGACGGAATTATTAAAGTGTAATACATTTCACGCCGATACATCCTGTTCAAATTAGAGCTGACATTGGGAACGTGCCATTATGGGCGGAAATCATTTCCCTGCTGTAAATAATTGAAATGACATCCTGGCTGCCACCTATGGTGGATGAAGACAGGTGGTGTCCTTTGTCTCTGTGCGAGAAACGACTCAAATTTAAAAGAAGCACAACGCGACTTTTGCTCTTTTTCTATTGCTCTTACCGCCTGCTTGGATTTAGATATGTCATCCATTTGGACATGGAGGTCCTCAATCTCCACTTCCATTGACTTTCGTGCTTTGACGGCAGCAGCACATGTGAATTCCGACTCCTCGAGCTGGGAAGAGCACAAACAGATAAATAAACTATGTTATATGATGTGTTAACTACAGAAGCCAGGGGAGCCGACGAACAGACCTGGTTCTTGAGCTGAGCAATCTCTCTCTTGCTGGGAGCATTGTTCTTCAAGTGATCCAGCATGATCTGGGCATCAGCCAGCAAGGCCTTTGTACGCTTCAGGTCTTTCCTCAGACGCTTTTCTGTCTCCACATCTCTGTGGCTCACCTGAAAACACCAAGGACATTTTACATACAAGTTATATATAAATATACCGTTTAAACGCACGCCAGTTTCTTTAAACAAAATGCAGAAAACGGATTTTAGACTGCACTGTACATAACCGTCACAAATTATTATTTGTTAATAAAGGATATGTTATTTTTATGTTTTTGCAGTTGAATGTAACAACTACCCCAGTAGATAAACAACAAAACAGCATTATTTACCTGATTTTCCCTACTAGTGATTTACAGAAAGATGTTTGGTTTTACATGTTTATACCGTTATACCCTTTATAAGTCTTTATAAGTTTGAAAGAATTTAAAAGTCTCTTATGCTCAAAAGGGTGGCATTTATTTGATCAGAAAAACAGTAATTTGCTGAAAATTATTACAATTTTAAAATGTAATTTTGATCAATTTAATGTGCCCTTTTTAAATAAAAGTATTATTATGACATGAAAAATCACTCTTGCACTATACAATACTGTACATATTTATCAAGACTCAAGGCTTAATTAACAAATTTTAAATATTGATACAGTACTATACAGTATTTGGTTTTTATTTGACTCCAATTTTAGCACTCTCTCTTCTAATTCTATTCTTTAAAAAAAAAAAAAACCTTTTCATAACACAACACTTTTATTCTTTTCGTAGTCCATTTGTTTTCTTTTTATTTATTATGCAATTAAAACTAGCTTGTTAAATTTTTTTCTAGTCTATCCGTTTTCTTTTTATTCATTACCTAATTTTAAAAAACCTTTTCATTAAGCTAACTGAAACTTGTTTTAGGAATTCCATATCATTACTCTTTTGTTGATTTTGATTGCTCCCATTGTTCTCATTTGGACAAAACCATCTGCTAAATGACTAACTGTAAATGTAGCGCAGTATGTGTAGTATATAGAGAGTCGGGTGCTGTACCTGGTCTTGAGCGCTCATCAGCTTGGTTTCCAGGTCCCTTCTCTCCCGCAAGACCTTCTGCTTCTCTTCATACTCCTCCTCCAGCTGCACCTCCATTTGCTTGAGCTGCTCACACACACAAGCATATTAACAGAACATCATGGAGGGCTTTGTGAAGTAGGTTTGCCCTGAAGAGTCAATCTAATTATATACCACCTTTCCAGACATATAAACACATTCCTTAAATGTGTCTTTAGATGCCTCTGAGCACCTTCAAGTGTCAATCAAGGGACTCGGTTGTGAGAAAGAAGGGTAATTATGGGATGCACTGTACTGGCAGCTTGATTGTTTAAGTGGAGAGGAGGGAAAGGTGAGCTATACGTGATGAAAATAAAATAGCAGCCCCTATGAATTATACATCAAAACAAAACTCAATGAGTTCAGCTTATCTGCACCTCCGCGGCAAAGACACTCCACAAATGTGAAAGCCGCTATCTGCAACAAGAGCTGAGCTGAACAACCCTGAATGGAAATTTTATTCAACACATGGCCGAATACGTCTTGTTTATTTATGTTGTACAGGAGTTGAAACGAGCTCTGCATAAGAACTGAACATCAGCAATTAAAATGTTATAAACTGAACTCACCTGAACTGAAACCAGTTGCAGAGTATTCTGGGCATGTTTAAGTAGTGACTTGTATATGTGTATGGGAGCTTATGTATGTATCTTATGTATCTTCTACATCTTTATATTACTTATTAAACAACATTATGTGATAAATATATTATACAAATATCATAAGTATACATGTAAATAATATATAAATAATAAATATTCATATTTATATATACAAATATTGTTATTTCTATTTACATATACAAAATATTTACAAATTATGTACACAAATGTGGGCGTGATTAATCCATTTGACAGCATTAATATAATAATAATAGTAATGACAAAAACAATAAATGTTCCATTAATATAGTAATGCATTATTAACAGTGCAGTAAAATATTTAACTTTATACTAATATTTACTGTAAAATAATATTAATATCTAATACACATTACCTGACATTAATAATAGTATAATAAAATAAATAATACTAATATAACTACTACTAGTATTATTATTATCATCATTATTATTATTATTATTATTATTATTATTATTATTGATTTACAAACAGCTCCACAAATTTTGCATAACATGAACACGGAAATGTAATGATAAATGATATATATTAATATTTTTATTCAAATATACAATGAAGCTAACATTCCAGAGGTTTATAATGATTATTAGCAGTTATTGTTTACTGTATCATACCTTCTTGCTGCAGGACTGTCTGATCTCCTCCACCTCATCGCCTTTGCTCTCAATCTCTTTCCGAATGCGTCTGTCTGAGTCTCTCCATCTCCATCTCCAGACGGAGCTTGGCCTGCAGGTCACAACATCAACAGCTCAGTGAATACAAATCCACACCTTCCGCATGCATTGGAATCCAGCAGAACAGACTCTATATGCATACAGATGCATATGCAAAATATCCCTGTCGCACAGGCCAATAAAATGCTTTGTAATTATTATTATAATGTATGCAGACTGTGAATATTGACAGTTTCTTCATACCGACACATCAGCTGAATTTACATGAATTAGCATATTACGCATGACAGGTGAAAATTGTGTGCATGGAGAATGTGCATCGTTTCAAGAAATAATACATTAAACATCAGGCAGCTACATAGAACGTATAGCCTTATTCTCGTGACATGATGTCATGAGTGGACTGTGGTGTGCGTGCACGTGTTTACTTCTTAGATAAAGTTTGAAAACAAAAAAGTTAGCGAAAATTAATAAAGTTCTCCCCAAGATTAAAAAAATGCAATAGTAAGTTTGATTACCTGCTCCAGCATCTGAATGGTTCCAGCCTGTTCATCAAGCTCTTCTTCTTGATCTTTGACCTTTGCCTCAAGGTCACGAAGCTGCTTTTTAACCTTGGCCAATGACGCCTCGTCCTTTGTCTCCTGCGAGTTTAGATCTTGAAGCTCTGCCTCCATTTGCTCGAGCTTCAGATTGACAGCACATATCTCCAGATCCTTATCCTGAGAGAGCAGAGAAAACTCATTTAGAACAACACAGTCTGCCCTCAGCACACACAGACACGAGTACGTCACAGCCAGGAAAATCTGTGAGTGCGAGACAACAAAGAAGGATGATATAAGAGAGGTTGCTGACCTCCAGTTGTTGTCGGAGGCTGAACACTTCCCCGGTCAGCATGTCTTTCTCTCTGCTCAGTTTCTCCCGCTGACTCTTCTCTCTCTGCACCTCCTCTTGAGCCTGAGTCTGCTCTGAGTCAAACCTGCAGACATTGCAAACACACAAAAACACAAAATTTTAAAAAAAGAGGAAACAATGGCACAAAGATGCTTTCAAGATGCTTTAATCTCTGTTCTGATGTGGTGAAACAAGCTGCCATAATTGCATCTGATTTGTTGAGATCAAATGATTCACAAATAAATTTTAAAAGCATTAAACTAGAACCATGATAGGCTTTCATATAATACCAAATATGAAAAAATGTATCGCCTAATTCTACAACACAGTAGTAAGCCTACAGATGAGACTTTCAGGTTATGGAAATAACAAAAGAATTACAATGTGCAGTAAAAGATAAACGTGTGTGTTTAAAAAGATAATATCTTAAAATAATATTGGAAGACCAATTTGCAATATCAAGCAGCAAAATTAGCAATTGTGTGCAGCTAATAAGACTCGTAAAATGTAAAAATGGCCATGCCAATTTCTACAGGAAGAATAAGGTGTATAAACAATTGACACTTCACTTAAGACCTGTACTGTATTCAAGTCCATCAACATTAATCTACTGGATTGTTTATCGGACATAATGGTAACTTCGCTGTTACGATTGGTCAGATCGTCTATCAATCAAACTCCTGGTGAAAGACCCATTAGAATAAAATCACAGGAAAATGTACTCATTTATTTTTTCTGAGGGACAAAATGAAGATATTTTGAGTCATTTTAGTAAGCAAAGGTTTGGATTTCCACTGAACTTCATTGTACAGACAAAACACACCAAGACATTACTTAACAAAAACATTTTTGAGCTAATGTCAATGGATCACTTTTTTTTTTTTTTTTTGGCGAACAAAGCAAATATTGTTTAACAAAGTAATAAAAATCCACAACCCACTTTAAAATGAAATTTAATACAAAAGTTAAATTATCTGTTTCCGCCATTAATAAAAATGTATTTCATACAAGTTGCTGCCATTAAATTGTACATCTGCCTCCCTGCTCTTTAGAGTTCTGTATTTGTCATTGAAAAACCCATATTAGTCGAGCACTAGTCGAAATATAAACAATACAACAACTAAAGCGAATTTCTAATTCTTGAATCACTAATCTCTCTAATCACTATAAATCAAATCACAAGTTTAATGTGCCTGAAATACACAAAAGATAATACAAAACAACAATATAAAAAATAGCATACCTGCTTTTCTTTAAATAGCCAAGCATAGCAGGGTGTTGAGAAACTAAAACTCATCTAAGCTTTACAGTATTGTGTGTGACGTGTGTGTCAGGAGGGGTATTAGGAAAAAGCGTTCTGATTGGGTTAACTTGTAAGTGGGCAACAATGAGCGAGGGGGCTGTGATGCTTTAGAGGAAAATCAGCTCGTTCTTTTCCTCTTTTCCTAGTTCTCTCTTGTTCTCCACCCCCTTCTCTCTAAGGCCCTGTTATGATCCCGTAAATGAGTCTTATGCAACTCTTTGTGTTAATCCAAGCCCCACAGAGAGATGAAGGACCGCTCTCCTTGCCCTCCCCCCATCTCTCCTACTGGCTAAATCCGCCGTCACCCTGAGCCCCGGGCCGATCATTTCATTTAGAGTGGACTTTCACACATCCCCTCCGCAGTGACAGGCACAGCCTCCGCCTGTTTACTCATGAGTCTAAAGAGGCTTAGCTGCAGCACCTTCACACACCGCCAGCACTCTGCTTATGGCCTTCTGCTCTAAGTAATGACAGACTTGCAGATTTAATTTTGAGATGCTTGTTACCGAGGCACTGGTGGACTACTCTTAAGGCTTGTACACACAAGGATGGAAACTGTAACGTTTTTATAATCATTCTAATTCTATAAGGAGTAGAGATTTCCACACCACAACTATAAAAATAAATGGCAAGAAACAATCTCGCTGGAATTTTTTTCGGAACATTTTTCCAGCCAACAAATGATGAATACATTAAAAGCCAATGAGAATTCACAGAGTTTTTGTGCATTTAAAGCAGCTGACAACATGCAGTGCATGCTTATAATATACTTCATACATTCATTTTCTTCAATCCTATGGGTTTTAACTCATTAAAATTAACTCATTCAACCACACAATGTAGACTGAGCTGTTCATGTATAAAATAATTTCTTTAAGGTTATAAGTTATATGGTTGACAAATATTGTATATACAGTCAAGCCAGAAATCAAGCATTAGGAAAATCGTAATTACCCTCAAGGGATCAGCTGTTTTAATAAACTCAACAGGAGAAAAACAGAAGCTCTCTGCTGTTGGTTTGTGGACAATCACGGCTAAGACAAAGGAGCTCACTGAGGACCTGCGGCTGCTCACAGGTCAGGAAAGGGCTAAAGACCATATCTAAATGTTTTGAAGTTTCAGTGGCTACAGTGCAAAGAATTATTAACAAACTAAATTTAGTTGTTTGGCCACAATGATATCGCCTTCATTTAGCGTATAAAAGGAGATGCCTTCAACCCTAAGAACACCATCCCCACTGTCAAACATGGGAAACTAATGTTTTGAGGGGTGTTTTTCAACGGGTGGACCAGGAACCCTAATCACAGTAAACGGCATCATGAAAAAGGAGCAATACATCAAAATTCTCAACAACAACAACATCAGGCAGTCTGCAGAGAAACTTGGCCTTGGGCTCCACTGAACATTTCAGCAATAATTTTTTCCAGAATGATGCTTCTTGTACATTGTCTTATCATTTGGGTAAAAGTAACTTTAAGTCAGAATTTGCCAGGGTAACTGAATAATTTTGGGCTTGACTTGTGTGTTTGTGTGTAAATGTATATGTATATATTTTTTTAAATATTATTTATTACAGAGATAACGGCAAGAAACATTTGTTTTGTCTAACAAATATAACACGACCTGTGTAGTCTGGTTCACATACAGAGAAAAAAAAAAAAAAAGATACCAGTTTGAATCAGTTTTCTGTATAATTTATATTCTTAGCAGATAGAGAGTTTCTTTCACTATGTCAGGCTTTGCAAGCAAATGGTCATCATAACCTAAATTTATAAATGCAGTCATTAAGAACAGGATTTTGTGCCAATAGGGTTTCATTTTGGGTGGGAACATACAAGCATCAAAATAGCTTGCTGCATCATGAATTCATCATTTCTTCACTCTTGTTAGTGAATCTTTATCTAGTCTGACTCACTTGCGCTGTTTTTTCTCCAGGTCATGGTTGCGGCTCTGCTGCCCCTCCAGGTGCAGTTTGGTGTCCTGCAGCTCGGCTGTCAGTCTCTGGCATTTCTTCTTCAGCTGCTGCGCCACGCGCTGCACCTCTTCATTGTCTGCCTGCAGGTCTGTCAGCTAAACACACGGTTTCTCAGTGAGTCTGTACAGGTGGATCTGTCCATCCAATGTGTGTCTTGTCTAGATGTATGACTTTCAGCTAATACATTCAAGCTTGAGACAGTACATGCTGTTGTGTTGGACCACACTGACAATACGAGTCAAATCTGAGTCTTTATGACATGTTGGTTATTTTGATAGAGTAAAGTCAAAACGGATGCTGGGAAGGGATATTAATTTCATAATGATACAAAACAAACCTGTGACCCTGGACCACAAAAAACAAAACAAAACTGAGATGTAAACTTTTCCATTTATGAAGGGTTTGTTAGGATAGGACAATATTTGGCTGAGAACTCCATTTATTTGAGCATCTAAATCTAAAGGTGCAAAAAAAAAAAAAAAGCCTTTAAAGTTACTCAAATTAAATCCTTAGCAATGCCTATTAGTAATGAAAAAATTAAATTTTGATATATTTACGGTAGAAAATTTGCAAAATAACTTAAACATGACTTTTACTTAATATCCTAATGATTTTATTTATATATATATATATATATATATATATATATATATATATATATATATATATATATATATATATATATATATATATATATATATAAAATGACATGTTTATGAAATTGACCCAATAAAATACAATATCTATTGCTACTTTGACCTAAATTTTGTGGTCAGGATTACATATGAAGCCTGCATTGTGTACCAGACCAGAGCTGTCAGCATCTGAGTGTGTAAAAATGTTCTTTGCGTGCCTAAGAGGCGTCTTTACCTTTCTCTCCAGCTGCCTCTTGTTTTGCTGCTCAACCTCTGGTTTTATCATCAAACTCCTGCTGGAGTCTCTTCTTGTAAACTCGATTTCTCTGATGGCTCTCTCATACTTGAGCCTCCATTCTCCACCTAAAAACACAGTCAGTGATGATTATGGCCTCACAATTCATTGAGAGATGGCCTTGTGCGATTACTCCAATGCAAAAGGCTCTTTTTTTAATTAAATAAATATGTCGGTGCTTCAAAGCAAAGTGGCAGCACCCTTTTGTCTGCTGCGCATAGTCCAAGTACTCCATCTCAGCAGGTTCAGTGCACTTGTAGTTTGTGGTGCAATTTGAGATGTCAGATGTCTGTCATAAAACAGTTAAATCATATTATTTGGAATCATAATTGCAATATGATTTTCAAGATGGGCCAGATTGTCGATCATTCCTAAAGAGAGCCAAGGTTTAAACTATGGACCTCTGCCAGGAAATTTCCTGCTCAATCTTTTTGATCATGTCTCACACAAAATGAAATGCGACAGATATGCCAACAAACTGGGGAAAAAAAGTCAAATATACACAATTTAATAAATCAAAGCAGAAAATAAAATGCTCTGAAACTTAGATATGAGGGTGGCTTGCGGAATGGAGCCAATCCACATTACCACCAGAGAACGTAATAGCTGGAAAGGGAATAAATCAAATGTTGGTGGATTAGCATTAAGCCTTAGAGATCAGCTGTGTGACACTGAGATGAGAACAAAGCCGTCACCGGTCTGACACATGCATTAAAATGAGCTCAGTTCATGCAGAGTTGATTCTAAGAACAGCACTACTGAGTATGATCGGCGGTCAGGCTTTCATAAGCAACAATATAAGAAATAGGAAGGACTGAGGAAGAAGCAGTAAGAGTAAGTGTGTTTATGTTGAGAGGAGAAAAACAGAAGCCACTTTCCAGGAATAAGGTGTAAAATATGGATTAAATTAATTATTTCCCTTTACATCAAATTTGAATGAAAGGAAGTCCTTAACCTTCTTCAAAAATATTGATCATCAACCATGAGATTATCAGCATAAACCGACAATGAAGCTAGACAGTTATGTTTTATTTTTTTAAATAACATTTGCAAAAAATGCAGTTATATTATTATTAATATTATAATAAATTCTAATAGTATACTCCAATAAGAAATATCTGTGGTTGACGCAGGCTTTTTAGTGAACGATTAAGTTCTTGAAAATGTTCTCAAAATGTTCCTGTAAACTTTTAAAAGCAATCACTCCAGTCTTCAGTGTCGCTACGATATTCAGATTCTGCTGATATTATTCTAATATACTGATTTGCACTAGAAACATTTCTTACTATTATAAATGCAGAAAACTGTTGTTTTTTCAGGAAACTTAGTTTTTTTATTAATACAATATTAATATAAACAGAATGTAAAACAGTGGTTTTCTAACCCTGTTCTTGAAGTGCAAAACTGTCAGTAAATATATATATATATACACACACATACATACATACACACACACAGACATACATATATATATATACACACACACACACATATAATCTTGATTAATGCAGTTAACACTGCAATATTGTTAAAATGGAAAAAATCAAATACAATCAATTTAGTTGTCTTTATATCATGAGGCAAAAATGGGTCTAGTCTATAGTCGGCATTACAAAAAAAAAGAAAAAATCTGGTCAAGCCAGATTCAAAATGTGCAAAGTATTACTTTACAAACTGGAATATAAGCTTTCTGAGCAAAAAGTTGATGGTAAATCTATTGAATTGTTGATACGGGTGGGCCCAAAAATTGATCTGATGGGTTTAAAGTTTCTTTCCACGCTAGGTTAATTTTTATGTTAGATAGAGGATTTTTGTATCTAATAAAGTTCTCAAAAGCAAACACATGGATTTTTGTCTCACTTTAAAAAAAAAAAAAAACGACAAACCAAATTTTCCTCTTAGAAAGTTCCAGCTACCGCTATAAAGGAACTAAAAAAGTAAGAGAGACATGTAGAGAGCGTGAAAGTGCAAGAGCGAAAGCGCATGGTTTATGCTTTCAGTGCCCCTGGCACTCCATAAACAGCTTAATGAGAGCAGCAGCCCTGATGCTACAGATTATTTTCATTTGTCTGGAGGAAGCACGCTGAAACGTCAGCACACCTGGAAGCTCTCTCCTCACCACAGAGTCGCATGTTTTTACATTCATGGAAATCGCCCCAGATAACCTCTCACCCTGCCAAACCATTCAGGAAGGCTTCTGATAGTTTGCTCAAGAAGTAGCCACTGCGAGGAATCCTCATGGTTCCCGCTGATTCCAAACTCTTCCGTCCAGGAAGTGACATCACAAACTCACCAGGTGTCACTGCTGCCCATTTCCCCCTGCTGAGCTCTGATGCTCCGTATGAATGGTGGGCCCATCACCTCCATCTCCACATAGACTCCATCTGCTTTTCTTCATAAAGGCCAAACTTGGCCTGACAAGCAAACACACACACACGCACACACACACACACAGATGTCAGACGCAGAACACATCAGCTTTCTGTCTTGCAGGGAAATACTCAGCCTCATCTGCTCACACAGGCAACCTTGAGCCCAAGAGACACATAAAACACACACACACACACACACACACTCCAGGTATACAGAGACAAACACTGCAGTCTCTCGGCCACACACACACACTACATCTTTCATTGATATTTAATATGAGACGACACAATTTGTATACTGCTCACGTCACTGCATGGTCTGCATTGTCTGTGCATTGCAGAAAATATCTATTTCAGGCATGATAGTACTTCTCGAAAACCATCAAGTCACAACTCTCTCTGTTGAGATGAGTGTGTGCGGTACTGCAGATCCTTCATGTCTTTCAGCCTAAGCCTCCGAGGTCTCGACTCCAGCAGCTGCGAGCAGATCACCAGAGCATGCCACTGCCAGCCTGATGAGAGTTCTGTGATCTGGAAATACACACTTAATGAGGTGAACGGAAGTGCGCACCACTCAGATGAAGTCACACATGCTGCAAACTTTAGGAGTTGTGTATGAGTTCACTTACCACATATGTAACACTTTACATCTGGGTATCATAGCTCACATATTTCACACACAGATGAGAGATGGTGACGGCGTGAGGTCTAGGATCTACATTGTGTGTGAGATTTTGAAGTGTTGTGAAGTGTTACTTTGTATACTGATGCAATACTATATATGTGGCGTAAATAACCGGACATTAAATCTTGGCTGTGGATGCCCCAATGGACATGTAAAATGTGAGGATGCATTATGCTTTGCATCAAACTGACAAAACGCATAACAAAAACTAATGCACCTATCAAAAATATGCTTACATTATGCTTAGTTATGCTTTAATCTTATAGAACACATAGTTAAATTCATGCTTTATTTTTTTTTCTTGAATAATAAATCATGAAAGATATTATATGAAGTTAATATCAACTCTATGTTGCAAACTTACTAATTAATGTAATCCTAGTCATTTTGCTGTTGTCACAAATTTGTTATCTAGGAATCACAGGTAATTACTGGTAAAGGGGCTTACTAAAACATTGGTATTTGTTATGTGACAAACCTGAAACTTGAGATTACCTCCCTTCAAATCCAGTTCAGATTCAATTTAATTTAAAGTGAATTATGCTTTCAGCACTAACCTTGCTTTCCAGTCGGTCACTATTGAGTCTCAACTCATTCCTCTCCTTCAACCTCCAGCTTCAACTTGAGTTGCTGAATCTCCTCCAAAAGACAGATAGGCAATCAAAGGAACATAACAAGACACAGTCAGGAAAGATAGATGACAAAATTCAGCAGATATGTGAAAAATGACCACAGACAGTCAGGCATTCAGACACAATGATGTTTTTACCATATTTAGCCAAGATAGAGATAGACAGGTGAGATAAATTAGAAACGGTAATAGAATGACAGACAGGTGTGAACCTCTGCCCCGTGTCTGCATCAAACCTCCTCCCACTTCCCTAAACTTTTCTTGCCAACTTGAGAGAACTGCAGGCTACAGCCAACTGGCTGCAGCCTGAAGGTCATGTTTGCAGAGGATAGTGACTCTGGGTGTTTGTTTTTAAAAGCAGACCACTGGGAGGCAGTGTCAGCACCTGTCTGTCTCTCGAGAGCACGCTGACTGCATGGCTGACAAGCACTCAGCGGCGCCCACGATCAAAGACGCAGACGAGCACGCATTACCGGCAGACATGCTAATGCACTCTTCGCTGGAAGCAGGAGTTGCTTTGATCCAGCAGCTTAGCTACATAGGTAATGTATGCATACACACAGCCCTGCCACTCTCCGCACACACACAATAAACACACAACTTACAAACACTCTGGATTGGAAGTAAGCTGCAGAGACGGTAATCAAAGAGACGGTGCACTGGAGCCACAGTTGAATTTGAGGACACTGGCGTGGAGAAACTGAGAGGGGCATTAAAAGCCACACAGATGGGCTTTAAATTCAGCTGTGCTATTACAAAAGCAAACTCTGTACATGAGCATGCCTATTTATATCTGAAGGGTTAGCGAGATGACGTGGGCGCTACGCCTTTGCCGCTGATCTGTTCCTCTGTAAGCTGAACTCGATGAGGACGGACGGGTGGTGAAGAGCTTCCACCACGGCCAGCCTTTTTAACACTCGGAGTTCTTCTTGATGCTTTTTCGGATGCCGATTGCCAAGTCCTGATCTGGAAAACAAAGCAGAGTGTTTATGACTGCATATCTTTCCACCGCTGTGCTTGTGAGAAATTGTGTGTCTTGTAAGTACAGTGGTTCAAACTAATCGAGATGGACAATAGCAGGCCTGTGTTTAGAGTGTTAGGGCTCACAGTCAAAAGAGCTTCCTTTGGGGAAAACTAGCACTGAATGGACTCCTTTATCTCCAGGACGCCCACGCACGGCCCGTAATAAGTCTGAGGGTGTGGGATTATTGACTTAAACAGAACCACCAAGAGGTAAAAGAGGAGGCAAAATGTTTACAATGAAATATTAAATAAAGTATTAAGTAAATTAATATTTCGTAAAAGTTTAAAATGTTATTATTTAATATATTATTTGTAAAATATTTTAAATGAAACATATATATGGCAAAATGCATTTTCTTTTTTTTCTCTTTATTCATTACGCTAGACTCCTACTTAAGAATTAATACATTAGAATAAATTTAAATGTAGTTTAAAATGTACATACAGAAAACTAATAAAAAAGAAATGGTGTGTGTGTGTGTGTATATATATATATATATATATATATATATATATATATATATATATATATATATATATTATACACACACACACCACTACTATTTATTACATTATTGTAATTTTTTTCTTCATCATCACATTAGGTAGTCCTACTTAATAATTTACAAATATAACATTATTTATTAATTGTAATAGATATAAGAGATTTATAAGAATTTTATAAATCTAAAGGTGTATGTATATGTAAAAACATTTTTGGTAATTTGTCCATAAATTAAATAAATAAATAAATAAAATGTGTTAATTAATTCCAGTCAAGAACTATTACTAACATTGCATGAACACATAGTCAAATATCTCAGTGTGCAAACCCACTTCTATTTCCACTTTGTAATTAGTTTGCAAAAAGCTGCTCTACCCATCAAGTGGACATAAACATGGTTAGTAACCTCTCAGCAAAACACTCCATTACTTGTGTTGATCACAGAAAAATAACTGGAAAACAAACACATTTTCAATGGGGCCGCCAGAAGGTTATACAGAGGAGTGATTCTGGAGTTTAATTAACTGTGTAGTAGAAATGCAGCTCGGCAAAGCCCAAGCTCCTCTGGAGTAATTCAATTAAACTCACCACTGTTTTCTGGCAGCTGATTTAAACTTTACAAGAGATTTACATGCTGCAGAAATAGGGACGATTCAAATAATAGAGGATTATCTGGAAACCCAATTAGACAGGCCCAATTCAGCACATTAACGGACGAGTCCGGTGCACGTTATGCTCGAGCTATGTCTAATTTATCATGCAGAGAAAGCTCTGGCATAACAGAGGCGACGTTGCGGCTTCCATATATGCACCACAGCTCATTTGCCACGCTTTGACCACAAATAAATGCCTACAAACAGCCATCTAAACAGCTTGTAAGAGACGGAGAAATCAGGAAGAGCCTCCAATTAAAAATGGTCAGCCTGGGAGGAAATGGTGCCTGTGAGCCTTGGGGCCTAGAAGAGCCGATGCGACTCCAACAAAATCGGCCACAACTTTCCCAACAGGTGTGTGGTTTGAATCTGAATAATGGATCAGCAGGTGGCCTTCATCCGCATCGCATGAACACGAGGACATTTGAGGGCACCTGTTCACACTTCTGGAGTGAAAGCTTGTGCTCCTAGGTGAGTTATCTAGACACACGCATTGGCATTCGTGAAATTCCCAGCTCCCTCTAGTGTCATTTTGGCTGAATGTCAAAGAAACTTGGGAGGAGCCGCAGCTTCCAAAGAAGCCCACGTGTTGTTCTCTCTCTTTCAAATGCCCCTCACAGAGACAAACAGAAAGGAGAGAGAAAGACAGAGAAATCTGGAGGGACTGGAGTCTTAGCATCGCACTCAAAAACTGGAGCAGACTTCACAAAGCAGATCTCCTTCCATTATCGATCTGAGAGAGAAACAAGCAAATTGATTTTCCATTGTAAGTGCCTGTGGTTTGCCACAGGGAACCTACTTCTCCCACATGGACGTCTCTCAGGATCTGCGGTAACAATTCAACTCACTGCTTGTCTTGACATTAAATACATCCTAGTAAACCAGGAAATAACTCCATCACACGTTTCCACATTTCGCTTCACTTTTTTAGATTTGGAAGAGGATACTGAGATTCGGTTTTCATCACGAAGTCAGCTCTTGCACAACATAACCAGACTTTTAATCAGAATGATGGTTTAGTTTGCACATACGACTGGAAGACCATCTTACAAGGTGTAAAATAACTGATCAGAAGTTTATTTAGCTGAAAACACCATAAATAATTCATATGTACTTTTATTTTTCCATTTAAAAGTTTGGGTCGTACAATTCTTTTGATGTGTTTATGCTAGTTGCCTATATGCTCACCATATGATGGCATTCAGTTGACAAGAAAATGCAGTGAAATATATTATAATTTACAAAAACTAATGTATTTCTATTATGATAAAGCTGCATTTTAGTAGCCATTACTCAAGTCTTCAGTGTGTTGTATGATCCTTCAGGAAATCATCCAAATATGCTGATTTGTTGCACAAGAAATATTAAATCTTGATATTTAACTATTCATAAATTAAAAGAGCCAAAGAAATGTATAAATGTCTTTACTGTCACTTTTAATAAATCCCATTGGTCAAAAGTATTCCTTAAAAAATAAATAAAGCAGTAGTTAATGCCTATTTTTCAAAAAAACAAGGTTTAAATAAAAAAGACAGACAGAATGTCAATTTATGCAGTGTTAGGCAACAAAGCATCAATGATTTCACAAACATACCTTAAAATCCTGGCATAATATAAAATAATCTGCTTGTGGATATTTAATTCTAGTTCCTCAACAGTGTCCTTGCACTAATTTTTAAAAGATCCAACAAGTCACTATCCAGAAATCCAAACCCTGTGATTATTTCTATATTTCAAATATGATTATTTGTGTAATTTTTCCTCTGTGAGATTACATAAAACCATTTAATCAGATTTAACTTGTTGTAGGGCAAGGATGGCTTGTTTTGTAATATTTATTATATATTGACAAGTTTTTTATGTCTGAGGTTACAGACCATCAGAAGACTTCTACAGCTACAACCCAGCATAAATCCTCTCAGACTGATCACTCAGTCTCATGCGGAAGCACAGGTTTCTGACATGTGCTTGACAAAAGATTTTTCTAAGGAAATAAATTCCTTTGGGGACAGGTTGCTGTGATTCAGAGGCATCCAGACAAGGCTCTTTGTTGGGACAGTAATTTTACAGAAAGCATAACAGTGAATCCGCCAGCAATAGAAAGCCCCAGCATTTATCGGCGAACTTCTTTTTCAAATGAAGTAGTTAAACAAATCTAGAAGTACGGAAACACATCTTTATGGCAACAGCTATAAAGAGGCTCACTTACAACCACACATTGTTACAAAAGACACCCTACTAAACAAAAGAGGCAAACACAGATCTAAATGCAGAAAACAACCCCCTGCTAACATCAGACGATACAAATGCAAACAAACTCATTCAAACTCCCTTTACTACAGTAAAACATCCAATAAACAGTCTTGTCTCCCTGTCAAGAGTTCTGAGGTAACTGAAACAAAGTCTTCCAAGGAAAGCCTTCTAGGTTTGTGTACAACACTGAAAGAGGAAGTGGATGTTGTTGATGAAGCTGTATTGCCAAGGCAGATGACCACAGAGGGCCTAGACAGGCAGCTTGAGAAGGGCATCGAGACCTCACCTCCTTCTTTCACACAAACTTTACTTGAGAGACAGGGGCCTGTGTCTTGTCAAGAGACGGAGACAGAGTCACAGGAACTGTAGACCGGCCTCACACTCTGAGCCAATCCTACCTGAGGCAGCATGAGCGTGGGAAGTGGAGGGAAGTGAGAGTAGAGTACAAAGGATCAGAGACTGAAAGGAAAGCAGAACAAATACAAGACGCTACTGCTTAAACCTGCAAGAGACGGAGGAGTGGCAAAGCAGAATTAATGGACAGAGGGGGCAGAAGTAGAGTGCAGGCAGAATCGAGCAGGCCTGCATGGAGGGCAGGTGGTGTCTTCTTCCTGGAGATGCTCTGATTGGAATGTTATCTGTCGTGCTCGAGGCCAGGTTGTTAGAGGGGATTTTCAAGACAGCACCGACATTCTGATGGACTCTGGAGACAAACTCACCACAAATGAACTGGAAGCACTGGAGAGCTCTGACTGACGCCTCAAACACAAACATTTCCTTCCGCTTGCTAGAACAAAGTGTGGCTTAAAATGATTTAGGTAGGGTGTAAATTATTTAGATTACGAGCTTACCTTTCTTTTCTTGAAGGCTTGTCGGGCTGGAGCAGCTCTGCAAGCAGCCTGGAAACAGGGTGATGCTGCGCCTGGTTTGACATTCTGTGCTCCTCAGCTTAGCCAAAACTCCTGCCCTGAAGAACACCTGCAAAAAAACAGATGAAGGGAAAAGAAAAACAATTTAAAGCCCATAAATCACTACATCTTGGTTAATGGTACAATTTTAATAAAATATTTTGATAATTTTTTTTTTTTACATTTGTTTTTGTTAATATAATGTTATACAAGTTTATTTGAATATACTATTAAAAATTTATTGGTACAATGTTACGATTTAATTGGTACTAATATATATATATATATATACATACATACATACATACATACACACATCGCACACATAAATATATAAAATACATATCTGTATATGTGTATAAGTGATATATATAAATTTCATAGTTCCACATTCCACATACGCACACGTTCTACAGCAACCCCGTCTGAATGCTGTGAGGATTTTCTCAAACCTCTGCCCATGCTCTGTCACTCGTAATTTTCCGCTCTGTGGTGGGTAAGCCAAACCAGTTGATTTAACACTCCGCAATCCAACTCCATTAGCCATTTAACTGTGAGGAAATTCCTGAGGAAGTGGACTTTGCTTTTTTTCCCCATCGTGCGCTCATCAAATTCCTGTGGACATGGTCTAATTGCATTAGCATTCTATTAGTTTTAAAGATGGATTAATCTAGATGAACAGAATCCTGAATTAAAATTGCACAAACTAAAATCTGAGAGCCTGTGCTGGAAAGAAGGCACTGCTATGGGAAATTGGTTTGAGAGAGTATATATATATATATATATAATATATATATGTAATAATATTTAAATTGAGAGAGAGAGAGAGAGAGAGAGAGAGAGAGAGAGAGAGAGGGAGAGAGAGAGAGAGAGAGAGAGAGAGAGAGAGAGAGAGAGAGAGAGAGAGAGAGAGAGAGAGAGAGAGAGCCCACTGCTGCAATTACTACTCATCTGAGTGGAATGGCAACAAATGCCTCTGATTGAGCCTTTATCTGGGAGCAGCTCTGCAGTATAATCTTTCCTTTTTACATCAAAGGCAGCCAAGAGCCAGTGATGTAGAGCCTTGGTTATTGTTATTACAGGAGGCACCCTCAGAGCTCCAAGCATCAGATCATAGGGGAGAATGGAGGTTATGAATGATTCCATATTCATGTAAAGTTTGACAGCTGTGACCCCATGGCATTTCACTGCCAACCTAATGGTACCATACAAATAAAATAAAAGGACAATATGTTACCTGAAATGCTCCCCACAACCCTTACAACCCCGTGAAATTAGAACATCAGGGCTGGAGCTACCTGCTGGGTAGCCACTACACTCATACACCCATACACAACACACACACACACACACACACACTTATCTGCTTTCAGGCAGGTGTAATATCAGAGAGGGACCTTCCACCTCAGAGAGAGCAAGGGAAATTGAGTTTCATTTTTCAATGCCAGTGAAGACAGCTCTAAAAAAGGCCTGATATCACCTAAACGAACTTCATTCATGGTCCTCTGAATCAAATGTAAGATTAGTGGAGATGTTAAAATACTCACTACATTACCCACAGCATCAGGAGCATGTGCGTAAACACTTTTACTGAATTGCATCATCCCCAGAGACTGCTGGGAAGGGTTCACTTGAAGAAGATGATGCTAGTGTTCAGAATGTCTCCGCATGCGGCCGTTTGTTAGCTGTCGCCCCATGACATTCACCCAGCAGGCCTGCATTCTGGCCAGGCTTTTCCTCACAAGAGCACTGGAAGGTCAGGTGGAGGGAAGGTTTCACAGGGTCAAATGGCATCAAGCCCATGGAAACCAAGAGAATGACATTCTGCGAAGAGAAGTGGGAAACTAATGGTAAATGGAGGAGTGCAAAGAGAGGAGCTTGTGTGTGTCTGTGGGGGAGTCGGATTTAGATGGATGGCCTGGTCGCTAAGTGTAACTGTACAAATGACTGTTTTCAATAAGCAGTGAGGGAGTTCATGACGTTAGATCCTGTTCACATCAACACTGACCATGTAAAAATGTCCTAATGTTACAGTGGCATCTGCACACTAGACATTGGGGGCTGACTTACTAAACAGGCAAATTAGCATTAGAGCGCAATTCTATAAAATACTGATGGGAGGGAAAATTTTGCAGAGGATTTACTGATACAGAGGTGCAAATCAGCACTGGTTTTACGCTCAATTCGATTACACTATCATGTGGATGATTCAATTCAATCCAATGACATTGCATCACGATTATATTATATTCAATTTATTTATTATTAAACAACTAGCAGGTACTTTAAAATAATTGTTTTCTGTTATATTATTCATTTTTAATACATATAAATAATCATAAAAATTCAAAGTAGGTCTAAATACAGCTTCAAAACACACATACAAATATAATATAACAAGGCCAAAAAGACAATTACAAGTGGGAAAAAGCACTTTCATTATCTGAGAGTGCCAAGCATCGAAAGTTTATAGAATCATAGTTAAGGGTTTTCTTTTCATCAGCATTATTGCCATTTGGTTATTAGAGAGATCAGACACTGCCGCTGAACAGACTGCTTACACTAATGGCCAGATATATTTCCACATATCAGATGTTTTGTCATGTTCTGAAACATGACTGACTGTTACTGGACATCGTCATAGAAGTAAAGGTAGATGCAAGTAGCATTGTGAACTGTCACTGAATGGTGACAAATGACCAGCTTAATCTACAAAAGAACAGCACAAGTTGTGCCTCGTTTAAGATGATAATCGTAAAAAAAAATAATAAAATTTATGAAATAAAATAAAAATAGCCACCGTCTGATATAGATCACCATCAATGTTGTAAAGTAGAATTTCAAACTGATGGCTAATTAATCAATTGTGTATTTCCGGACATGTTTTTATCTATTCGCATTCCATAATCAGCTATTTATCAGAATGTCATTATTCTGGCTCCTTTCCAGGTTCGTTGTTTGTCTGGAAGCACAATATCTCAGTTGGGCCGATTGGTGCTTCAGGAATGTATCACAAACAAGCCAGAGTAAATCCAAACAAAAGCAAGCCGGTGCCTCGCCAGAATCAATCTATCGCCCGCAGAAGATGCACGCGCGAATTCTGTTTAACTATTCAAAGTTTAGGAGACCTGTAAGAGCACAAATCCCAGCCTGGCCTCGCGGCTCAGAAACTGAATAATTGTCTTTCGCCTCCAAACACGCTCGCCAATGAGGCCTGCCAACGATGCTAGGCCATGTCCCATCTGCAGCTTAGTATCTGAAAGCGCCGCCCATGAGTTTCACGGCTGAGGAGTGAGACGCAGCCTTTTTGGTTTGTCACCCTGCCTAACTTTCATCCAGATGAGCACAGCGAGAAAGAGCGGATTAAAAGCCCTGTCTGTGTTCCAAGAGGTGTAGAAGAAGCGTAACGTTTCAATCTAAATGGAAATCATGCCATCTGTTTGAACTGATCCTGTGACTCAGGCCGAATCTGTATGCCACAAACTGGACTCCACACTGATCCATAACATAGAGCGACTGAATATGTAAAGTCTTTCTTTTTTTTTTGATGAATTTAGAGTCAGATTGTGGATTTAAAAACAAAAAACAATGACGCTAGTTATTAACGTTAGTTAAGTTTTAATTGTATGCAATAAATTACTTAACATGCATCATATACACTCAGCAACATTTGCTCAAGTTAATTATCCTGAAACCTTACATTTTAATTTGGCATGTGTGTTTTCTTTAACTGGTAAGAAGCCTTCACGTGGCTTTCATGTTTGCGTTGCTGGGGATGTCAAGAGTTTAAATTCTCTAATCTTAAAACTGCCAGACACGCCTGTGATTGGGCACAATGCTCAGTCACAAAACACACTAAAATAGATGCAATGCGAGTGAACTGACAGATAAGTGTATTGACACTTTTCCAAATCGCAATCTTGCCTGATTTTTTAATTCAATTGAGAAGTGCCGTTTAGTGTGCTGAAACACGACACTTTCTGATGGCTAGGAGTGACAGATTGCTATTGCAGTAATACACTTCCACTGCAAACCTTTAGCAATATTATCATCTTTAATGTTTGGAACATGCATTGTGAAGAATGACTTACCCTGCTCAAGCCCATGTGATAACTGCTTTTTTCCAGCTCAAGAGACTTGCAGCTCCTAACAGCCTGAAAACACACAGACACGCATGTACCAAAACACAGAGACAGACATAAAGATTTAGTATGTTGTCTAGCCCAGAGAGGCACCAAGTGACAGAGGTTGACTGGGGTGGCTCTTCTGTCCAAAAGTCAAGCCACCTTGGGGAAACCAGGTCACAAACAACTGTCTTAATGTCTGACCCCTTCTTCCACTCACCCATGAGTAAGTTTCTTCCTGACAAGATGTCAGGCAACAAATAACATGGCAGGGATTAAAAAATTCTGTGGACTGGGATGATCACTTGCCAGAGTTTGAGCTAAAGCACAGGAGGTATTGAGGTTTCTGCAGGGGCACAGGGGCCGACTGGTGACTAGGAAACCATGGTGAGAGACAAGCTGAAAAAGCCTCAAGGTCTCAGACTGAGCAGCAGCAGAGGATTCACAGGTCTAATTGGAATCAAGGAGAATTTGTTACCAAAGAGAGACTCTGAAAAGTGTAGCAAAAAGCAACATGAAGATAAAGATCATTCTCCTGAGAAATATATTGGCCTATAACACGCAGCAAATACTGACTGGCTTCTGGAGTGCCATAAAAGACCTATACATACAGTACCAAATAAAAATAGTATGCCTAAACAACAAACAAAAAAGTATTGAAAATTAGGGACCAAAAAGTAAATTAAACCATATTGTTTCAGTATTACTTTCCTTACTTCCTCTGGTCCTTTTTATAATGTTATAAAATAAATAACATAAAAACTGGATCCTAACTGTATAATTTTGGTAGGAATTCAATTTAAAGAAGTTAAACTAGGAGCTGATTTTTGTTTCTGGCCAATAAAAATATGTAGAAAGAAAAGAAAGAAAGAAAAGAAAGAGGAGAAAAAGAAAGTGTCCTTGATCGATTAAAAAAAAAAAAAAACAACAAAATATTAAAATGAAACAAAATAGTTAATTTTGTTTAGCTTACACAATCACTATTTGACACATTACCATTTATGACCATTAAAAACAAACAAAACAATTTAAATATAAGCCTTTGGATCAAACTTAAGGTAATAAGAAACCTATGTTTTATTTAAATATGTACATAGTAATATAATAATGTACATATTTAAAATGTACACATATACAATACACACGTCCAGTGTATACACAAAAGTTCCCAAGTAAGACATTCCAGATCTTTGTAGGCTCACAACAGAAGCGGGTTGAAGGAGACAGACGCACCTGATAGAGTCTGTCACACTCTGGGCCCTGATTAAGCTTTATTATTCTGTCACCAGAGCAGAGCTGAGATTAAGGAGGAAAAGAGGTACTACAGCCCCATTAATCAACAACACAGCTCTCTGCCCTGAGCACTGTCATAACCACCATATTTGAAGAGCAGCTCAAAAAGGAGGAGCTAAGCGGCGCTTTTGGGAAAACAACAAACTCACAAACACATGACAGTGACACTCACTTTCATCGGTGCCATAATGTGTGTTCACTATGTTTTTGTCAGATGAGGAGTCAGTACATCAAAGCAAGTGACGGAACTCCGAGAAGACCAAAGATCGGGATAACCTTGAGGAAGAGGAGAGCGCAGGAGAAGGACAGGATTCTAGTTACAAGGTCTGTGGAGGTTCAGTAGAGAGCAAATGATAAAATTGGTCAGTCGCTATCTTGGAGAATGTTCTGTTTACTCAGGCTTTGAGGCAGAAATGTGCTAAAACATTTTCTGTGACATTTGCTGATTTCTTTACTGCAATGCGCCAAAAAGACTACTCAACAAAAAAGCCTGAACGTCCCAAGAATAAAAACGACATCTGGAAATGCTGGCAGCATCTGCCACGTAAGCCCCACAAAGGTCAAAAAGCCCTGCAAGAAAAAACGCGATATTCAGCAAAAAAGTCAAACCTGTGCGGAGATTTGAACTTTGAAATCTTTCTTCATACATTTTTCCACATTCTCTTCGGGCAAAATAAGGTCACAGATCGATAACCAGGTCATCCGCTATCTTTATCTAATGTTTAAATGCCTAGCTTTTTGAAGTCTAACTCATGGTAGATACGCAGGCGCCGAGCAGTTTGGAGCCACGCAGCTGTGCCTCGGAGCAAGCACACATCCAGCTGCATGAGGCCGCGGTCACAGCTCCCTGCACCATTCCCAGAGCGATGACGTCCTAACACCTTTAATCCCCAGCCGGGCGCTCTCTGCTTTAGGCAGCAGACAGCCAGCACCCTAACTGCATCGTGGGTCTATAAGTCATCCTACAGGAAAAAAATACAACAGGCAGTCATGTTAAGTATAATCCATTTTCAAATATTGGCCACATTTTGACAGCTTTTTCAGCAACAACATTTGCTTTACAGGTATATTACATTGTTTATTTATATTTATATTACATATATATATATATATATATATATATATATATATATATATATATATATATATATATATATATATATATATATATATATATATATATACACATATAAATAAATGTCCACTATACAAATAGGGACATCAGTTATCCTGGTTCAAGATATTCCATTGGCCATCAAAAACTATTTCATCAACTTCAGTCACAATGGTTGACTAACTTATTCATGAGGGTAACTAGTTTATCTAGATTTTCTTTCCATATTTTAGTGGCAGTACTTCAATTAGATGCTGGAGTTTTTAGCTCTAGATCTAAAACACATTTTGCATTTTTTCTGTTCCAGTCAAGGAGGTTCATATTAAGGTCTCATTCCGCGTTGCTCTCCATTCAAGCTGTTTTGAATGCATTAGTGTGTGATGGAATGCTTCACATTTGAAGTACTTACTACTTGCAGTTTAACTGAATGCAGAGGGACTTTTTTAACAGCCACACACCAGTGGTGAAGGCCTTTCTCATACTTGTGATGCCCTGCGCAGGCCACAGCTGTGTGATCCGCCTCAAGCCCAGCAATAGAGCTCCGACAAAACTGTGGCTCCCCTGAACGCCCCATAAACAAGCACTGATATTCTTCCAGAGAGAAGTACACACAGAATGAAATGGATCATTTAATCTTCCGCCAAGTCAATTATGCAACATTTGAAATAGCAACCATTACATCGTGACATAATCATATATCTCGGCAGTTGCTTTTTCAGTAACCAGCAACATTAGATTCTCAAACACTCAAACATATATTAAACATAAATTTTACCAAAGCAATTCAGGTAACAAAAATAACATTATAATAAATAAATATTAATAATAACAGGATAAATATGTCATAAAGATTGTGTTTTTAGCAACCCAAACTCGCATAGCATTTGCAGAAAGGAGCTTGTTAAATGTTCAGTACTCAGCAGGTACATATTAGGGTCTTACTTGAGAGTCCTGCAGTAAAATGGCTGCATTCTGGGAGGCAGGATTCTGTTTGGCATGGTTCAACCAGCCGCTAGCATCATATTCCACCAGTCAGTCCCATACAGACTCCAACAGGAAGTATGTGCCTTCACTCTTTAGCAGCAGGGCAGGCCTGAGGATGCATCGAGCACATGAGGTTGCATGGCTTTTCAAGTGCCACTGGCATTTATATGTTATAGTATGTGCGTAGGTGGGAAGTGGAGGTGTACTATGTACTGAGATCTTGCCTTCCATCCACAGGGCTGTAATAACTGAAGAGTCTCTCCAGTAGAGTTTCTCTGAGCCCCCAAGGCAGAGTTTCTCCTCCATCAGCTACAGCAGGCCCTCGCCTCATCTGTCCTGCCAAGGTCCGCACTCCAAATCAGACGAAATGCCAGAACGCCAGCAGATAGGCTCGGTAAAATAAACCGGTGAGCAGGGGACATAAACTAATTCAAACGCCACCCGAGCTCCCAATTCTCCAAATGAATAGCATATACTTTAATATCTAACCCTGTAAAAGCCTGACATAAGCAAATTAACATTCAAAAATCATATCGTAATTTAAAATCAAGCTCTGTAAACTTTATTATGGAGGGCAAACATGTAATACTAATAAAATATGATTCAAGGATGAACAGATGTGCTTGATGGTCACATATGATGCACACAATTCTAACAAGATTATCAATACATACTTTATTTGAAAATCACAAACCTATGTCTAGTATTCATGTGTTCGTTTGGAATGTTACAATTTGACAACAAGTTAAGTTGCTCTTATATCAGTCATTAAAAATCAGTGAATTTAAATACTATAACCAGTATCTAGTAGATTGTGTACAACAGCTTTTGTTCTTAATAAATACATGAAATACATGGGTAGATCTTTACAGATTTAATCCACGGAATAAAAACATGTGAACGCAGCAACTATACACTCATGCACCTAACGGTATGCACCGTATAAACTGGAAAGCACTACCAATTTGATCGTTCACTTCTTTAAATTTTTTTCATTTGTTGCACTCTTCACATGAATCATCAGTGCAAAATAACAAGACATTAGATTCAAAGCGCGCTGTAATTGTGGCTATAAGCACAGCTCGCCAATCTTCTGAACTTCCTCTATTAATTAATCAAGCCAAGGTCTACTCATCAAGACTGTGCATTGTTTAATTTACTTTTCATTTCATATTTGATAATGACCAAACACAACATTAGTCATTACATGTTAAATAATAACTTGAATAAGAGGAGGAGAAAACGAGGAAAAACATGAAACAGCCCAGTCTTCAATAAAGGCCTGCATAAGTAAGAGCTCCAGGGAAGAACAGGCAGGCATTTTTAAACTCATACCTTGTTGTCTACTTAAGCAATTAATACCAGTAATGGCTTCTCCCTTTGTTCTGCATTAATGACACTGACACTAGTAGGCTGTCATCAATCTGATGAGACCAAAAGTGAAAAGAACTTACAGCAATTACGCTATTTGCGAATATGCTCTGGAATGTGTCTCTTAAATATTACTTTTCACACTGATGAGACAGTCGCCACTACAGCCTCTGTCCTATTTCCATCAGGCGCAGATTGGCTAATTAATCACAGGCTGTTTTAACGAAAGCGCCAATTACTTGACTTTAAAGTGCTCATTTGACAATTTGCGAATTTCTTTTCAAAACTTCGCAAATTGAGGCAGAGAAAGGCTAAAAGATTACGTTATGACTAATGGCATTTATGACTTACTTACTATGGCGAACTCAGAATTGGTGATCGTGACCACTGGCATGCAAAACATTTCAGTAGTGACACTGGAGGAGATTGTCGAATAAATTCACACTACGGCGCAATCAGTCGAAGTATCACTGACCCATTCTAATCTAAAATCCTTTTGCCGAGATGTCGGTTAAATCCATTAATTTAATCATTACACTGTATACACACATATGCATATAGATTATGCAGGATGAAATGTCGCCAAAGCAAATAGATGCTTTGTAAAATAAAGTAAACATTATCGGAGTTTTTAAAAACTGCATACAGCTCACACATGTCTCTTTGATTCCAATGCGTCTGTGATTTACACAGGACCATACATGATCCCGACACATTTTGTGAGAGAGATACCACAATAAAAGTGCTTTCATTAACAAAGATGCTGAACGCCAGCCTCAGGAAGAGGGAGGGGGCGCTCCCCACCTCGGGATGCTCCACCCACACACATATACAGAGAAAAAGAACAGCCCTCTCCGCCTCTCACAATGATCCTGGCGCCACGCTGACACGCTGGCAGCAAACGACTGGCTAGATACGACAGTATAATAACTTACCACAACAGATAAATAACTTTGGAGGTTGAGTTTGCGTCAAACGACAAACTAAAAGGACACAAAAGTCATCGACTAGAACTTTCACAGTCAAACTGAATTTTCCCCTCAACGCTGTGAGAGACGAGGAAAACTCAGTGATCGCCAAGTCACTGCCAACAGAAAAGCACACATTTTCAGATATGTCCCTTTGGGGACAGGCTGGGATGCACTACAAAAACCTGAGGTGGAAAGAAAAGATGAGGGAGAGAAGAGTTAAGCACAATGCTTGAGTGAGGCTATCTAGAAGCGATAATGAGAGTGACGACTGGACTGCAATATCTAATGCAAGCTCTATGTTTTCCTAAACAGATAGAGGAGTATTAGTCAGCTATGATTTCAAAACTGATTTTTGGGTTAAAGGATTGTTGTAATGATACCATATTTTCTCTTGTTCTATGATTTTAGCCTTGTGGACAAGTATAAAAAAATAAATAAAAACAAGAGGCTTAACAAAATCGAATGATAAAACTCAAGCATGAAAATTGATCAATTCAAGACATTTGATTAAAGGTGCTGTAAGGATTCAGAGTGAAATGGCAGTCCAACAAAATGAATTTGGTGTCCTAAAATATCAGGCCAGTCTCTATAACAGCCCTATGTTCCAGAACTGCCAACACAGCGAGAGCGCTGACCAATCAGATCACTGAATTATTTTGCTGCCAATGATTTTACGCACTGCAGCAAGCAATCTCAATCAAAGTTAAAGCACATTGAGAAGTTGTTACTATATTGTTAATTTAATAGTCAGAATGGAGCAAAGGGCGGGGTTTAGGAATTACCAATGAATAAAGGTGTGAGGTGAGTAAAATTTCAAAAAAGTATGCTTAATACAAACATAAAACAAAAGTCTGTAGAAAGTCTCCATAGAATATCGCCACAGCAACGCCATTCCCTAAGGATCGATCCTCTGATTGGTCAGCACGGCCTGATTATTGATTTTGTTAACACAAAGTGCTGTTACTTGATTACGACAGCTTAGACAAACAGGTTAATTTTGTATAATTAAATTTGAGGTTGTAATTAAATCAACTCAATCGCATTTAGCTCATAGTAGGTGAGCCCAAATGAATGGAGTTTATAATTTGCTTTAAAAACCAACAAAAAAAAAAAAAAAAAAAGAATAATGAGAATAATAGGTGGACTGCTGCACCTCCTGTAGCGTTTCTAGCTCCTACAAAAGCCGTGGGAAAGCGTTGTAGACGTTTTGTGATAGTTGTGGGTACAGTTCCTCAAAGGTACCATGTCCCGCCAGAAACTTGGGTTCTGGAATCCCGGTGTGTCCACAATAAGCAGAGAGCACAGGAATGTTGACTCGACTTCAGCGCCTAACAGAACAAACATGCTGGGCATAGATATACATTTAATGCATGTTGTTTCAAACAATCCAGGCATTTTTCTTTGTCAGAAAAGAAACTGGGATGTATGTTAGACAATTTAGAAGCTCATTTGAGGAATGTTCTGACCGCTAGAGGTAACAACATTACCGGTTAACAAGTGAGATGACCAGAGTAAAGAGTTCAGAGTAGAGTCCAGCAGCTATGGCCTGTGGACACCCAGCAGAGCTGTGATCTTGAGCTGCGAAAACATACATTTTACGACTAACAAAGCCAGCAAACAGCTTTGTATCAGAGGTCTTGTATTGTGCTTATACTTACCCGAGTTTTCTCCTGTCCTGGGACATTCCTGGTTCCCTATGAATGAGGTGGATCTCTGTAAGGTCTCTTGGGCTGGTGTTTGAAGATAGAAGACGAGAGTTCTTCTAGGTAACCCCAGGCCGCTTTCTCTGGGCCCACTCATGCAAATTGCTTCCACCCGCTGTGAGATGTGCAATAGGACAGCACAAATACCATGCTGAATGGAAGCAACACTAATGACTGTGGGGCTCCTTATGGTATCTGACGAAAGTCTTATGCAATTCATTGATTACATATTGTATGTATTGCCATGTCAGCTTTAGAATACATAAGTTTTAGGTACAGATCCACTTTTAATCAAAATGGCAAAAAGCTTTTAGTAAGGAGAGCAGTGGTGTTCACCTGCCAATCGCAAATTAAAGTAGGCTGCAGGTCACGGACGATAAAAATGTGACTAACTAGGATTATGCTTTATTTGTGAATATCAGTTTGAAGGAAGTAGAAACTCGCTCCATATATATTTTTCAAGTTATTCAAATTTGTCATCCAGTCAATCACTGGTATTTACAAATCCATCTGTTACTTGCAAACACTTGCCAAATTAAGGTAGATGCCATGAACAAGCTGTGTGACAGGTTCTCATCCTCAAACATCATGAAGAAAACTACAAAAGGTAAAAACAAAAATACATCCCACAAAGGATTGGGCGGATTCAACTGAAAACGCATAAATTTTAGGATTACTGGCTACTGGAAATATTCTAAAACATCATTAAATATTAGTTCTGGGCACAATTAATTGTGCTTATACACACATAATAAATACAGTACACATACACATATTATATAAACAGAAATCCATTGGCTTGCAATGCAGTTAAACTACTAATTAACTAATTCCCAGCACTAGTAAAATGTCATGTTATTCATTTTGTATATGTCTAGGGCATATAAATCTCAAGTGATTTTTAAATATAAACAAAATATTTAGTTAAATATACTTGAATATAATTGGAATGTTTATTTGCAATTAGAATGGGGTTTGTACAATGTCATTTTGGTACCATATTTTCATTATTCAATGTTCAATTCAACCACTGTTGAAAAACCACTAACTCTCCATAAAAACTCTCACTTTCTAAACTGTTAAAATTGGACCGATGACATCCGTTTCTAATGTTTAGACATCCCAGAAACCGCTTAGACATCATAGAAAACGAGTCGCTTTTTAAAAAATCTTTCAAGGTTTTCAATTGTTTCCAGCGGATATTATAGTTCGACTGACTCCCAGAGCAAAAATCACAAGAAGAGTGACACGCAAGCTGCAGTGAGGTTGCTGCTGCAACCAGAAGAGGTCACAGAGAGAGAAAGATTTAAAACAACGCAGGCCTCAGAATAGATGAACGCCAAAATAAACAAGGAACTGAGAGCTTAACAGGCTTTTTATTTGTTTATGCCTTAACAACAGAAAAGCACTGCAGAAATGAAAGTCTCACAACATGGAGAAACACTCGAGAGCCTGAGCCCCTTTATAAGACAACAGTTACGATGCTCCCTCCTCACTCCACACATATTCCCACCAAAGTTTTATCTGCTTCAAGACTAAGACATCATATAAACCCTGAAAAAGAAAAGAAGCCTAGCAGAGAAATGAAAGAAGAAAGAAAAAAGAAGACAATAAGAATGCAAATGGAAAATGTCTGGCAAATTACGATAATAAAGGTAGAAAACCACACACATGCATACACAAATGAGGTGTCAGCTTGTTGTGCTGATATATAATATTCATGCTCTTTACCTTCATCAGCTTTGCTTGTAACGCATGCAACATGCAAGTAGAGAAGAAGAGGTTAGAAATACGATAGACATTTTTTCTGCATTGTACAAACAAGGGAACCAAAAATGTAATCGTAGCACACAAACTCTCACATATACACATATTGCTTGGCTCTTCTCCATGCATTTTCAGTAGGCATTTCACTGCATATTAGTAGTCACTAGTACAATGCACCTTTCATTGGCTGGCTAATAAATGGCAAAATAGCATATATCAGGACTAGTAACAAATCTAACTAATCTTTTTTTTGCATATTGTCATTTTGTATATTAATTAATTTTGTTTGTATATTTTGAACAATATTTTGTATATTAATTTATTTTATATATAATGTAGAAAAGTTATATTAATAGTTATATAAATACATAATTGTTTATAGCTTCTTTAAAAGTGGTATCAAAAGAACACTGGTAGAAATTGGGACTGTGGCTCTATGGTGTGAAATAACAAAATGTAGGGAAAAAAAAAAAAAACATGAAAATGTATCTTTCATTTTAGAGTTGAGAGGTTTATCATTAAATGTTAAAAGGTTTTTCTTTTTACGCTACAACATAGCACTACATTCATACATCAACTACCTGTGTACATGTTACATTGTAATTTATTTATTAGGTTTATTATTTCAGTTGCTTTGACTACAAAATCAATAAATGTGAATTAATAAGCCTGCTCATGGCAATTTTTGGTTATGTACTGCATACTACTATTCATTCGGGATCGGTAAGATCAATGTTTAGTGAAAGTATTACAAAATTCTTCCTGACTCTAAAGTTGATCTGCAGTGTTTTATCGTTGGATAAAAGCCTTGACACTTTTAAAAATGTACTTGTTTCTTTACCTGTAACAACAATAGACTTGAGCAAGGTAAATACCAGACGCAACACAAAGCAGAACAATACTGCCCCCTGCTGCATGGACAGTCATACAATGACTGAGTGACAGGAGACAAAGACATCTTTCATAATCACTCAACATACTGTCCTGAAGGTGAAAAAAGCTTTACCAGTTATGATGTTTGATGTCAAGAGAAGGTAGTTTTTAGTATCAACTGCTTACATTAGTACCTCCTGCACTAGTTTGAGAGAGACACAGGAATGACATGCAGGTAATGGCACAGAGTGCCAGACTAAAACGAACGGATCCACTGCAGATACATCATATCAGCAACAAACTACTACACATTACATACAGTTAAAACAGACCGATGAGCATGTATTAAAAATGCAGGCCAAACCCTTCATTATTGGATCATTTGGAAAGAGCTCACTTTATGATGTTATAAGACAACACACACACACACACACACACGCCACACACACACACACACAATTTGAATATTCCCAGCTATTTCTGAGTTTCCCATGACTGTGGACCCTTGGAGACGGTATGTAGATAGTACAGTTTAGAGTCTGGTGATTAAAAGGTTCATTAATACATCATCCTCTGACTGCATGAGGGGGAAGCGATATCACAGTGTGTGAATACTGGTTATCCATCTCATTAGAGCTAAGACACACACATCTCTAAACTCAACATCAAACTGTTTCCCTGAGCTGCTTATTCTGTCCTCTGTTTCCAGCTCAGTAAGCAGACAGTGTGTCAAAGTTCCTAATTAGTCAAAGTCTGTTTCTGCTGCTTGTTAGGCGTTTTTTGGAGCATTTTATCTCATTACTGCTTTTTGAAGTCGTCTCATGTGTAAAGAGAAAAAGCTGTCAATGTTTCTGTGAGTTAAATTAGCACGAGACAGCAGCGCGGGGCTTAAAGGTAAACTGAACCAAAGCAAGCTATTAAATCCCTAAATTCGCTTTCAAGGGTTTATGCTGGGTTATGGGTTTGCCATGATATGTCAGACTGACTGACTGAGGAGCATATTACCTTTCTCGGCTCCAGCTCCAAGATGGTAATGGCTCTGCAAGGATGAGCCACAGAGCTTGTTCATCAGAAGAGATGCTCAGAACCTCTATAGCCGCCTGCAGTTTAGTGAATCATTAGATGCCTTGTTTAACTCAGACTGCATACACACAATAATACACACACACACACACACAACAAAAGAATATTAGATGGCAAACAATGAAATGATTATGTCTGCTGCAACTCTATCCATTCAAAACTAACCTTAGTTTGGAGGCACAATCCCAAAAAAGCGCTGTTCTCTGCAAAGTGGTTAAAATGCAACTGCTCTGGTGAAAATTGAAATAATAAACTGCTATTAATTATACAGTTACTTTACAGATTTCTTCATAATAGTGCTTTCTTGAGAACAGAAGAAAAAGGTTCAAACTAAATAACTGAACGTTGTGAGATTATCTGGCAAAGTATCTGCTCCAGCCATGTAATAAAAACATTAAAAGGACTCGGCCCTGGTCGCTTTTACCACTGCAGCTTCTCCCAGCAGCATTGTCTACACATAAAAAGAAAGATCAATGAGTCTCGTGTAAATTCATTACAAAAAAAAATATTCCTAACAGAACTACTATTTATGCAACTACACAAAATAAATTATGTTCTTCGCCCATTTTAAAAGGTAAGTTTTAGCATTTTGATTACAGAATTATTACAAATATTAAGACAATATTTTAATTACTCATTATTATTATTTATTGAAAAAAACTTATTTTATAAAAGGTAGCAGGGGTTGTTAGATTGCCATTTAGCCATTAGTGAGCATAATGTGTATTTTACATAATTTATATGACTCAAACAACCTGAATGGAGGCAGAGGCCACCTGGATTGAAGCCTGAAGCCAAAATCCAGCGGTATCCATCTGGGAAAAGCGCTTGCTTATTGTTCGTGGAGGTGGCACTGTTTCCAAAGGCCCTAGGATTGTGCAGACAGCTGCCATTTCTCAGCTGGCAGACACATTAATATTTAACTAAAAACTCACGCTTTATCACCGACCGCACTAGAAGACATTATCTCGCATACAGAGTCAAGCGCACGCAGCAATATCAAGGCTCCTTTAATGGTATAGCGATGAGCACTGCCTCATTAGCCATTAGTTGACCAAGCAGGGGCTGGCAGGCTTTGATGATGGGCTAATTATCAGAGTGCTTAGTGCGAGCATCATTAGCATTGTAGCCTCATCTGTCGCCACACTCTCTCCTCCACGCTACACAAGCCCATTTCAGTGACTGCATGGCACCCTTGCATTCACCTCAACATGGTATTGTTTAAGCTTTTCAAGCACATGGTACACATTATGTGTGCCAAATGTAAAATACTGAATGCTATGTTATATTGGCTAATATTAGCTTGGTTACAAAAAAATATATGTTTACATTGCATCAGCACTTTTTACAAACTTTTAGATTGGGAGGTTACGTTACACCATGCCATGTTACATGATGCATGAAAATCTACTGACATTTATTTTGTTAGCATTCCATTAGTGCCAATCTTTATAAACCTTAATCCAAAATGCGTTAAATGCTACCTTCCAAAAATGACGCCCACTCTGATGACATCGGTTTAATAGCTTACGTGAGCATGACATCATTAACCACACCCAACTGTTAGTGTTAATTTATGAAACATCTACATTAATACATCCATCAATCTTGGTAGAAAATGGTCACTGCCCTCTTGGTGCATCACTAGAAACCCACTGAAAAATGCTAGGAGATTATTTTGGCTCTCTTGTTTGTACCTGAAGATCTTTCCTGGTAGCACGCATGGACACCAGGTACTGACTAAATGCTGGCAGTTTGTGGTCTTGCCACTGTCAGCTTTTTCCGTGCAGCAGCACTACAGACTGGTCTCGCCAAGTTGTCAAAAGATTTCTCGCAGGCTGATCTGGGCTACTGTATATAAGGAGGGGCTGTGCCTTCCCGCCGACAGCCTGAACATGTGCACCTGAAATAACAGAGAAAACTACGCACACTCTGACAAACACATTCATTTTTCAATGTCTTGCCCAAGAAAACAAAAGTCTGTGACAAGCTTTCACGAAGATCATTGTTGGGAAAACAAAAGCAAGTAAGTTTACAGGCCAAACTAATAATCTAATAATCTTAATGTATTACAGAGCTTGCTATTTTCTAAAATGTCAGAAAAGTCATTAATGGAACCTAAAGCCTCAACAAATCCATAAACATTAATTTCCCCAATGAAGGGAAAATCAATAGCTGTTAATTTGAAAATAGTGCCCAAAAAGTGGCAAACAAGATCTTTCCAGCACGAGTGCACACTTTTCGTGATATATCATAGTTTCAGCTTTAGATTGTAAAACCACTTATCACGGCATAATCAGCTTGATCCATATTAATGCAAAATCACTTAATTAGACCAATGACCGAAAAGAAATTCCTCTTTGATTAATACATTTATGGGTAGCACCATCTTGCATGTGAAAACCAGCAACCATTAGCAGCTTTGAGTTGCCAGTTTCCTAATGCGCTTAACTGATGATGGGGACAGTTGGTAGAAATGTAATATATAACACCCATGCATGGTTGCCACAGTGAGTAGCGCCCCAACTATAATCGCATGCTGTCAAGAGTATAATGAACTAGGAGGTTATGTGGAGCTTTTGCCGCCTACAGTAAATGTGGTAGCATATTTAGATGTAAGAAGGTGAGCAGAAAACAAAGTACTCTAACCTTCTCTGAGTACATGGAGGGGGCGCTGGTAGTTGATGATCACCATGTTGGGCCCGCGCATGCAGGATGAGATTTCCATAGCGCTGGCGCGAAGGAACGCATGACACTGGACCTGCCCAGACAGATATGAGCCGCTAAGTCCCCGCAGCTATCAAACACGATGGTCGCCTGAACAGACTTAAACTGATCAGCATCAATAAAGTTTGCGCGCAAACAAGTGAAAGTTGAAAATGATGGATTTTAGCCATAATAGCTCAAGACTTCATGCCAAGCCCTTAATGCAATTTAAAATTTGTCGGGTTGAACTGATACAGCTTAGCACCTCAGTGAACAGATGGTTCAAAAATCCTGATTTGAGGCTTCAGCCTGACATTAGTGGAAATCACTAGCTCAGGGCCGTTTCACCAACCGTGCCAGGCAGGAAGTGAGCTGATAATATTGCCCAGCATATACCTCTACCAAGGCCTGCCAGTGCAAACTCTGAAAATTTATTAGTTCATGATATTAGACTTCTCTGTCTGTCTAAATAAGTCAATCTGTCGGTTTTAAAATTAGGCCAAATCCCATCTGTTTATCTGTGACCCATATTCAGCATCATTTTCTTTTCACCTCTGCACGTTACCCAGGGCCCACCTGTGCCTGTCTAACCTCACACATGTCTCTGGATTCAGGCCAGATTGTAAAAGAGTTCTGCAAAAAAAAAAAAAAACTCTGTGCATGGAGCCCTGCAGACCTGAAGACTGTTGATTCCACTGGCAGTGAAAGGGATCATTGTTTTTCATGCGTTGTGATTGTGCAACTGAACTGAATGTGATGAAATGTAGATCGCATGGGACGTGTACAGCATTTTCATTTCCTGGCTGCACTCCGAAAATCAGCAGCACGACCAGAGTAAAATCCCCATCATGAACAAAATGACTCTGCGGGACATTTCTTCAACGTATCACACAAAAAGCACCTCACACAGTCTGGGTTTAACCAGTCTGACAAATCATTCAGTAAATCTCTGACGAACCAGTGTTATAACTGATTTCAACTGAAAGTAAACCTAGCTAAATGTGACCAGAAGACATCATAATGACAAATTCTCTGATTTGAATAAAGTCGAAGAACCATTTGTACTTGAGGGTAATTACTCTCATGCTGTTCCCAAACTTTTGTCTTTCCAACTTTTATCTTTGGAACAAATTAAGATTAAGCTTGACCTGCATAGACAGTGCAGTACAACAAACTTAGGCCATCCAGAATTGAAAAAGAAATATCACACAAAGAAAATGGTGTCAATGACTTTATTCAGCAATTTCTTCTCTGTGTTCATAAAATGATGGTCGAACTACTAATGATCTTATGGTGCAGCCATTGAAGCAGTAACTAAATTTCAAAAATAATTACTGTCTGACTTCTGTAGATCACCTGCTGTAAATGATTTTCCTATTGTTATACATAATCAAAATACTCTCAAGGTACTTGGTATGAACATGTGGAGGCTTTATGCATAAGTGCATTTTAATTTAATTTTTTTATGTTTTTTCTATTATTGTGCTTTTCTTTTTGTAAATGTTCTTTTCTGTCCTTTCAAGTTCATGGTATTTTTCAAATGGTCACACCACACACATAATTTTGAATTTGAATTGGAATAACGGAATAATTTGCTGGATATACTGATTGTGGTTTAAAGAAATTCAGCAATGATTATGCTTTTTGGGAAATTGGGCCTTTTTTCCACCTCCATCCGCAATAGTGCATTTTTATGATGAAAATATAAACTAAATGCAAAATTCTGTAGGTGCCTTTTCCAACAAATGTTTGTTATTTTATCTGTCTATTGCTCTTAAGAGTTATTTGAATTTCTTCAGGTTTCTGCTCATTTTAATTGTATTCAAATTGCAAGTCATATTTTTTACCTCAATTAAAATTCACAAAAAGAGCTGGAATTTAAAAGTTCAGTTGTGAATCGTGTACACTGGGGGTTAAAAAAAAAAAAAAATTATACTTTCGAAAAATCAAACTCCGAATCTGAGGCTTGTTCAATACATTTGCATTCTCTTCGGCTGTTTTTTAACACACAAACACGTAAGAAACACATCTGATTGGGGTCTGAGTTGTTAGACCCTAATTATTCTAAGACAAAGTACTCAAATAACTGCTTCCACCCACCAACTAGTTGATTGCATAGAAAATATGTAGTTTGGAGATCTGTAACCACAACCTATGAGGTTTTTTTTTTTGTTTTTTTTTTTTTTACCCCCATCTTCCCGTGCAATTTGAATCTGTAATTCAATGCTAACGGCAAAAAACCACTTAGAGAAATGGCGCAGGCAGCCTCCAGCCTTTAAAGCCCACTCCAGTAATGGTTCTCTTTCTCCACGAGTAGCTCTGAGATGCTAGCTGACTTTGATAAACTGAATTATCCTAGAGTGTCTGTCCTATTCACACTGGGTGGTTGTGATGTACCATATTGCTCGGCTGAATAAATTAAAGCTTCGGCTGATGTCTGTTCTCACCTGTCCCCCTCCCACTTACGCTCTTCATTGTTTTCCACATCAAGCCTGTCCTTTTGTTGCTCCTGCAGTGGCGCTGGTTTATGAAAGTTAGTTTTTATTCAGGCTAATGTCCTATTAATTTCATGCTCCTGCACTCTCTGAATAGACCACCTTCCTGCATGTTTTTTTTTTTTTTCTCATTTTCATTCATCGACGTGCTTCTAAAGTTGCTTATTAGCGAGATTAGGTTTCCGTCCATGCTCGCTAGTACTCTCTTTTTTCTATTAGTGGAACAATTGGATAGTGGATAGAGGTTGTGGCATTATTTCCCTTTCATTTTTTTCCCCAATTTCATTCTTGCATCTATAATCCAATTGGATTTGGGACACGCCTTAATCCTCGTTGGTTGCTCAGTGCTCTCGCCGGTTATATTTTGTTTTTGAACATGCGCTATAAATGCAGATTCTGATAGACTCTCGCTCATGTCACTACGCGTCCGATCAGCCACAGTTCGTAGGTGATTTGTCTCTGACTCATCACACAATTGTGTTTTCCTGATAGAGTTTTTCCACGTCGGAATATGCCAGTTGTTTTTTGGCATTAACTCTGCACTCTGAACTCGAGGGGCACGGTATAAATCTCTATAGCTTGTCATGCGTGGTGGCTGTGAACATTTCCTTACATATGCAGTGTTTTGATTAATCACGCATGGCATTGCTCCCGAAAGCTCTGGCCCATCCCCATCTATAGCCATTAGTCACTGTCACCTACTCTGACTTTATGCACTGAATGCTTGTGCTATCTATTCACAACGTGTGCGTGTATGTGTGTGCGTGTTCTATATTCCAGCCTCTCGGCACACAATGCCTGTACACTTACTCCACTGTGCTGTATTTTTATTTACCCTATTTTTTTTTTTTTTTATCTTTCTTTCTACTAATTAAATGTTTGTTATTTTTTCCTCATATTCGTAGGCTTTTATCCTGTTTATTTCTGCTTTTTGTTGGAGGGAATACTAAGGAATTTAATGATTCTTTGTTTAGATTTTGATTCCATTTAATGATTTCAGTTCCTAACAGTTCTGGTAATGATTCTTTTTGTACATTTTTTTTTTTAAATAAAGCACCCTATTTACTAAATCAAAACAAAACAAAAAATACAGGTGACTGGTTGACTGGCCCCACTTTATATTAAGTGGCTCTAATACCTGTGCACTTACAGATGTGTACGCGGTATTAGCGTAAAGTGCACATTTGTACATAGTATCTAGAGCTATAATATTTGTGCAATTGCATAAATGTTTAAGTACAAATGTGTAACAGGCTTAATAGCCCTTTTGGTAACACTTTATTTTAAGGTGTTCATAATACAGAGTAATTACCTAGTAAGTACTTAGTAATAGCTGTTGTACTTACATAAAACAAAATGTACTTACCATGTAACTAAGTTATGGAGCAGGTTGTACTTACAGTAATTGTAATTATGATCTTATGTAATTACGAATTGCTGTTGTTACACATATGTAACAGACTGAGTCTGTTACACAGCTACTTACAGTATATAATCAAAAGACACGTGTAATCACGTGTGTTGCAGACTTTATACAACGTCATTATAAATTCAACAGACAAAAGCTATTTAAAATAAAGTGTATCAAGATTGTGCTTCATGTGTATCTATACTGTAAACCTTATCTAGCTGCACCTTATTTTGATTTAACCCATTAGAACACAGCTTAATGTAATACCTTTCTAATTACATTAAAATGATACAGGCATAAGCTACTTAAAGAGTATCAAGAGATTGTACTTAAGTGTAGCTGTGTAACAGACTCAGTAACAGTAGCTGCCTCTCACATCTACATAATCACAAACTGTTATTACAGGCTGTTTCATAACATGATACATAGATTTATTTTATGTAAGTACAATTACTACTGCTAAGTACATAATTAGGTAATCACTCTGTATCATGACAGCTTAAAATAAAGTGTTACTGCACTTTTTGGTAAAGAATGCGTTACATTTTATATTCAGTAAACAATCTCTATGGATTAACCATGTTAATACTCTAATTTTACACATCAGCTGTCAGTTAGGCTTTAAATATAAACTGCGGTTGGTGCCCAGAATGTTATCCTTTATATTAAGAGGACAGTTACTGAGGAGTTACCCTGTATAACAGATCTAACTCCTCCCACTTTACATATCCCTAAACCTATCTCCACCTCCTCGATCAAATAGTTTCTATTGGCATCCTGGATCGTTTTATAGGATTATATAGGATTTATTCGGGGCATTTGACTGCAGATTGTTGTGTAAAGGTATTGTTTTGTAATGGAGAGTTTGCAAAGAAACTTGTGTTGACAAATGAAGCAGTCTGTTGTATTGAGTCTGACAGCAGCTGCATCACAAACCATGATTAAATCATTTCATAATGCTTTTTCTGTAAATGAAGATTTTATAAGGATAATGTTTTCATAACACTTACATGCATTAGCAAAGGAACATTGATAGTGCTTTCTGTGCAATAACATTAGCCAGTCGTAACAGTAGCTTGTTAGAGGACCCACCTTAATAATTTTATTTCCACAAAAAAGCAAACGAACATTAAAACAATCGGAAAATAAATGCAGTGATCCATTTAAATATTGTAATAAGACATAAACATGGGATACATTGAGTGACAGCTGATATTTATATGCTTTTTATGTAACTGCAACAGAATATATTTTTAGTTTTGTACTCTGAATAAAACTGAGGTGTGAGCTCCATATTTTCCTGTATTATATGACCCATAAAAGCTTGATGTACGGAATATTATAATAAAACACACATGCAAAACCTTTTTTCTAAAGGCTCAATGGTGTAAAAAAAATCAGATTTTCTGACTATTGTTTCAGTCTTTACAAGGTTAAGGAAATCTTGCTTAAAAGCGATAGAAGTGCTTGATTTGTGAACAAATTCTTTTCTCAAAGCATTTTTTTTTTTGAATTGATTTCAAAATGATTCAATAACAACCCACTCTGAATGCAAATGAATACATCGGAATTAAATTTGAATCCATAAATAAGTCAATAATAACAAAAAAGATCCAGTAACCACATATGACAGGACAGGTCAAGGAAAAGTCATAAAAATTCATCTGTCAAACCTCATCTGTGCCTTTTTTTTTCTTTTCTTTTACATCAATGCATTAAAAAGACAAGCTGTTTAGTTGCAAATCGGACAACAGCAGTATGTTTGTTGCTGCGTGGGCACGAGGTAGACCATGCAATAAAAAGATGTGATGTTATTGTCTTTGTATTACTTTGCAACGCCCAGTCTTGCACATCACGTTTGCAACATGAAACCTAGTGATGCAGGGCCTCGCTGAATATTCTATCGATCAGGTTACCGTTAATGCAACCGAATTGAATAAATCATTCAACCCCAGTACTTTTTCTATATTAAACTGGTTCATTTCCATCAATTTTTTTTTCCTTTTATTGTTTGTTCTAAATTTGCAGTCCTGCATGGCAAGTCCCAGTACGTTCCCCCATCACAGCTTCGTGCCCATTTCTGTATGTATGTCAGCATCTGTCTGGCTGTTGGATGGCCTGTATCAGCACATTTATGTCTAGAGAGTGTTGTACATCTGTAAAATTGCTCTCATGGGCTCAATCCTCGCCGCGTGACTGTTTCATCCACCACTGCTCCGGGGTTTATCCACCTCAGCAGAGCCCACTGAGAATGATGGGGTGCAGGGTACGACCCAAAAGCCTCTGCTTGAACCAGAAGGGAACATCTGTAGGACTCCTAGTGGCTTGCGAGCTACTAACTGTCATGCGATCTGTATAATGTCTCTTCATTGTATCATGTTTTTCATGACTGAGCTGCATCTCGCATGGCTTGCGATAGATAATATCAGTTGCGGTTAACAGTGACTGTTTGGGACGGTTGCTGCGCTTGTGTACATTTCTGCTCATTGAATACACACATGGCTTTCTTACGCACAGCAGAGGGGAGAACTAATGCCACTGTGTCACTTTGGTATCCACCGGAGAAGGTAAATTGCACAGGATACAAACTGAAGTGGTACGCTAATGTGACTGCTTGTGTCATAGTTGTCACAGCCGGTTAGCGTGAAAAGCCAGGGACGGGATGAGCAAGTTAGGCAACGACTTTGTTGTCGTAATGCATGCGGCCGAGCCAGAAGCATCAGTTAACTAAAGACTGTCACCCCTCGTTCCCTGTTGTTGATTCTCACCGTATTGATTTTCTTTACATTTGATTCCATTCGAGAGCCGTCGAGGTCACAGCTGCCATCCATCGTGAGGCGTTGTGGATATATATCGATTGGATTAGAAACAGAGAGGTTCATCCTTGTCCATTTAATGATAGACAAGATTCACGGAGAATTATGTCCAATGACAAATGCATCGTGATGGACTCTGGCCATGTTTTGGTCCGAAGCATTTGTTCCCATTCGCTTTTCTCAATGGGGATTTTTTTATAAAGAGTTCTAAGATATGAATCAAACCAACCAGCTCAAAACAAACAAACTTTGATTTGAAGTAAAAAAAAAAATAGACAAAGGATTGGTGAGCGTTACTCAGATTTACTGGCAAGAATGTTTGTCTCATTTTTGATGTCATTACAAATAATGGAGATATAAGACCAAAGAATGCACGACTGTAATGTATATTAGGTGAAATACGTACTTCTTGTGTTTATATTGTATTGCAAAAACTTTTTTTTTGAGGTGGGAAGTATGGTGAGGGACAGATTTGGTGATATGGGTAGGTTAAGGGTGGGTTAAGGTGTTAAGGGATGGGGTGAATAATGTAATTATAAATGTAAGTAAAGAAACTGTAATTAATTGCATATAGGTATTTTTTAAATGCAAGTACAATGTAAAACACACACATATAGTATATATATATATATATATATATATATATATATATATATATATATATATATATATATATACACACACACACATAAGTGCATTGTATCAAATAATTAATTTAAATGTAAGTAGTGGTTAAGGCCACCTAATATAAAGTGGGACCAATGATTTTAACTAAAATGTACTGATGGACTATAAACGCATAACAAATGATGGTGAAATATAACACCATAACAAGAATATATGGATAAATATTGAAAAATTATACATTGTTATTTTGTATTTTCTTAAAAATCTAATAGTGAACAATACATTTTTACAGCTTATTAACATTTGTTAATGTTAGTTAATGTTGTTTGAACATAAATGTGTATTGGCAGTGTGTACACCACAGTGTAATGATAATAATACAATCGCTTCCTTTTTTTTTAAGTCCACATAAATTATAAGCAGTGTCTCAGAACAAGCTCTTTTTGAGAATCTGTGAAATCTGACATCATTTTGCACAGGCCACACCCACGACCAATGGCTGACACTTCCCTATAAGCAGAGACTCCTGCCCTGATTGGGCAGCACACAGTCCGCCATTTCTATCTTCACACTAGAGCATTTTAAAAGTAACATTTAAGTAAGACATATCTACTTATTAAAGCTACAGAAGTTATTCACAAGAGCAGAAAGTCATTGTCTGGTATGGCCTTAAAATGTATTATTTCAGGGTGATAGATGTGATCATTTAAACCTAACAGATGTTTTTCGGGCAGAGCATATGGAAATTAGAACGAGTAGCAGCAGCTCATTTGCATTTAAAGAGACATGCACGAAAACAGCATGTTTGTGCTTGCGCTCAAAATAGGCATTTTCAAAATGGTATAATAAATTATTAAATTAAATCTTTTGGGTATTTTGAGCTGAAACTTCACTGCCACATTCTGGGGAACTGAGACTTTAATGCATTTGCTAAACTTTTTTGAAAAGCATTATAAAAATGTGTATTATGAGACTAATTTAATTATATATAGTTCTTATTAATAATATACATTTTCCAAATTGTAAAATGTTGCAAGGTTTGGTCTGTTGCAGTTTGATTTTGAATGTATTGGCAACTAATATAATTTTATAATTCTTGGAAAATTAAACTAAACTAAATTAAAATTACTAAAACCCTTTGCATAAAATGTTGTTTAAAACAAACAAACATAAATTGTTGGGTTACTGTAATTGTTTACCATTAATGCGGCTATTAAACGCCATTTTTAAATGAAACAACACTGGCTTGTAGCTTTTCCAAAAGCATATATCTTCTCACTAATGACCCCAGAACTCATGGTAGATCTGTCTTAAAATGTTTAAACATTGATTTAGAAGGAAATGAATGGGATTTTCTGAGAACCAGACTATTTTTCTGTCTTTCTGGTTCATTAAATAGTCATACATCTGCCATGACTGATCTTCACCTTTATGTGGATTCTGGGCACTGGGAACAGAGAGGACAAGTATTCGCGACTTTACAACATTCACCGTATTATTGAAAATAATTGTTGAAAGCACAAGTCCCGTGGTTTTCCCCCAGGAACCACGACCCCGTGCGAGTGAAACAGACTGAACCTCAGCATTGTGTGTCATATCATCCTCAAGATGTGACACGAGCCTAGCTTTATTTATGTCCTCCCCTGGTTCCCGCTTGCTCAGGCTTCCTTTGGACTGCGAAAGTGATAGGAAACAAATGAGACAGTCCTGTAGGACTGCAGGCCCACATGCTGTATCTGCTGTGCCCTGACCTTATCGCTCGCTCCACGCCCCGCACTGCACTACATCACACCAGGGTCTCCAGGGCTTCTCCATCCAGTCAGCCAAGACAGTGTCCTCCTTTCCCCTTCGCCTCCATTCACATTCCAGCCGCCAAGCTCCATCCCCTTCCAAACAGCCGCCACACAACATCTTGACCACCCCTGTCAGCCCGCATCTTCGCACTCCCGCGTCAGCCACCCCACTTCCTACAGCCGTTAAACCTCCAAACCGCGGGAAGCGTGTTGGAAAAACAGACAGAATGGCAAATCAGATAACGCAATGACACAGCAGATATTCCGAGGGCTGTTTTTTTGCATACTCTGCAATATGTCAGGAAAAACACAACGCATGCATACTCGCAGCAGCACCTCACAGCTCAATGGTTTCTTACCGGAGGGGTTTTTAAAACAACAGTCGCCTCGGCCCGTATTCCATTAGCCGCAGCTCTTTCGATTTGCCTTTGCCTACTCTTTTGCTTTTCAGACACGGCAATTATTTCTGGCACCTGCAAGATCGAATGAAGGGAAACTCAGACAATGTGTGGTAATTAGATCTTGTGTGTTTTACCCTGCGATTATGTGCTTGACAATTTGTCATTGAGTGGACTCCGCAGCTGTCGCCGGAGTCGAGGCATGCGTCAATCAAAATAGCTCCACCTCTCAGGGTTCCCTCCTTCCCCCCCTCTTCACATACTGCATGAATTTCCCCGAGGCGTCGCGAATGTTCCGAATGTATGCAGACGGCGCAATCGTTTTAGGCACCTGCACAATTAAAGTTGTCTTTGGATCGCACGTTAGACGCTTTAATAGTGGAATTGTGTCTGTGCATTTTATTGCAAGTGTTATTTCTCCCTCCAGCGACTTTGCTTGTCTCTGTCCACCCCCTCTTTTCACCCCCTCCTTTTTCCTTCTCCTCCTCTCTCCATCTCACATTTACACGTACACACGTTTTTAATGGAGCATCACAACTCCTGCTGCACTCCGATGAATGGTATTCACAGAGAGCCTCTTTTATCCAGCAACATTTGGCTGAACTTCGATATAAATGCTTATGAAGATCACATTCCTCTAGAATTGTCCCTTGTCAGTTCTTAAGTCCCTGCTCATATTCACATCAAGTTGCCAAGAGCACGCTAAATGTGTTAATGTATACAATGAAGTGAATCTTTTTGTATGCTCCTATTTGGCCTTTTTAGACACAATTTCTGCCGTGTAAGTGGTAAACACTTGTTAGCTGCTTAGCAAGTTGATGATAACACCTGATGTGTACGTTTGGGGGTTTTCATCTCTACACAGCACCAATAGGCTTCTACAAAGCACCGGCAACCACTCAAGTTTTAACAAGACCAGAATTCTCTGCATAATTCGCAGGAATATACATGTTTATTGTTAGGGATTTCAAAGGATAACTATCCAGTAGCTATGACCCAGCCATGACTCTAGACTCTAGTGCATAATTAATATATTTATAATAATATATAATATATTTTTGTCAAATGATTAATCATATATATGTGTGTGTATGTGTGTGTGTGTGTGTGTATGTGTATATCAGTAAATATAATTCAAAAACTGATACAGAAATTGTGCGAAATAAGAAAAAAATGATGTTACACGAAAAGTGTAGTATACTGCATTATATAGAATATATCTATATATAATATGCATTTTTAATATTATTATTATTATTATTATTATTATTATTATTATTACATAGTACAGGCTGTTTTACATTTACCTATAGTAATAATAATAAATCATTAATTTATACTAATGCTTCTACTAATAAAAATACTAATACTCATTTATTAATAAACTGTTAAACTGACATTTAGAATTAAATGACCATAGCTTGTTAAGGCTAAATTCATAGAAAAATATGTCATGCATATATGATGGTCCTTTTTTTCAGATCAAAAGTCTGGGTATTTTATTTGGATTTTATGGTTTCTTTCTTATAAAACAATAAATGTCATTATATAAAAAGTAGAATTGCGTGTTCAGTACATTTTGAATGCGACCTTTATATAGCAAAAGATAAATATCATGCCCTAAGACATAAGTGCTTGAAACACCCTGATATAATGCTTAACAGATCATAAGATGGAAAGTTATAAATTAGTTAACAGTTTGTAAATGTCAAGAGGAGTTTTATGTAGACCGTTTTCTCCACGGACTTGTCGTTGGCAGCCCTGGGTCGAATGCATTCCCACCTCCAATGAGACTTCACAGTAAAAAGGGCAGGTTTTCCACAAAGATGGGTTGAAGCAATGGTCCAGTGGGTGTTAGATTACAGAAAGCATGTCAAAGAGTTTGCTAGCCTCTGCCTGCTCCTGCTTTGAACCCTTCGTCCATCACAGACAGGTGGAGTTAGCCCAATCATCTGGGACTTTAAGCTTATAGCTCTCTCCCTCTGAGCCTCACACAGTTCTGCTTAAATGGGATTTCGGCTGCATCCTATGCCGCTCTACTGATCTCACATCCAAGCCTGGAGCTCTCACTGATGGTGGGTCAGCGGCGCTGTCCGCGGTGCTGATATTTGCTGGCCGCTGTCCGTGGTGCTGAAAGGACAGACGGCTTCTCTGCCACAGCAGTGGGCTGCCGTCTCCCTCGCGGCTAGTCGCGTACCTCATCTCAATTATCTCTCCTCGTGTGGACCAAGATGCTCTGAAGTTGCGAACGCACAATCTGAACCGTCCATTTGCTAGCCATCTGCCATTCCTGCTTAGCGCAGCCCCGGATGCTGTTCTGCAGCTACAAAAGGGGGCAGATTTTTTTCCGGAACTGCCATTCTGTGTGGGTAGGTGGCGGAGGAGGACTCTGTTTTTAATCATGTCGATTTGATTTGGCTAATTAAAAGAAACATCAAGAGGAAATAATGTGAGGCAGAACCGCAATGCTTAATTGAATATGAATGCGCTAATTCGAGTGTGATCTTTAAATATAAGCTTGACAAAAGATGCTCATGTATTCAGTGGGCGTTTTGTTGCGTATGTGCTAATTGTAAATTCACGCCACGGACTCGCTCCCTAAAGTGCCCTCAGTGCATCCTTATGCTGTCCATTACTCTCCAATGTAAGAGCAGAAAGCATGGCTAATTCTATTTGGTTCTAGCTCAGATAGCACACTGACCTGGGAACCGGGCTTTGATCAGCAAGTGTCGAGTGCTTAAATCTGCTCTAAAACATCATTAGGGGAAGATAACAATTCGGAGTGGGTTTTCTCACTGTCACGAGTGGACAGAATCATGCCAAACACTTTGTCAGGGACGCCTCTCCCGCTCTCTTCATTGTTATGCGCTGTGTTGTAGCCATGCATCACGCTCAAGGGCAGATAATGACCTTAATGACAATGACCGTACCGGGAGAAAGAGAGGAATGCTTTCCGTTTGGATTTCCAACTGGTTTCCCAACCTGCATACGCTTAGCAAGACCTGTTCGGTTACAAATGAGCACGCCGCGCACCCAAAGCACGTTGGCATGTGCTGATAAAGCGCGAGACGGGGTCGCTTTGAGAGACAGTACGTTTATGTCGTTTTGTTACTTACTGACAATAAAGTCACTGTCACTTTCAGAACAATGCATGCAATGCAGCGGCACAAAACCATCCTTCTGCGGGGAGAACAGTCTGTCTGCCGCAATAAAGCGGAATTACATGGCCGATATATTTGGAATAGCAAAGGATTGAGTGTTACAGGAGCCAATTTGATCTAAATTGAACTACTTTTCATTCCAATTATGCTTCATATTTCTTCTCTCTCCTCCCGTCCCCATGTGTGCACGTTGGTTTTTTTATTGCACAGTGCTGCATGCTGTATGGAACGGCTATTAAGAAATGTAGTCACTAATCCTTTGACAAACATGAGAGAACGTAATCTTTCACAAGACCTTTTGAAGATTTTCCACAGATTCCGCGCCGTTGTTAGCCTTTCAAAACAGACCTTTTAATTTATCTCCAGCACTTCATCTTTTTTTTCCCCGTCTACTATTTGCACAAAACGACCCAATAGACCCTACTATTTCTCCTTATGCTTTTTTCCCCAACGAGTGGAGAGCATTATTTAAGGCCAGGTTTCGAAATGCCGAAAAGCTGTTATCACTTTCAAGGTCTTTTGAAAAGTCCTCTTGTCTTGCGATCAGAGTAATTAATTAGAAGCAAATGAGAAATTAAGCTCGCGTTTTATGTGATCAAATTAATTTTTCTTCGCTCGCAGAGTGCATATTGCTTCAATATCATCTCTTCCACCATGCAAGCACCTTTATTTATGGATGCTGATTAGGCCAGAGGAACAGAGCGGACCCCTGAGCTCTGTACGGCACCCTGCTGCACGCTGATCTGTTTTCCTGGGTCAAATTTACCGAGCGGTTGCGCCACATTTGTGTGTGGTAATTCATCTTGAAAACCTTTTTACGTCTTACTTCACTTGTTCTTATTCTTCTTCTTCTTATTTTTAAACACCTACATTACATCCTAATGAGTCATACATTTACTAATATGGTGCAGCTCTTTGGGTATTTTAATGAAGACTTTGTCTAATTTAGGTCTGGTCGAGCGATCGATTGATTAATGGTTAAATTATTTTAGTAGTGGTGGTATTAGTAGTAGTGGTATCAGTGGTAATTAGAATGTTGTATTATTATTATTATTATTATTATTATTATTATCATTATTAATAACAATAATGTATGGTCTGATTACTTTTATATTATATAAATGTTTTTGTTTACAGATAAATTTTGTGTAAAACGTATTTATGTATGTTTAAGAAATATTTACGTGTTTACTTTGTGAAAAAAAACTTTCTTCAGTTTACATAAAATATTATGTTATGCTGTGTATTGTGTGCTATTTTTCAGCTATATTGTGTTGTCTTTTGATCAAGTAGCAATTCATGAAATGATGATTCAATTATGGATACGAACGTTATTATCGGCCACAGTGTATCCCCAGACTCTTGATATGTGATTGGTTATATGCCGTGTAATATTGTCTGCCGCAAACTCCACAGCCTAGCACTCAAAACTGACCCGCAATATCAGACATTACTGTTGATTTGCTGTAAGCATTGAGCAGTTATCACAGATTTGCATATTCCCTTTAATGAATTCGGCACGCATACAGCGCACACAAATAAAAGGAGTGTGGTGTGATCATGGCGCTGCATAGTCCTCATTAATAAACATGCATCATTTACACTCCTCACCTGATGCCCGTACTACGCTCACATTCTGCCTTATTATCTGTCATCCTCTGCTGTCAGACGCTGTCACTATTGCACTACTATGCTCAGCCACTATATGGGTGAAAGAGAGAGGTGTTGATTGACTGAGAGGGCTTCAGGGGGCTCAGAGCTGTTTAAAACACTAGCTGCTAGCTGGTTTGTGAATATTCATCTGTGAACTGATCGGCAAATTTGCAAAGCCAATGAGGGGATCTGTCAACTAGCCCAGTCTGTTACACTGCAAAGTGCATTAAAGATTGATTTCATTATGCTCAAAGATTCTCAGCTGAGGGAATCACATTGCCGGGTCTTGATTTTCTGATCAAACTGGCCTCCTAATAGAAATTCACAACTAAAGGCCACAAGTGATTTGCCTTCGATGCGAATCACAGACAAAATTTAGAAGTGCATGCAAGTTTGGTTCGTAAATTAACATACTGTCTGTTTTTTTTTTAACTTTCAGAGGCCTGGTCAGAGGATTTCTGCTGGTGACGTCTTGCTGGTGGAATGCAGATGCACTTCTCTAAAGGAAGTTGAGGTTTTCTGGGGAAAGAAATCATGTATTTGACCTACTACCCACAAAACGAAAAATACAACCGCAGCAGTAATCCTACTTTCACCAGAGGGTGAGATGCATAAATCGGTCTTTTAACATGTCGAGTCAACTAGATTTTTAGGGCAGTTTTAGATTTCAAAGCGCTAAGTACCGTGTGAGTTTTTTTTTAATACACGGTCTTTCAGAAGTGTTCCTCAATGGAGTTACTCAGAAGAGAATCAAGATGGAGAATCAAGTGAAAAGAAACTCTAAAATATTAGGGGGTTTTTAGAAAACTGGGACCGTGCTATTTCTGCAGCGCTATTTTGGAAAGGCCAGATAAATTAATACGCTAGACTGGGAATAAATCTCTCCTCTGCAGTGGATTAAGAGAAACGGAACATTAGAAAAGGAGGATTAGGAGCACGCTTGGAAGATGATGACGCGGAAGTGGAGGTGCAGCGCGAAGTTCTCGCGGGCCTCCGTTTGGCTAGGGCTCATAGTGGCCATTGCAGTCACCACGGCTCTGGAGTTTGACGGTCTGCCCGGTCAGTGGGTTCGCTATGGACCCTGGGAGGCGGGATCTACCGGAGAGCTGAGCTTCACCATGAAGACCAACATCAGCAAAGCCGTGGTGCTGTACCTGGACGATGGAGGAAACTGCGACTTCCTGGAGCTCTTGATCAACGACGGCCGTCTGCAGTTGCGTTTCGCCATCCACTGCGGTGAGCCGGCCTCGTTGCACATGGAGACGCACGTCAACGACGAACGCTGGCATCGCGTGCTGCTCACGAGGAATTACCGTGAGACCATGCTGACGATGGACAGGGAGAGCAAAGTGGCGGAGGTGAAGTCCAAGCGAAGGGAAATGATGGTGGCTAGCGACTTGTACGTGGGTGGGATCCCACCGGACGTCCGTCTCTCGGCCCTCACGTCCAGCACGGTCAAGTACGAGCCGCCTTTCCGAGGCTTGATCGCCAACTTGAAGTTAGGAGAGACTCCTCCCGCTCTCCTGGACAGTCAGGGCGTGAAGAACGATCTGGAATACCTGTGTACCAAACAAAACCCCTGCAGCAACGGAGGACGTTGCTCCATTCAGGACAGCGAGGTGCTGTGCGATTGCTCCAATACTGGCTACAAAGGGAAATACTGCACTGAAGGTAAGCAAGGTGATGTGCTTCAAGGCCTTACATAACTTGAAGATGTTCTTATCACAATGCCGTACTGGATAACGCGCTTAGCTGTCAAGGTAAAATGTTTGCTTTTAAGGAACTCAAGGGCTCAGGAGTTGGAAATTATAAATCATTATCTGATCCGGTCTGCCTATTTTCTAATCGTTTGGTTGAGTGTTTGTCTTATCTTTTTCCTCTGCACTTAAACTGCAGTCTGACTGCAAAAATGTTTGCAATGTATATGGTGTGACTGCAGGGCGGCGTTGAAATCTTTTTGGAAAGTTTGGAACAAAATGAGGGTGATTTTTGTTCTTTTGTGGAAGAGACATTCTGAACAATATTCTGGTCGCTCTTTTTTTATGTAGTTACAATAACTTAGATTTTGAAGATCTGGGTGCAAAAGCAGCTTAAATGTGGCTTGTGTGAATTTTGTGCTATGTTTCAAGTTTTCTGAAGTCATATGTGAGCTTTGTGTGAGGAACAGACTGAAATTAAGACTATGTTCACTGATAATCTTCCTCTCCAGTGAACTGTTATCCACTGTGACCTGATCAGTGAACCAGTGAGTTGAAATTTAGGGCACATGTCAAAATTTTCAGGGAGTTAAATGGTGTGTTCTACACACTACAGTACATGACTTCGGATGTCTATGAATATAGCATGCAAGTCTGAAAGTCTGAGATGCATTTGTGGTGCTTCTTTACCATTTTGCCGCTACACAAACTCCCACCTCATTAACTTTCATTATGTTAAGAAGAGTGGCTGGGAAAAAAAACACCTTTTGCATTTTTTAGAAGAGAAAGTCATACAGGTTTAGAATGACATGAGGGTGAGTAAAAAAAGTAGGTGAAACGGTCCTTTGGAATATGAGCTTGGAACATAAGCTGCAGAAGATCTTTTCTTCCATATTGTGACATGCAATCAGGTGTAACAGGAACAGACTTGCTTCTATGTATCAGCTGTTGATTGATTTAGATGTAGGCGTAGCACTAAAAATGAGCGTAGGTGAAAAAAAGGTAAAGTTTCGACAGAATAAAAAACTGGAGAAATCCAGCACACTGCACATTCACGTATTTATTTTTAAAATGGGGGGTCTAAAACGGGAAGTTTGGTTTCATGTCTACTTTTGTGGTGAGTTTCAGATGGTCTGGTATTAAAGCACGTTAGCCTTATGAAACGCATTGAGAATTTATAACTAATGAGATATCTTTGGATGTAGATCTCATTAGATCAGGTTCAGAGGGTTCGCATGTTTACAGCTGTTTAGAAAAAACTGTTTATTTTAACTGTAAATAAAGGATTGATATGCGAAAAAAGATTCTGAAACGCATGCGGCGAAAAGATAAGGATAGCACATTATTTGTATCCTGTTGTCAGCTTCATTCAAATCAAATGGTTTCTTTTAGCCATTTTAATACTGAAAATGTAGCTAAACAAAATGGGGGGAATCTAGTTACAATAAATAGATTCAGAAATATAAATGAAAACCATGCTACCTACCAAAGTAATAATCCACTAAATCATGGCAGCATTATCACAGTGAGACATCTTTCATTTTATATCCGTATTATTATATGAAACCCAATACAAAGCGCCAGTAAATCATATCCGAGCTGATGTATTTGGGCAGAAAATGCTCAGAACTATGTGTTTGCATTAGTAATTCTAGCTGTGCACGATCTGTATGCATGTGTAGCATATTCCCGTACTAATTTGATGAAAACATGGACATGTGTTGGAGCATGGGAGAGCAATTTGCCATAGAAACTGTTCTAGGTGACATATGTAGACTAATTAGGGCCACTCAGCAATGTCTCAGCCCTTCGGAGAAGTATCAGTCTGTCATATGGCGGTACGGTGTTAAACCCGAGGCCAAATCTGCATGACTTCATACAGAAATACATTTGGCCCATTTCTCCTTCTAATTGAACAGGCAGCGAGGACAGAGACTGTGGCAGCTCACGCTCGGCTTTTCACTTAATGCAGTCTCAGGTTACCCACTGTGGAGTCGGCAGGAAGCTGCACTCTGCTCTGTACCGAGAGAACGCCAGCGTGACGGAGTCCAGCAAGTACGCTTGGAATTAAGATGAAATATTCCGCCGCTTCAAAAGAAGACAGATACGCGGGACGGGGAGACGTTAAGAACAGAAAAATAAATCATCCTGAAAGTTGATAGAGCAAATTGGATTTGACACTGGTAAAGGACAATATTAAAAGGAACAATTGGTTTCCGCATGCCTTAAATCCTTGCTTTTACTCCAGGGATTATCCATCGGAAGACCGACTTATCAAACACGGAGGAGTATTTGAGTATTTAAAAAAATGCATAGATAATCAAGAGTCACAGTGTAATTATTATTTCTAGTTAAGTATTGATATAACGAATCCTCTGAAGAATTAGCAGAGACTCATCAAACGGTGGCGGTTAATTACACGCGTGTCTTTTCATATTTAACAATATTCCCAGACTGTGAGTGGGAAGCGGTCTCAGTCGCTGTGCCCTTGTCAAACCTCCCAGGTGAAATTTTGCAGGCTTTTACTCTCAAAGCTAAGAGGGCCGTCAGTATCAATTAAGGCTGCCCTCGCCACAATGGAAATCTAGGCCAAAGCGATATATCAGCAGTGTGTGCATCTTTTCTCTTGCATTTGCATCAGGCATGCTAATGAGATCTCAAGACAATGCGGGAGCGGTGCATAAACTGCAGTGCTGGTCAGATGCTGTATTATGGCCACCGCTTCTGTGCTTCTGTGCTTCTGTGTATATATATATATATATATTAGAGCACTAACGCGGCCTGCTGGGAGCTCTTAAAATCAATACAGTTACCATTTTAAAAGGCACATAAGCAGAATTGCACACAAGTGTTTCTCATTAATGGGACGCTCTTATATGCCTGGAGATGACGAAAGCATGCTTTTGCTTTTATTTGTACAGTACTACAGTCTTGCAGGCCTGGAGAGATTCTGCTGTAGTGTTTATACTGCGGTGTATCCTTGTTGTGGTTTTAAGAATCTGACACCAAGCAAAAAACCATAGCAAGCTAAAATAATATACTCGGCAAACTGTCACAGATGGGTGCTTCCAGTGTTCTCTTTTCTTTTCTTTTCTTTTCTTTTATTTTCTTTTCTTTTCTTTTCTTTTCTTTTCTTTTCTTTTCTTTTCTTTTAAAACAAAATAAATTTCAGTCTGAATATTGATGCATAGTTGTTATATTAAAATAATTATTTTAATAATTATGTAACTACAATTATTTAATATTTTATATAGTTATATTTTTTAAATCACTTACTCAATTAATGCAAACAAAACTCTAAAATGCAATAATATTTTGGTTAAAAATGCGATATTTTTAAATTGTGATTTATAATAACTTGTGCTGTATAAATTAATGAATTCACTCACTCGCCTACTCGATTAACGCAAACCCAAATCTAAAATTGTATTTAATTGCATTTATAATAATTCGTATGTATAAATATCTTCATTTGTTTGATCATTCTATGTATTCTACATATTATCTATAATAACTTTTAACTTTTATTTTACTTCTATCAATCTGGTAGATCCAATTTATCTACAGTAAAGCGATTTAAATCGTATACAGGTTTACTTTTTACCGGTTACAGCTTTGCTGGGAATCAAGGAACCCATGACCTTGGCAATACCAGTGCTATAGTGTTTGAGCTACATTGGTTTCAATATTGCAGAAACAGCGCTATCATTATATATACGGTTACCATGATATACAATTACTCATACAGTGTATAAGGTTTTGGTCATACCGCCCACCCATACAGTCGACTGATTATTTCTATAAAAGCAAGAGCACAGCTCTGAAGAGGTCTAGTTTGCATCAAACAAAAACCTTTTCATGTACACTAGCGTTGGACTCCATCCCTTCTGTGGTCTTTTAGTCTGAATGCGAGACTCGATTCGCAAAGGCTTTTCTTTAAGTGTACAGGGAACAAGCTTTCACTGTGAAAACAAGGCCATCCGCTCCCCAGGATTAAATAATGTAGACAGAGAGTCTGTCTTATTTATCAACACAAATTAGTCTGGGTCGCCCTCAACATCGAGCTGTGTGTGTGTGCCAAGGATGCAAGCATGTCTGTATTTCGCTTTCAGACAGGCATCTGCTGCCATTGTGCAGTTTTGTATTTCTTTTGGGGCCAAAACGCAAGCGAGTGAGGTTAGCTACATTCACCCGGCTCAGGGCTTGTGCGTTTTTTGCCAGTAGCCGGTTGTGGAGTAATCAGCACCATAGTTTACCGCGCTTGGCAGAGGGCACAAGAAGCCAAATAATGGTTTACACAGTAGGCAGCAATTCAGCAAGTAATTAAAACAGGACATGGAATCTTTTCAGCTGCCTTGTTAATTTTGCTTGGTGGCTGTTTGCAGTACAACACAGCCCCTGTCTTTTGAAACCTTATAATAGGTTCCTGCGAGGAACGAGCTGAAATTGAAGATGCTTTTTATTGATAATCTTCCCCTCCAGCGAGCTGTTAACTTGAAACTGCTGACCGAATCAAGAGTAAATAACATTTATTTTTGTGTGAAGTATTCCTTTTAATGCAGATTAACTGCGGTTAAAGAAAATGAATTTGGTGATGCTAATAATGTTGGATGCATTCGAAAGGAAGATCAAATGTCAGTTCCACATATAGATATATGGATATTGACATCTATCTTTGGTGTCAGTAAAAAAAAAAAAAAAAAAAAAAAATATATATATATATATATATATATAAAAAAAATCTGCACAGGAGAATGAGAATTCATATAAAACGTAATTTTCCAACTCAGTGTCCCTCATGATTCACTCACTTATTTTCTTTCATGCAATGAACACTCGGTTATCAGTAGGTCTACATGATCTGTCAACATACAAGCTGATTTTTGCAGGCAGGTCTTCGCAAGGTCAAAATGAATGCTAGCTCTCCTTCTCAGAGGGGAAAGGATCTTCGTGTTAGATATTGCTTGCATTTGCTTTCTTTGTTTAATAAAAGGAGCTTGTTGGAGCTTGTCAGATTTGCTTTTAGACCTAGGAAAGACACCCCAAATCCCATCCCTGTGCACTCAAGTGCATTTGCTGGTTTGCCTGTGTGGCTTTGCATTTTCAAAATCTGTATAGTGGAAAATAAAGGCAGACTGCAAAGCGACAAAAGGGTATTGCTGGAGTTCATGTTTTCATGGTTTTCATCCACAAAATGTCAGCGCAGGATTATTTGTTACTTATTTAGCTTACTGCTTACTAGGTAATTCCCGTTTAATTAGTTCTTGAGTGCCATTGATGTAATTGGAATAATATTTATTTGCTCATGATTTAAAAAAGGAAATAGATCATTTAAATGGTGTAGAACATCAGAGCATAATGCTAGGATCAGTGCATTATCAGATTTTTATTTATGACTTTCTTCAATTACAAGCACTGTATATTTTTTATTTATGTTTTTTTAAGCCAAGATTTTTTTTTTTTTTTTTGTTGTTATATGAAGGTTAGATTATTTTTTTTTTTAAATATTTTATCAGGTCTTCATACTTCAACATTTATGCTTTAAAAAAGGCCTTTAATGAATACATTTTCTTTTAACCTTGGCCCGGACTTTCACTCCTAAAATTTTAGCAAAAGTGCACCAAGTAGACATCAGTGTCAGAAGAAACATGACACGTGATGTCTAAAAAAAAAAAAGGAAATAACCTTTTATTTTGCCTTTAAAATGCTTTTTAAAAACGTCTGAGCATATTGTCTGTTTATATTTGCAAAACCTTTTTTTGTGAGGCCAATGAAAACACTTGATATCTGAACTACTGACTCGGCCAAACATTTTTTTTTGGTCACACTTCATTTTGAGGGTAACGCTTTATTTTAGGATCTCTTAAATATGTGCTTATTAGCATGCATATTACTAGAATATTACCCATTTATTAGTAGGAATCAGGCACATATTAATGGCTTATTCTACATGACATTATTCTACATCTCTAATCCTTCCCAATACCTACATTTAAAAACTACCATAACTATTAATAAGCAGCAAACTAGGAATTCATGGAGGGAAAAGTCATACTTAATAGTTAATAGGTGTTCCCTATTCTAAAGTGTTTTAGTCTTCAATTCTTACTATTAACAAATAATGCAAAATTATTGTAACTAATAAACCAATAAGCCATTATGTTATAATAAGCAACTAGTTAATAGTGAGAATTGGTTTATATACGTTTTGAGCCCTAGGAGACTGGAACAGAGACGGCATTGAGATACAGTGGGGAAAAAATGGTTTAAGAGCAATGTCTTTTTTTTTCTTCTTCTTCGAAAGAGTACATTAACAATTGCGAGACAAGTGCTCACCGAAGAGAGGTGTCCTTAGGCATTTCTCGAAGCTGGCAGGGGACTCGAGTCGGTAAAATCATTCCAGCTTTGAGGTACAGTGAAAGTGAGACATTGCGAAAGCGATTTTCAGCCCATGTGTTCTTTATGCCTGATTAAAAATCATAACATTCACACGTACGATTATGCGGGATGATCAAACAAACTGTTGCAAAAACAGATAATGAAACGCTCTGCCAATAAGATGCTGGCAAGAAGCCATGCTCCAGGTGAGAAGTTGTTTAGTTAAGTGGCTGACACCTGTATTATTGATTTACTGCAATAACAAATCAAAAAGTCTGTCGATTGCATATTTTAGCTCGCGTAAACAGACACTTTCTCTATTGTGGCGGCTGATGGAGACGCCTCGTCTCATTTGAGTTCACACTGGAGGACCTGATTCAGATCAAGAGAGGGATTAGCATCACTTCACTAAATAGAGACAGATTACATGCCACTCTGGCTTTTTCAGACCGACAGGCTGAGATCATGCTAATAACCCGCGTGGCGCTAGCCTAGCACGCTCATTTTAAGAAGCTCCAAACGCTGTCACCATGTCAGCTCTCACGGCCATGCTCGATTCATTACAATTCTCCAGGACTTTGTTGCCGTGACCAATTTGAGGGAGCAGAGGAGAGCACTTGTAAAGGTTAAAGCGGCCCTCGTGATTTATGGGCGGCTGACAGTTTTGCATGGCCTGATATCCCGAGCCAAGCAAGCAGCTCCCACAAACACAGTGTGATTAAGAGATTTACTGTCTCGCTCCAGGCAATCGAGCAGCATTCGCGCCGAGGGTTTCGTGTCATCCTTTGTCCCAGCTTTTGTTGCGCTTTGAGCTCCCCTTTGCAAACATCGTCGGGGTGCGCTAAAGTCCCCCCTCGCACCTGCGGCATTTGACAGACATAGTCCACATCGCCTTTTCATCGACGAAGCAGTCCATTAAGATCTGCTTGGAAACCTCGGATTTAATTTGTAGCCTTTGAGCGACCGAGATTAGGAAAAGGGATAATAGAGCAGCTCTCCCTCTCCCAGGCGCTCGTTTACGCACCGGCGTCTCCATGGTCACATAATGATGATCGCAAAATAACATTCGCAAAGATTCCTCTTTAATTGGCCGTAGGGTTAGGTCTGTGTTTTCAATAGCCGTGTGGAAGCCGCCATGTGTTCTCATTAGTGTTTTAGAGCGGGGATTGTTGCCCTCCACCTTTTAAGAGCTGCAAACAGCTCCTCTCATAGCTACTTTCTCCTCATTATCACAGTGGCAACAGAGATCTGACTCACCTTCCATGACCGGTCCATCCAGCCTCACGCTAGCTCCACCTAGCAAGCCTTTGCCTTTCTCCCTTGACTCCTATTATTTCACAGTAAAGGTTTGTTTCCGTGCCTCGCTCATCCCTGCGCTTGCCCGAGTCACCTGACTATGCCATTAAGGTAGCACCTGACCTTTTGGCCTCTTGGAGAACGTGTTTTCAACGTCATCTTATTCAAATTAAGGTAGTAATGAGTCCCAAATCGCTTTTTGTCTGTACCCACATTTATTCACATGAATAATTAAAACAACGAACACGTGATTAGCGTTATGCATATTATGTAAGTAGGTAATATTTAGCTTTGCAGTATGCAAATATTGTAATGTGCGCCTTGGAGGAGGAAAGCCTGGTTCTTTCTTTTTCTTTCAGCATCATTTATTAGCGCTAATTAAGCACATTTAATTCATTTAATTCATATTCTACACGAACTTATTCTACAAACATAATCCTACCTAATACCAAAACATAACAACTACCTTACTAACTATTAATAAGCAGCAAAATGAGAATTTATTGAGGGACAAGTGGTAGTCAATAGTTAACAAGTTTACCTATTCTAAAACGTTTAGCATTTTGTCTGCTAAATCGATTTACTAAATTGCCATAAACAGATCATTTGCATGGATAAAGAGAATTTTGCCATTTTGTTCTGTTGATGTCGACATATGTCCAATTCTTGTATTTCGTAACTTTCATAAAATTTTATGCACCAATGCTCACACCAATGTCTCCATTTTGCAATAGCTTGATTAGAAATGACACACAGTTAACTCACATCTTGTATTCTATTTTGACTTGGAAGGGTTAGGGTTAGAACTAAAAGAACAACAAAGTCTAGTTAACGTTATTGCTCACACAGCCTCCCATTTTATACATTCATTTTACATATATTTATATATATCTATCTCCCTCCCCCCTCCCACCTTGTTGCACTTGTTAACACTGTTCGAAAATCAAGAATAAGATACTAGACTTGGTGATACATTAGCATAATGACACATTTACAGACAGTTTTTAAAAGGCCACCAAATTAGGTAAAGCAACACAGCCCAAGGGTTGAAAATGTTTTATTCATATATTTTTTTTTTCCCCAGCTTTGATTTCTTCACAGATGACAGACTACATACTAGTCCAGTTACATAACAAGATCCGACACTATTTTTATAGTTTGTTTGAGAAAAGCAGTCATTTCACTCGTTGTTATAATATTAAATGTAGTAATTCAGATTTTGATTAGGGAGTTTCATATTTCTTATTTCAGTCGATTTGGATAGTATTTAAGCATTCCTATGGAAAAACGATTAAAAATCTTTACAAAAAATAAACTACGAAACCTCGAGCTGTCTGAATCGGACGCATGCTGTCGCATTCTGTTGTTTTACCTGCTATATAGAGAAGTAAGCATATTGGGACACAAAATTGGTTAAAAGTTTTAAATATGACCTTCATATAGCACAAAGAAAAAATATGAAATCTGTTAGTTTTAATAAAAATAATCCCCTGAGAAATAAAAGTCTCCCGAACTTGCAGAAACTCCCATTTATAGATTGAATCATTGTATCTCAGAAAACAACACAAGCAACATGCATCCCAGCTCCCATGAGTCTAATCATCTAGACATCTACTATAAACAGTCATCTGCAGTAATGACAATAACATTTGAGCGTATGACTTGATTTATGACTCAAACAAGTGGTGCATGAATTTTTATCATGTTTTAGTCATACTGAAATCTACAGTAGACTCCCAAGGATGCAATTATGAGCTTTTTAAAGTTGCTGCCAACGACTTTCGTACGTACTTACTGTATACTCAAGTGGTGGTATTTCAGTTCACATGCCCTCAAAGATATTCGAGTAAAGTCTTTAACCACTTAAAAATGACTTTCACCCTCTGAGTTCCTTGAACGCTTATCTTACTGATGCATATGATTTTTCTTGGATCCACATGATGTTTTGCTCCCACACCTGAATATTTATGAAGTGTAGGATTACAAGTAGGCCTACATACTTATTAAACTTATATTTATAGAAGTTTGCATTTTAGCTGCTTCCCATGTAACATTTGGTTCGTAATAGCAGGATTCAGTCGAACGAATGTGATCCATAACCCAACTACGCAAACCATAACCTAACTTGATATTTTGATATGTCAATTACAATGCACCCAGCCTTCAGCAATGACATTTCTTCTTCTCATTATAGGTTTAAAGGCCTGTATGACAAATGGCGAATTCTGTGTTGTTGATTTATTGTTCTCTTTTTTTCTTTCCCATCATCCTGCTGCAGCTCTCCAGCAAGTTTTAGGAGGTAAGACCAATGTTTTGTCTTTTCAGATATCTGATATGCCAGAGCTGATAGCGATGCTGGTGTCGTCCTTCCTTGCATTGTCAGTTTGTACTGCAGTTCTGCTGACTGACTCGAGTGGACTAAAATCACTCACCTGCATGAAACGAACGGCAGATTCAGCAACAGATTGAGCGGCATGTGAGAGTAAATGGTGGAGCATCTATGTTGTGGATTTTATAATGCTCGGCCTCTAGTTTTGCAGGGCCGGAGGCTCGGGGCTCCAGCCCCGCAGCTTTTAAATGATCTCTGAATTAGATCTGCTGAATTAGACCGCGTAAGTGCAACCCAGGCTAGGATTAAGGCAGCTGGCAGTGGTCATGCAAAACCGCTCTGCCATATACAGCTCATGGGGAAGATAAATTGAACCTCGCAGTTAGGGGCGAGAGCGGCGTAGGAGATGAATCCTGCAAGGCTTGACACTTCACAACTCACAAGTTTGAACGCTGGAGAAGATCCCAAGTATATATTATTCTTCCAACACCTTCTGCGTGAATGACAAAACTTAAACGCCACGGTTTGTGATGTCCGCCCTTTTGTTTTTTAGCTCCAAGGACCTCGATATTTTATGTGGATGGATGGGTTGAGTCTGAGGCCTGTGGTAAATTCATCAACTCAATCTTGATTTTCAAAAAAGCGGGCGATGAAAAATTTCTCTCTGATCGAGGGGGGATCCATGATGCCTCGGTTATTTAAAATGTATTATATCGTGCCTCGGAGCTGATGTGATGTCCGGGCTTGAAAATGAGGATGTATTGCATTATTCAGTAGATGTTAAAACACTGTTAACAGATACACTGAAGAAATGTATATCTTTTTTTTGTGAGCAGCTTGAAAATCAAAACAGGAAATGCTATGTAACAGCGGCACAAGTTCGAGGTCTTGAAAAAGGAGCAGCGTATTGTGAAAAGGTCTGCTCTATTTAAAATGTATACTCGATGATGTTATTGAAGCGCCTGTGATCATTGGCGGTGTCTGTATTGTATTCGTTTTCAACAGAGGAAGGTTATCATAAAGGCCACAGTGACACTAGTGGATGACAGAGGCCTTCTTTTACAACATGTGCTTTTAGCCTAGACTTTTAATCATCCTCCGTTTCCCTTGTGAAGAGCTCAAGTGCTAGGACTACGCGGACATCAAATGGCAAGAATTGGACAGGGATGTGCCATATAAAGCAAGTGCTTGTGTCTTTATTGGATTAAAGCTTTCACACAGTGTCAGCACTTTGTTTCCAGTGCAGAACGCATGAAAACAAAGATGACACTCATTCAGGCAAACTCGCAACCACTCTGCTTTTTCCGTCACTTTCGCTAGAATGCAGTGTGACATCTGAAAAGCTCGAATTTAGGTGTCCTATCAGTTTTTGTATGTACGGCATTAAAATTCTGTCACATGGAGATCCGGGGAGTGTTGCAGATGGGTCTGTTCGTGTTTGGGTGGTCACAGGAAGATGGAGGTGTTGTAGCAGAAAGCAGATATGAGAAAATGTGTTTTTGTGTTAGGTCAGATGCCTGAGCCATGTCACTGCTGAAAATGCTATCCGCACGGATTTCCGGGAGGCTTCTTGTCAGTTTGGCGCATGTCTAGTTGGAGGACAAAAAATTTAAGTAAAGCTGGAATCAAGACTTGGTAGGAGAGATAGTCAGGAAGCAATTGATGTTAGCTTATATTCAGAACTCGGAAACATTTTAGCAGGGTTTTTTTGTTTTTTCAAATCCTATTTTTCACAAAAGTTAAAAATGATACTCTTGCAGCATTTATTAATTTGAACTATTTTTGATGCGTCTTTTTTTGTTGACGAGGATACATTAGCTTGATTAATAAAGACACGTGAATGTTTTATTTCAAATAAATGCTATTAAATGCATTGAAGATTGGATTAATGCCTGTTGAAATTCCAGTTAGCCATTATAGAAATGAAATAGAAATCTTAAATCTTAAAATCTTAAAAACCTTTGGGTTACAAGTCCGACTCTCTAACCATTTCTTGTCTAAATGATGATTTGTTAGTGTGTTGCGAACGAACATGCATTACCAATGAAAAAATAGCACTTACATTCATAAATTAACATTTAATCTATATTAATAAATGCTGTGGAAAAAAAAAATACTTTTAGTTTATGATATCAAATGCATTAACTAGTGTTAATGAATTGAACCTTCTTATAAAGCTTTCCCAACTAAACAAACGTCTCATTAAATATTATGCGCTTTGTAGAGCCACAGAAATGCTGTTTAATGTCAGCATCTGCCTTTTTTATAGTTTAATTCTTAGCATCTGCTTTGATGCATTTCAGGACGCTTAAAACCCACCAATCTGGATTGCGACATTTTTCATCCAGTCAATGTCGTTGACCCCCCATATATGCAAATGAGAGTATTAATATACAAATAACAGCGTTTGCAAATGAACAGTGTGAAATTTTGAAACATGACTACCCGGGATTAATTACCAGCCCAGGGTAGAGGAAGTGCAACGAGAAGTAGATAGATAACCCAGGATTACGCTTACCCAGGGTTTTACACAAATCTCTACATCCCTGCAGGAGGCCGTGCTTTGCTCACATTTACACTTGTTACTCCGTGTCGAGGTCATATGACTTGACGGTGTGCGTGTAGACAGCGTGTTTTGGGATGTTGAGTTGGCTCAGTTAGCCGTCTGTGCTCTCATGCATACCGTCAGCTTCAGGATGTTTACAGCCTTATCATACGTCTGCCTCCATCCTTAGAGGAAAAGCTCTTATGTCACTGCTGCTCGCTTAGGCATCGGTGCCAGTCTTGAGTGCAGGAGCGTAATCCAAAGCTCAGCTCTTCTGCATCCAACTTGCGCTCCAGTTAGGTAACGCGGAAGCAGGCTTGACCGCAGTGACCATGACCGTCCGCTGCCCGTGAGAGCAGAGGCACGCGAGGGAACGTCAGAAGAGCGGGTACAGCTGGCACTGCCATGCTCGATCCTCCCAGTACCTCGGTGACCTTGGTATAATCCTCCATCTGAAGGAAAGCCTCCAGGAGTTTCAGACTAATCCCCTCTCCGCATATTCAGAAGTTTCTCATTCAGTGCCGTGCAGGAGCTAATCAGAGATCAGGTTTTGATATGCAGTAGATAGAGAATCCGTTATGGCTCAGAGTTTTATATACTGAGCATTTGCAAAGCATCTTGTCACCAGTAGCTTATGAGACTCTGACAGTCGCCCGCTTCCAGAGAATTCTCAGTGTTCTCAGATGGAGGCAGCATGTGATTTTTCTCTTTTTAAGATATTTGTGATCTTGTGCGTGGCAATAATCCGCCGCTCTACCGCACGACGTTTGTGTTTTTCTGACACATCAAATAAAATCAATCCAGCACACAGGTCATTATTGGAGATTCTGTCTAGTTATTAGTATCGCATTTGATTATTTTGAAATCTCGTCTTTTTATGATAACATGATTTCAAGACAATCTCGATTTACATTTTAGAGCGATAGTTCACCTAAAAATGAGAATTATTTCATGATTTACTCACCCTCAAGTTTTAAATATGGATATTTTTCTCACCCAAATGCATCGCTTCACTTTAGAAGGCCTTCATTAACCCCCCAGAGCCGCGTGGAGCACTTTTAATTATGGATGGATACACTTTTTTGGGGCTTCAAAACCTCAACCCACATTCACTTCCATTATAAAGCTTGAAATAGATATTTTTTTAACATAACTCTGTTTGTTCTCTTCTGAAAGAAGTCATATACACCTAGGATGGCTTGGGGGTGAATAAATCATGGGGTCATTTTCAATCTTGGGTAAATGTGCCTTTAAAGATAACAGAAAACATTATATAGTGGTTAAATATTTTAAGATGCCATTATTTAAAAATGTCAAACTTTTTGGAGTTTGTATTAGGGTAGTTTCTATGAAGTAATATCTCTTAAAGTATCTTAAAGTAATAATTATATGAAATGATGAAATGTTATAAAATGAAATGAAGTGTTTAAATAATAAGACATCTCTAAATTATGAGGTCCTCATTATTGAATCAATATTGAATTCAATCATGATTTTAATTATTTTAAAATAATATCTCATTATTTTGAGACTGTTAAGGATATATTACATTTATTTAACCTAGATACCAACTTGAATGCAGCGTCAAATTGAGTTTTATTTGATTGAGAAATTGAGATGTATCCCTAAAATGATCATATTGTCTTGAAATCACTGATATTATCTTGAAATAATGATAGCTCTCTAAACGTTGTCCCTGTGTGCTGATTTTATTTTATTTCTTATTTTTTTGATGTAGCAGAAAGTGACTTCCATAGATTTCCAAGCATCATTTTGCCTTGTTTCCACAGCAACATAGAGATAGGCCAAAATGTGAGGATGGAATTACGTGGAGTAAATCCCGTAATTACTTTTTCTGTTTGGATGAATATTATGCAACCGCAAAGGCAATATAATAAACGATATTTCAAATTGATTGTCTTGAAATGCACTATGTTCACCAAGACATGCTTATTAAATCACCCCATACATTTTGCAATATGCATTTTATGGGCCAAAACAATCCTTGTAATGGAAACACGTTAACCTAAACAAGCTCTTTTGATTTGCCTGCCATGAATAATTTATATATTTATTTATTTTTGCACGCTTCTTATTATTCCAGCATGCAGTTCGATACCCGCTCGCCATTTAAAAAAAAATATATCTCTCCTCTTCCAGAAAACTGTTTATGAGGTAAACACTTTTATGGCCTTGTTATTGACCCATTTAAACAAATTGAACTCTTGAAAACCACTTTCATCCAGATTAAGGCAGACAGGTGGAGGTGAACGGCCGTGATAACAGAACAGGAACAAGAGGAGCAATGCGAGAGACGAGCAGGCAGGAAGGGAGTGGGTTAGTTGCGCCGACAACGTCATACTAAGGGAGACACGGGAGCCTGTTGCTATGCCAACGCAGATGGGCCACCGCATTTCAATGCAGACGTCCACAGCAGGCCTCTCCACGTCAGACAACGCTGTGGCAATGACGCCTTGCATTTGCATTCTCTGAAAATAAATGTTTACATGAAACATACGCTCCTTTTAAAATACCAACACCTCAAGGCTACCGCCGTTCTGTCCGCTGTTCAGCTCAGTGGGTATGAGCCGCTCTACCTGTTTCATATTAAAATGTGCATCGCTGGGAGGGAAGTCAGACTTCTCCATGAGCCATTACTGTCCGTCTTTATATCTCTCGGTTAAATTAGCTGAATAAATCGCCTCCCCCCTTCACAAATTGAAGAGCGCGAGTGAAATTGACGGTTGTGGGAGAAACGGCTTAATGAAAAAATTCCTTAATGCAACGGCGCATAGCTTTAAAACGTAATAGAACTAAGAGACCGAAATCAATTAATAATTAATAATTATGTCTGACTGTGTGCTTGTTCCTTTTAGTTAAGGCTGTTGAGCAAGAAATATGAATGTAAACACAGTGTAAATGCCTCCATTTCACAGTAGAGTGGCTCCCAAACCTTTTTTCTTTCTTTTTTTTTTTTTTGCAGCGCCGATCGTTGTTTAAATATTTGTTAACAAGGTGTGTGTTGCTTTTTAATTCCTAGGTGGTGTGCGCGCGCTCTATTGCTATCAGTTGACGCAGTTGGCTTTTTCGCTGTACTCCATTATGTGCCAGTTTGTAGGTAATTTCATCTTCATTTTTCAAATTTGAGAAGTCACTGTGGCATAAACTGTTATACGAAACAGATGTGACAGCCGAGATGTGACTAGTGATGGATGGAATCATGGGACAGACACTTTTATAGGCTTTTGTGACTGAAATTAGAATGGATGAGGCAAAAAAAAACACCATTTCAGGTGGCGGAAAAAACTGCTAAAACACATGCAGAAGAAAGTCTGGATGTGGGGTCATTTATAAATAAAACAGATTCTCTTTATGTGCCTAAAAGTGTGAGAGGCGCATAAATGATGGAACGTTTTCAAAGGCGATGCCTTTTAGTACACGGCCATCGTAATGTAAGGTGTCACCTCACCGGACCAGATAACTACTGTATTCAGGCATGTCAAGAACGACATGTTGGAAGAATAGATAGATAGATGGATTGACAGATTCTTTGTGCATAGATAGATATAGGTTTGCTTTTGCCGGTGGCTTGCTTCATTGATGTCCGCGTTTGAGGTTTATAAGTCTTTATTAAGTTGTTGGATTAAACAGGATTAAAAACGAATTCAGTCGCTTTAAGTTAAATCCAAGCGACCCATTATTTACTTTGAAGGTAGATTATTTCTTTAGAAAGTAGAAATTCAAGGACTTTTTAAAACAAACAAAAGAAGATATTCGGTTACAGTTTATATTAGCGTTTAGGGGCAGTGTGTATTTTAAGTATTGGTCACCGTTTCAAGTTTTTTTACCACTTTTATCACCTTTATTCATTCGCTTTAGCTAAACGGTTCTGCGGTGCGACCAAACTACTTTTGTAAATGTACTAATAGTCCATGTGCCCTCTCAATTAATATGAGCTCATAAAAGCAACATGAATAACACTTATAATTATAAAAGAATTAGCAAAATGCCGTTTCAAATGGTTTTTGATGGAGAACAGCATGTCACACTGCAGCACGTCAGCAAAAAAGTATTTAATGCTAGCTATTTTCTGAAATTATTCTTTAAACTAAGAACTCGGCCATTGTATTATGTTAGCACGTACAGTAAGTTCATTATAATAATTAAAACAATTTTTTTTTTTCAACAGCTAAAGCATGCAGTATTATGTAGTGTATGACTTTTAATTAGTCATATTGAAATAATTAAATGATCAAGGGCAATAATCAGAGCCGGGTAGATTAATTTTAGTCCATTACTGATTTCAAATTACATGACAAAAAAATTTCATTAGTAACGTAATTATTTACACAACACATTTGGGATTATATAGTCAGGCTACTTTTAGATTATTTTTGACTGAAATTGTTTATCTTAACTTGTTTAACTTTAATAAAAAAATAATAATTAACTGAGTAATAGATAAGTGAAATGAAAATAAATCCCTTTAAAATGACATCAGTCAAAATAAATACCGCACATATGCGTTTGCCTGCATGGCATATGATTATTATTTAAAATCAAACTGCGAACATGCAAATGTGCTACTACTAACACTAAATGTGTTAAAATCTCAAAAGGTACTTCAAGAAAGGTGAAATATTTGGGCATGCCTGCATTACATATACATAAGAAATAAAGTTTGTGCATTTAAATGTGTTTGAAAGCCTTTTAAAGACAGAAATACGTGGTTAAATAACACTTAAAGTAAAAAAAAAATGTGTTCATCAGTAATTGATGCAATGTTGATCATGTTAATGTTAAAACGCTTAAACCTGAAAAAAAGAGAGAAACAATAAATTATGTATATTATGTAATGAAAAAAGTACCTGCTGTTTTATTATATAACATGATCCAATTACAAGTACTTCATTTTTGGAATCTAAATACGTAATCCAAATTAACATGCAGTCAGTTACTACCCCGCTCTGACAATAATATACTAGAATTAATACTACAAGGCCATTGATTGCTTGAATCTGATTGGCTGATGAAAATTCTTACTTTCAGAGAAATGCACAGCGAAACGTAGTTCCGGGCAGCTCTTTTGACTGCGTTACATGACTTCACCAAATGTTGAGTTTTTTTCAAGGGGCCTTGCAGCAAAAGAACCAAAACCTACAATGACACTGGCCAAACAAACAAATATATTAATCAAGAGGATAAAAACGACAGATCATACCCATATTGCCCCGAAGTTGTTTTATTATGTACGGAAAACACTCCCTCAGACGCACACACGCTAACATAAACGCCAATGCAGTTAGCGCTACTCTGACAATTTGATCAATAACATAAGTTAACAACTTGAAAACTACATGACGTCTCAGTCTTGTAGAAATTATGTATAATTCTAAATACATAACATGAGTATTTCATTATCATTCAAGTATTCTCTTTACTCATTTCAATATCCAAACATATAATGTGACTGTTCAAAGTCGTTACGCAAGGAATAATTAACGACGGGCCAGTGAATTATTCGAAAAATAATGCACACCCGAGGCGGTGATGAGGCCACGTCACAAAGCGAATTGTGCTATTTAAATAAGCAAAAAACCACATCCCAAAGCTGATACTTGTTCTAAAACACTTACATAGGTCTTGCGCATTGTTCAGATACCGCCATTGTGCTTTCCTTAGATATTATCTCCGTGTCATTGTTTACCGTATCCCCTGCGATTTCGCGCATTGCTATTCTTCACGAGTTGCATCTCTTGTTCTGTTGCGCTTTATCGTTTCGCTCTTTTCATTTGTGATATTTTTTTATGGAATTGGCCGCACAATGACTAGTAACTCCCGGTTACAATGATCTATTCTACAGCTACGTTATCTCCCTAATAGAGTGCAGCATAGAAGTAGCAGGGCGAGCGACGGTACCGTGGTAATTGTCAAGGAATCACACAGGAACATCAGAGAGAACAATGGCGCTATAACTCTGCACTCTATAATCATAATATTCCTTTGTTTCACGGAAATGAAACGCATAGGCGATGAGAGCTCCAAGCAGGCCCGGTCTCTTTAAATCCAGGATTGTTTTTGCCATGCAGTTCCTTGGAGGTGCATTCGGAATTCGAAGGAAACATTCTCCCTTTTCAATTAAATATCGCCTTGAATGCAGTTCGGTTCACCAGAGAGCGTTCACAGCTAACATGCTGCGTTCCTGAAGGTAATCATATTCCTCACAACACGGAATAAAGGCGTAAATGGTGTTAATGTGGATCTTCACGAAGCTCGCAGCTTGACGCGTTATGTTTTTTTTTTTCTTTTCTTGTGGCCTCAGTTGCGTACTTTTGTTTTCCAGTTTGTTTACGGCATTTGGTGTGAAACCGAATCTCCTCACCGGTCCTGACCCCTCGATTTTGGTTGGCTCTCATCTGCGTCTGCATAGCAATTCCTCCTGATTGTCTTCTGCGTTTCTCTACGACTCTCGGTCGCATTAGTCGGAGTAAACAGAAAGCACTGCATCGTGATTACAGAACGCAAACTGCCGGATAATGGCTCCCGCATCGGTGTGTGTAATTGATTGGTATTGAGCTGTCAAGCTGCATACATTATTACGGCGGCCAAATCAACTCGCAGGCTTTTGTCTGTTAGTAAGACGATAGACCGTCTGGGACGGGTTGCCTCTGTGCGCTTGGGAGAATTTATCTTGGTCCCCGCTGCTTTTTATGAGACACTTCCCCACTGCTTTCTGATCTCTCTTTGCTATTTTATGAGTCTGTGGCTTTCGAATGCAACATTTATGGGTGTAACTGCTATAGCATAGAAGCGTGTGATCTAAGGAATGCTATTTGCCAAACACTAAATATGTGCTCCATTAGGAGAAAAAGCATTTTTTTTGTGAGCAAGTGCCTTCTCGGCACTTGTGCCAATTGAAATGCTTTTTTCCTCACCCTTTCCCTTCCTTTCCCTTTCCCTTCCTTTTCTTTCTTCCCCCTCAACACCTCTTACTGCCCTCCCTGGAAGAAGTGTGTGTTTATTTTACCTTCCTCCTTTTTTTCCCTCCCCTTTGGTTTCCTTTAAATTTGGCATCCGTGTTTGCCTCAGGATGTCTGTCACAAACTGCAGTCAAACGTTGTGACAATGCTTTTCGTTTCCGCCCGTGCCTTTTTTATGACCCTCTTATTTCTTTTTTTCCTTTTTCCTGTTTTTTCCTTCAAGGTCTGGCGCACCTGACGTTAAAGAGCCAAGGTATGGGGCCTCTCCCGTTTCCTTTTTCTTTTTCTTTTTCAACCCCCCCCCTCCCCTTTTCGTACCAAACCCTTGCTTCCACAACTCATTTAATCTACCTTATTTTCCTTCCATTTCTTTGTCCCGTTGGTTTCTGTGCCCTTTCATTCTCTGCTATCTGTGTGTTCTCCATGTGCGTCTCCTCACCCCTGTCCTGTCCACTGGCCCAGCCCCAGGAGCAGCTCCTCTGATGGCCACTCCTGCAGCAGGTAACGCTCTTACGCTCTCCCTCACATGTTTGTTTTGGTCCTGGTGTTGTGCGGTCACAAACCGTACCCAGAATGCACAGAGCCAGAGCTCTGCTGTCATTCTAGCTGTTTGGCTTTATTAAAACAAGATGAGAGGTTTTGACTGAAAGCTGTCGATTGAATGTGTGTTTTATTTCAAATATGTGCAAATTTCGTTGTTTCTTTGGTTATTACGGGTGTGTACTTGAAATGCAAATAATGTACCCGTTTGAAATGTTTCTTGCCTCTTCTTTCAGCTGAAGCGAATCATTGTGGCGGCTGATAACTGTCATTACACTATCTATTATACACTTCACATTCTTTTATCTGCATGTTCGTTGAATTGCTGCGTAGTCAGGCTAAGCTTTAAAACTGCAATTATTTTTTATAAGAGTAGTCTACCGTGCCGCTGCTTGAAATGCAAAAACACTTCAGTCAGTCATATTTATCTAACAAATTTAGACAGAGCACACTCCCTGTCTGCAGTAATAACGGAAGGCAGCTTGATTCCTTGATTCCCTTACTGACCTGTCAATCTTAATTACTTCAAGTGATTACAGGCCTGTGTGAGATAAGCAGGGTTCGCTAATTGCAGGATTTGCTAATGATTGGTTCATGAAGCTCATATGAAGATGTACGTCTTCATCAAAATAGCAAAAATGTCCCATGTGAGATATATATATATATATATATATATATATATATATATATATATATATATATATATATATACACACACACACACACACATATATATATATATATATATATATATATATATATATATATATATATATATATATATATAATATATATATATATATATATATATATATATATATATATATATATATATATATATATATATATATATATGAAGATAGTATCATTTATTTAATCAAAGATTTTTCACAAAAATTTACTTTTTGCTTTATTCAGCGAGGATGCATTAAATTGATAGAAAATGACTTCGAAGACATGTATAATGTATAACAAAAAAAAATATTGTTTCAAATAAATGCTGTAGTTTTAAACTTTGTACTCATCAAATAATCTTGTAAAACTAAGCCATTTTTAGCTATGGTAGCAATAGGAAAGGTTTATTCAACAAATCAGCAAATTAGAATGATTTCTGAAAGATCATTTCTGAAAGATTCAAAAATTGAATTTGCCATTACAAAATATGTTAGAATCGAAAACTTATAATTAGAAAAAAGTGTGTCTCTTTTTCACAATATTATGTTTTTATTGTATTTTTGATCAGATAAATGCAGCCTTAGTGAGCATAAGAGACTTTGTTCAAAAAACATAAAACAGCAACATTATATTACTGGCCTCAAACGTTCAAGCAGTATGCATACATTTTAGTAAGAAAAATATATTTGAGATATATGCGGTATTTCCACGTCTGTAAGCTTAAACTACATTCATTTATAATATTAATGAAGGATTTTTTTCTCTAGCTTTTCCAATCAATTCGGTTATGCTTATTTTTAGTATTTGAGTTTGTAATCTGGAGACTTCAAACAAACGCTAACATGCTGTAATGCATCATGTTTGTTTATTCTCCTGATTTTTAAGGATTAAATTGGCCCTCTTCCAAAACCTAGCTTGCTGGCCCTGCTGCCTAATGCCTACATAAACAGCTGCCTTCCAAGGCAGCATCCTAACCATAATGGATCCTCATAAGTGACTGACTTGGAGCTCTCCACGGAGGCAGCATCTCAGCATGCCACGCGAATGGCACTCTGGAGACACGACAAACAATTGATTCCAGTAGAGTTTGGTGTTAGCTCGTTGCTAAGCTACTGTCAAGCTACTCTAATAAGCAATACTATACTTGATGCACATACAATTTTGATTTAAATGGATAATTTATATGTATATATTTAAATATGAGAAATCCCGTCCTGCGGTAAGAAGAATACATGCTATTTTCGCTTAGTATACCACATCAGAATCATTATGCTGCCTGCCTTTTGGAGCACTGTGCCAATGATGCCTTAAAACAGGCAGTTTAATATGTTTTTGGAACAGAAACGTTGAATGGCAGTTTGAGCTTAGCCAAAAAGCACGCTGTCTGCCCACCTGGAGTAATTTGACCTCAAGTCAGTCAGGTCCTTTATATTATTCAGACGTACTGTACAGCTTTTCTTTTTTTTGTCCAAAGGATTAAATGGTTTCCTTGGCCCCAGAGTCAGCTGAGGTCAAGACAAGAGACAGCAGAGAAAGAAGACTCTGCCCCTGTGGGCTCTGAAGTGTAATAGAGACTTTTAATTACAGTGTGGGTGGGGGGAATTCGACCCAGCTTGTTAATTATTAGGTACTAATGAGTGACCTTAATTACTAGCAAGGATGCGGGACAGTAGTCTTCAGCAGACTTTATTTACGTTGCACCTTTAACCATTTCAAGCAAGGAAAAAAATGATACGCTCGTAAATTAAGACGTTAAGTACGAGAGTAGCAGATGAGCCTGCACACGTCTTTGCTTCCAGCCTTTGTCTTTTGAGCCGCAGCTCTACACAGAGAAACTAATGCAGCTCGGACCGATGCTGAAGGGATGCAGGCTCATTTTTCTCAGCTCGGCCTCTGGCTGGGCTCGCAGATCAAACGCCAAGAGATTGATCAGTTGGAGAAAAAAGGGACCTTTTTTTGTCGCATTTGCTGGAGTCTCATATTGACTAGAAAACTGGAGGGAGTTTGGACGTCGGTCACATTTTGAAGTATGTAACATTAATAATTGAAGGGACAGTTCACTCCAAAATTCTACCATTAATTACTCAACCTCGTTCTTGTTAGACCTTTGTTCATCTTCGGAACACAAATGAAGATATTTGGATGAAATTCAGGATAGACCGTAATGCAGCTGACACGTTCAAGGCCCAGAAGGTAGCAAGCACATCATTAAAAAAGTACTTGGGACTTATGAAGCTACAAGAATACTTTTCGTGCACAAAGAAAACAAAAATAATGACAATTTCTTGTCTTCTGTGTCAGTCTCTGCCACGTGCTCACAAGAAGAACATGGCACGTGTGGTACTGATGATGCTGGAGCTGGACTTTTTTAACAATGTCCTTATTACCTTTCTGTGCATTGAATGTGTCAGTTGTGTTTGCTGTCAATGCAGGGTCAGAAAGCGCTGGTATTTGTTTTTAAATATCTTAAACTGTGTTCAGAACGTCTTTTGGGGGTGTGCGATTCAGCCCTGCTGATTTTTAAAGTTACATTTTAGTCTGCTTGCGTAGAATCGGCTTTTATTTTATTTTATTTTCCAAGTAATAAGCCGGATAATTAACATGATACTAAAACTGCTTTTTAAACTGACTGTGCATTATCCATTACTTAAAGCATTCTCTAATAAAACAGTTTTTCTTTTTCACAGTATCAATTTGAGACAATATGAGACTGAGCGAACTAATTCTTGTTTTCCCCTTAACAATGTTTGGTATGAGGCACATTATCACACAACATTATTTTTTTTCCTGGAAGGAATTATGTACTAATACGATTTGATAAATGAAAAGATTGATGTCCTCAAATAACAAGTCATTTGTCTTGAGGGGAGGGATGGGGGGCTCTAGCACTATCAAAGGTCTGTACAACAGAAACACGAACAGATGGAAAGTGTTTTTTTTTCACAGTTTTTCTTTCATCACTTGTGAAACTTCCCTGCACGATACCGCCGTAACCTTATTCAATGTGCCTATTCATCCAAAACTAGAGTAATGAGTGCAAGCTGCTAATTGGAAAGAAAATGTTTTGGTAAACAGTAATGTGTCATGGTTGCAACAACGTCCCAATGATGTTTACTTTGCTTGAATTCATTGCACTGTAATGGCGCCTTGATTCAACTCCAGATACTTTATGTTGAGTTGCTATCTCTTCAATCAAAACATTTGTAATTCAGCAATACATTTGTAAGTGTCACCTTCAGCTAGAGCCTTGTGCCCACCCTCATGACAGGCAGCAGTGCGGAGTGCTTTTATTTGGAAATAAACACATTTGTCAGCTAGTGGTTAAGCATTACTTTTTTTTTGTCGGCGCCATCTTGTTGACGTTGACAAAAACGTCTGTTAAAAGTTTTCAGATGGCTGCCATTCTTCTAAAAAGAGAGAAGTATCTTTTGCTTCTATCACAGCAGAAGAGATGGATATCATAACTGTATACCGAACAGATACTCAACACCACTTGTGAAAATTATGTTTCATATCATTACAAATTATATTAGAAGCATTACATTTGGAGTGAACGCTGAAGTGAAATATTAACACAAGTCTTCATTTATTTAGTGTGCCCTCTTTTGCTCTAAAGACAGCAGGAGTCAAACTGCATGAACTCCAGGAGTTTATGTAAAACCTGACGATCGTGATGTTCAGCGTGATTTGAGAATGATGCAAAGAGCATCTTGAAAGCAGCTTCAGTGAAAGCGAGAACAAAGAACCTGTGTGGAATTATTAGAAAATACAATTCAAGTTTATTTGTATAGTGCTTTTCATGATACCGATCGTTGCAAAGCAGCTTTACAAAAAAAATTGATATATTTGGGAGTAGTGGTGACTATGGCAGAAATGTACAGTAGGAATCATGCAGTTAGTTACAAATTACAACAGACGGCGAACACTATTAAGTGCAATGATTATATGTTACGATTAAACGTAGCGAATGCGATTAAAAGTAAACTAGAAAGAGTTTGTGTGTACAGTATGTATGGGCACACTACAGTACAGAGCATTGAAAGGAGTAGTTTAAAAAAAAAATACGATTCTGTCATTAATTACTCAACCTCGCGTCATTTCAGTCTTCTGTTCATTCTTCTGAACACAAATTAAGAAATTTCTGACCCTTTATAAACAGCAAAGCAACTGACATATTCAAGGCCCATAAGGTTAGCAAGGACATTGTTAAAATAGTCCAAGTGATTCAAGCATAATTTTATGAAGCTCCGAGAATACTTTTTGTGCACCAAAAAAAAAAGACTTTACTCAATGATTAAAACCCCAGCTTATCGACATTCTAAACGTTGCTTTTAACTGGAAAGTAACACACGATGTGAAATGATGTATTAGTACGAAAGATTCTTTTTCAAATGAGTATTTTAGTAGCGAGGTTAGCACCTCTTTATTAAAATGCGATGTTAGGATGTTACAATTAGATTATTAAAACCGGACACCTATTGCATGCTTCATATTAAACACGGTATTGTTAAAATACACCTTATATTGTCATCATATACTGTTGTGTACCAACATTAACAGAACATTTCCCCAAATTCGATTTATGATTTTTATGACTTGGGAGCAGGGAGATACGAGATTACGCTGTCATTGATGAGAACGGTATGGACATAGACGTCGCTGCTGCCAGCAGGGTTCATTAAAATCTGCGATCGCGTTGAGCCTTTTGACAAGAGTCCAAGCTTTTCACAAGCTGATCAAAGCTGATTGTGTTACATACGTCTTTCTAAACTCTATTAAAAAGGTTTAAGAGCTGTTAGCGATGCAATACAAAAAACAATGAGCTGATTAGGCTGTCTAATAGGAAGAAATCTGCCTAACCTGCTCGCAAAGTTACCTTCGTGGCTCATCTACGAGCTTTGTTCTGCACCAATGCATTATAACTGTCGATTTTTAACAAAACAGGTTTCCTCAAATGTACCTAACCTAACTATCAGAGGACGTGTTGCTCAACAAGGATTTGTTGTGACTCTCAATTTTAAGGAGACATATGCCGCGAAGCTCCCTCGGCGTGAAGAGGTGAAGTTACGAGACTTCTCAGACAGTTGAAGTGTCCAATGGAGTTAAGAGATTTGCTCTCAAGCTATTTTCAAGCTGATTTGTGAAAAAAATATGAAATTGACTAAATTTGCACATAGGAGGTTTCCGCCCGACAGCGACAATATTCACATACTTTGTCGGTGTTAGAATTAAAGGGTAAAATGTAAATTGGTTACTGAAAATGTATGAATCGGAGATAAAAACAGCCTTTTTAGTCCGCCGAAAAGTAAATTCAGGAAAAATTCATAGTACAGCATATGCAAAACGCACAATATGCGAATATGCAGTCCTAGAGAGTCACGCGAAAAGCTCACATGCTGCATTTGTCCAAACAGTGACACTGACACTGCAAATAAGAGCGTTAACCAAGGGTTTATGATATGGTCATAAATGATATATAATCATTGTTAAACCTGGGTAAATTCTAAGCGGTGTGGAATGTGAAGCATCCCAGGGCAAATTTTAAATAGTTCACATGTGAAAAGCCCTTACATGTTTCCCCCTTGACTTATTTTCTGTTTATTTGCATAACTGTACATTAAATGTCGTCCGATTTTCCACCCAAAACCTATAATGCTTAAAAACAGATACATATGTCATGTATTCATTAAAGTTATGTAACATCCAGTGTCCCTGTGGGAAAAGAAGAGATCACCCCTTTAGAGTCGATGACTAGTTACACTCCCATTAGCAGCAATAACTGCAACAGTTCCTGTAGTTATTTATGTAGTTTATTTTGCAACCCACTCTTGCTTGCAGAACTGTTTCATCCTAGTGACATTTGAAAAATACTTTCTTCACACCTGAAGATCACATAATTGAAACCTTGGAACACCAAAGAAATAAAAGGGGCACAATTTCTGTCCATTTCACCACCAGAATCTCTCTATATTTACTGCTGCAATCCACAACAAAATCACTTCATACAGCGTTAACAAATGTCCACAAACTTCAAAAATTCCGAAGGGAGCAATAACTTTTGTATTATGCATGTATGTATTTATTTATTTATTTATTTTGAAATAAATTCCGCCGTCTTGCCAGTATGTTATCCTTGGCTGTATATTATTTAATATATTTTGTATTGCTTATTTATTATCAGAAGACTTTTCCTAACCCTAATATTTGTAAAGACACAGACTGGCTACAATTTGTTAAATGATAAATGTCTGCTTCAGGTGGCAAATGCACTTGTTTAACAACAAGACTGCTCTCTTTTTACGATGGCTAATCTTGGCAGCACTTTGCCTGTTGTTGCCAGCTGGACTTAGAGAGCGAGTACATTCATCATTTCCCATGTTTCCAGCTGAGGCAGACGCTCATATGGAGTAGGGAAAATGTGACATTTACTAAAAGCATGTTTGTAATTACATACATTAACAACAGCCTGTAGATTTTACTGAGACAGCTTTATCACATTATTCAAAGGCTATTTAATGTATATTTGCATTGATCTTAGGATTTAGGAGCCTTGATACAGTATGTTGTACTGTCCCTATCTCTGCTGTGAGTTCCTTTTTAGTTTAGCAACAGGAACATAAAATGAGAAGTGCTAAAGATTATTTTTTCCAGACCTCAAGAATGTGATCATTTACTGTAGAGGTATACTGTATAATCTTAGAGAACGAGTAAACCACAGGGCATCTTACATGCTGAGAGAACCGCTGTAGTGACCGATATAAACACAAACAGTTACGAATTACATTTTATACAATTTTCTTATAATTTATTTATTTTATTTTATTGCATTTAATTCATTTAAATTTAATTTTATTTTATTGTATATTTTATTTTATTATGATTATTATGATTATAATTTTTTTTACAAATATGAAGTCAGTTTATTACCATTAGATGAACTGTCACAAAATCATCTTGTAAATCGATGGAGAAACTGTGTCTGTCAAACATGTTCTGCTGGAATCAGTATGAAATTAGATGTATGAGAAATGGAGGATGTTCATATTTTCAGGCTAGTTCATGTAAAGTACATTTATTTCGAAAGATAAAACAATCATGAATCACAAAACTACACACACACACACACACACACATTAGTTAAGTATAATGCATTATAACTGAGGTTACAATTATTCATGAGATCATACAATTAGCTCATGCATTACAAGTCATAACTAATGCCTGACTATTTTTATAATGCATTATATATAAAGGCTTTAAGTAGTGTTATTAGCTATTGTTTTGGCAAACTGAAAACTGCATTTGAATGCATAACAGAGTATATGAAACTCGTGTGACAAGCCAGTCCTGACCCGACACACTTGTTTTTGACCCTGTCGATCTTTCAGGCACAAATCTAGCATCGTTATTTTTGTCGACCCTCATTTGAATGTCAGCGTGGTTGTACTGTGTTCATTTGTTACCCAAATAGCCATTGCAAATATGATACAGGGATTTTAGCTTGAATAGATTTTGAAGACAACCTTCGGGATTTGAAACCAACACAGCTAAACCACACCTGTGTAGAAATCACAGAAAGTCAGTTTTATATGTGCGTTTTATTATTCTCCTTTTGGCCAAATTCTTTTGATGTTCTGGTTGATATCATTTATGTGCACAGAGCACTAGAGGAGACATAATTATTTCAGGCAGACCTACTTTTCCTCTAAATTTATAAAATATCGGTTGTACACTTGTGTTTGATTAAGACATAAAACCGATCAAATTTTTTTGCACTCAGGGAGGTTCCACGGAGCCGCCTGCACACACTCCCTCACCACCAGCACAAATTCAGCCGGTTTCTTCAGAATCACAGCCGCTTTGGCTGCCGTTGGAAATACGGCGCTTTTTGTATTCATAGTTTGCAAACAGAGCAAAATGAATTCTTTCAATGTGAGTAATGTGCTATGTAAATTAACAATATTCCAGTGTTCACTAAAAGAACTTTCTCTGTAGGTATTCTGTCATTGGGAAAAAAACTGTTTATACTGTTATTTACTGTAAGAGTGCGTTTTTTTTCCCCTTCGTTTTCGGTTTGATGAATAGGACCTTTACGATTTAATTTCTTTATTTTTAACTCGACCTATTTCTTTTTCCTTTGCGCTCTCTCCATAACAGCGCCAGCTTATTTTAAGATGCCTTCATTCGTATTCTCATGCAAATCAGCATGCAAGCCGGTTCAAAAAGTCTCGATCGTCTTGAGATATTAGCAGTTTACTCTCTGTAAGGACCAAAAATGGGACTAGATGAACGAGAATGAGCAGAGCTTGTGTTTTATGCATCTGTAATCTTTTAACCGAGTTTCCGGAACGCTGCCTCTGACTTTGTGCTTTTGACTTTTTTCTTTCCACAGGTGATCCGGAATCAGGTAAGAATCCTTTTCGCATACCTCTCAATTTTCATAATACATTCTCAACCCTCATCCCTCGAGAGAACGCATGGTTGCCGAAAGCTTTTTGATATGCACGTTGCCTCTGCACAGTCGCAAAGGGCCTAGACGCGGCGTTCAGCGCGTATCCGTTCAAGATACCAGCGAGTTTAACAAGCCATTTTGATTTGAGCCATGGATCGCCATTAACATTTGGACTCACTTTTGTCTTTTTTTTTTTTTTTTTTTATGCAGCTGGTTTTTACGGACAACGGGGACCGCTTGGTCGCTCGCACGAATTGAATCGCAATGTCCCGGGCACGGGTTGCCTTTATCTGTCTATTACATCAGAACAGACAGCTAGAGTGGTCAGGGAGCTTTGAAGTGGCGTGAAAGCTTTTATAAATTTGAACGCTCTTTAGACAACGGCACGGAAAAATAAAAAAGAGACGCGTTTGAGGTGATTGACACACATGTCGGCTTTTCACATCTGTGCCCATCCACGCTGCAATAACCACATTTACCATCCCAGGCAAATATTCTAGTGAATTTCGTCACGCTGTATTTCGGGAGCTCAGATATATTCCTACACACGGCTTCCGTTTAATTAGAGAACTGTATCGCACATCTGAACTCACCGTATCCTCCCCGCCAGGTGACTCAAGATGAAAGACGAGCTGCTTTATAAAATAACATTTTCAGTGATTTGACAGACATTTCCAAGGGATGCATTAGCCATTAGCCACAGCAGTTAAGCGCACACACACTACTCTAGGCCATCGGCGCCAGCTACAGTATGTTATTAAACCTTGTAGTTCAGCACTCTGATCAGCCGCGTTTGAATTTTTGAATAGCGCGTTTTAATACAAGTTCCCTAATGTTTTTAAAAAATGCTCATTAATCATAAAAAGAATGGCAATAATGAAGTAATTATGATAATTAAAGTTTTCAAATGTTACAAAAGATGTCAACTGATTACAGTTCTTTTTTCCGTTTGTCAGATAATCTTGAGAAAAGTAGGCCTGCAAAAAGACAGCCTAGACTCAGCAGTCATGCACTGAAGATAGATGATTTCAACATTTCAATATGTTTAATTAGGAATGACAGAAATGTTTCTTAAACCAAAAATGAAAAACTGGAACAGATTTTTTTTTTAAATTGTAAAAACACTTCACAATTTAAATTCATGTATTATATATTTCCTATTCATATAATATGAATAGCAATAGTTGCAAATTATGTTGAGATTTTCCACAGAAATGTCAAAGGAGAACAATTTTGTACTGAGATTTTAAAGTTGGGTAATACTTTAATAGGGAACACACTCACTATTAACTAGGATTTTTTTTTTGCTGCTTATTAATAGTTAGTGAGGTAGCTGTAGGATTAGGGATTATTAGGATTAGAATAAATTCATGTTTGTGCATAAATATGTGTAAAAGCCACTAGTTAAGAGATCCTAAAATATTACTGTAACTAATCACAGACAGGTCAGTTTGCTCCATTGGTAATATTACTTATTTTAGCTGCATTTAAAAAAGTGAACCGTTAGTTAGTTAATTAAATGTATTTAAATGTAGCTAACAACTAAAATAAATTGATTGTACCCACATACCTCAAAAAATGTAGTAAATTCAATTAATCTTCATTCTAAAAAAAAGATTCTTATCAAGTATTTCCTCTTAATTGTTAAAGTGCTCATTTAAAATCATCAGTTATGAATTGCAACAAAGTCCTGTTATGTGACCATTTTATCCTAAAAATGATAAATAAAAACTCCCAGCACAGGTTTATTACTGATCAAAATAAGGTATTTTATATATTGAAAGTAATTCTTTAAAATCGTGTAAACAGTGTTTTAATATTTGTGTGTGTATATGTGTGTATATATATATATATATATATATATATATATATATATATATATATATATATTTTTTTTTTTTTTTTTATATATATATATATATTTTTTTTTATATAATTTCCACTGTGTGCTTGAGTTAATTAGGCTAATTATCTCATTCAAGGCTTTCGTCTCATGCGCAAGAGTGACTTGATGGATTATCGTGGCAGTCTTGGATGTTTGCTTCTTTTTCCCTCTAAGAAAAGAATGGCTTTTTTTTTTGTCCTTTGTGTGGTTTGGTTGAAATGTTCTTGTTTCCAGTTCTGTAAAGCTGGTTAGCAAACAGGGTGACGTTTGCCTAGACATCTTTAATAATAAACTCTGTAACTAATTTTATAGTTTAGCTTTTTTTGCAGTAAAGATGAAACCTCTTTAAAAAGGCAACGCTCTGTTATGTTCTGTTTGTTGTGGGTGATTTTATAACTAAGGCCACCGGTCCTCCATTCCCATGTTTTGCCACAGACTATCTAAGATGCATAAACACAAAAAGGCTGACGTTTAAGACGTTTCTGGCAACGCTCTTAAAGAAAGCCCTTGCCTCAGGGATTTTTTCCACCTTAGGGAGACCCTAAAGTCAAACCACTTTAGGGTTTTCTTACAACCGGGCCGTGATTCTTATTTGTAACAGTAATATTCAATCAATTTTACCTCTTTGTCAGCACAACATACTGAAAACCATGCTTGTCTGAGTTAGCAACCGTAGCCAAGAGGGGCGGAGCTTAGAGACAGGTCATTTCTGAAACACAGTTCTCAGCTTGTTTTAATGCACAGCCTGTGTAAGAAATGCTTATAACTTGCAGAAATTAGCACTTATAACACACAGGTAAATTAGCAGGTGTTTTCTGTACTAGAATTTAGGGTCATTGGGTGTCAACACAACTAAAGGTCCTCTTCTCAAATTTTTGTTTTTTTGCTATTTTATTTTATTTATTTTTTTATGAAAGCCAAAATATAAAATGTCACGGATGTATATATTTACTGTGTAATCGACTATTTTGTAGAGGGTGGGCAAAATGTCAAATTTTAACTAAGATACAGAGATTCAAGATTCAAATTAAATTAAAACATTTTTTTTAAACATGTTCAGTGGTCAAAAACCAAATGTGGGTCACTTTGAATATGATACTTGTTTTCTTTTCAAGAGGGCTATCTGAAGAAACAAACTAGAGATGTATCTAATTTCCTTCTGTGAAGTTGGTAATATTCCTTCTGAAAATAGGTCATCTTCAACAATCTGGACTTGGAGCCTCATTGAGGTCCCCATATCTCTGAATGATATAGGGCCAAAACAATTGATAGTAAAATATAATTCTATGAAGAAATAGAATCTTTTTAATATTGTAATAATATCCATTTTCACCTTCATTGTTGTTTTCGGCATTATGCCATAAATGCTCTAAATTGGCCTTAACTCGTATTGAACTTGTATTGAACGCAGAGCAGCATTAAATAATTTAAATTCAGTTATTATAGTAATTGGTCAAACTTTATATTAGCTGGCCTTAACTACTATGTACCAAATAATAAGTACAATGTACTTCATATAGTATTGCAAAACACTTTTGCTGCCATTGGAGTGGGATACAGGTAAGGTTAGGGTTTGGTGGTATGGGTAGGTTTAAGGGTGGGTTAAGGTGTAAGGGATGGGTCAGTAGTGTAATTATAAATGCAACGTACAAAAATGTGTTACAGACATAATTACATATAGCTATTTATAAAAATATAAGTACAATGTAATAATTTTATGACCTTGTAATTATATTATAAACTATAATAATAAAAAAAAGATTATAGTTAGAGGCATACAAACTTTGGAAGAAGATTATTTACCTATATTTATAGCACTCAGCCAGATATTTTCAATGCGGTTGTTTAGATATTTCTCGTTTCAATATTATTTGTTTTTCAGACATTCCTGTTCACAAGAAAAGAAGTATCATATTTATGTAAAGTGACCCACATTTGGTTTTTGACCACTGAAAAATTCAATGATTAACTCCTGGAGCTATATTTAAATTCCAGTATCTCTAGAACCGAACAGGGCTTTAAAAATGAAGATGCCCAAAGGAAAGTTTGTTAAGACCCAAGATTTAAAAGGCAATTCAGATATCTTTAATGCTTCTTGAGTTACAGGCATGCAAACATTGGAGAGTAACTTGAAAAGTGCTTTTTGTCCCATTTTTGAATGATCACCACTGACACGTAATGCAACAAAGACGTCTCTCTATTGTGGCACGCACTGTCGAATGTACCTAAAAGAAAGACGCATTACTATTCGATAATAAATTTGTTGTTCTGTGTTAAATAACAAGCGGTCTATCACCTGAATTCATGTTTTATGGCGAGCACTTGTGCACAATGCACAGATGATCAAGCACTTTGTTTGGGTAAAAGCACAAAAAAACACACACAAACTTGTCTTTGCTCTTTATATGCAATGACTTTAATGAACACCGCTTTGGTTTTATTAAGAACAAATGTATATACGAGGATGGATTAGAACCTGCAGCTTCAGAAATGCTTGACAGATGTTCTACCACTAACGTTCTCTGCATGTATTGTATTGTATTATTAATATTTCTATATATATAATGATATAGCAACTTTGTTGTCAGGGCCCCGCGGTCACTGAACAAAATATCACTTAACATACTTTTACACATAAACATCCTAAACATACTTCCATGACATTTTATATTTAGCATTTTATCACTATACATGTTTATCTTTCTTTATAAAATATTATCAATCGAAAATAAGAGCCTGGGAAATTTCTGATAGTTGGTTGACTTGAACGTTTCTTGTCATATTTTCTGTTTTTACACTTTATCGTCTCACAGGTCTAAATCTTCGAGGATTCTTCTTTGGCTCAGATGGTGGCTTTAGTATGTTTCTTCATCACTCTTCTCCGGATGAGAGAGAGACAGAGGTGGGGGCCCCGGCTGTAATATGTTATGGGGGAAGGGGGTCTTATCGTTTTTCAGTTGGAGTGGAATAATGAAAAGAGAACTTTGTTTTTAATTAAAGCGGGACCTTTGGGCATGATTAAGGGGCTAGTGATTAATCACCTCTCTGGTCCACTGAAGAGGCTGTGCAGGTCGGCCCGAAGCCGGTGAACAGGAATGATTTACCCATGAACCCTCCAGAGATAGGCCCGTGTTTAGACCGAGGCTCCGCGGGACCCTTCGATGCCATTTTACATACAGATATGAACCGGTGTGATATTTTTGGAGTGGATTTCCGCAAATGAAAGGTCAGCAGTGTAATATGAGTGTGTGTCGGATGCAGATGCACGCAGGAACGCTTGTAGGAGTGGTAATATATCATAGTGAGTTTAGTGGCAAAGCAGAACAGCTGACTCGATTTTAACACCCAATGTCATGTTCAAGAGTAATGTCTGCATTTGAAATTATAAGCTTGACCTGTCTAGTGCCGATTTTTAATAATATATCATAATGGTCTAGATTTAGTATAAACAGAATAAATATGATTGCTACAGATTAATTTCTTTTTGCCACACCCCCATCCCCGTCCCCCTTTAAAAAGTAAGATTACATTGAGGTGAGATAAAGCCAGTTTCCAAACATTGAAATATTCCACAAGATATAAAAGTATTAAAAAATTTTGTGTGTGTGTGAAATGCTCACCTGCTAAGCTTTTCTGTGTAAAAGTAAATGCAGTTTAACTATTATTTAAAAAATAAATAAATAAAATTTCTTAACAAAAAAAAATAAAATGTATGTAAGTGCTTTCATAAAACGATAAACCTCAATTTTTTTCTTTACATCAAAAACGGGCCATTTTCACCTTTATTTTTTATTAATAACTTTTTTTTTTTTTAGAAAATGAGGAAATTTCGCATTATGTCATAAATTTTTTAAATTGACTTTAACTTATATTGAACCCTTGAATATCCATTTCGGGCCAACTAAAATGCGTTCACACACACACACAGTCTCAAAGCAGAAAGATTTACTATCTCACTAATGACCCAGGCCCCAAACTAAGCTAATTCGTAATCCTGAATGTATAATGGCTTTGCAATGAGCTTAAATGAGCATATCATGTCCTTGACGTGGCCTTGGCATTCAGCAGAACAGGAAAAAGAGGAATAGAAGGAATCATGATTTTCATAAGTGCTTATTTCGCAGGCAGCTGCATTTCTCTTTCATCTCGCTCTCATTTTGTCTCACTTCCTCCCTCTCTCTCTCTCTATCTCCTGTCCTTCTCCTATTCGCGCATTTGTCAACAACCGGCAAAAAACGGCGGCACAAACATCCACGCTTATTTACCATAATCTGATTGTTAACTGGCGGGTATTTGAAGTATGCAGCTGCCCCCCTCTGACAGCGAGATCGTATCACAGTAGTAAATATCACAAAGACACAATCCCTTTACCACTCCACACTTACTCACCTGAGACTGTAGGCTTCTTGATTGTAAAGTCATGCGCTGCATACTAAACGCAGACTACCAAATGAATTCGAGATCCCTTCACCACGGAGGTTCAGGACCCGCAGTTGTTGTTGCTGTGGCGAGTAAACCCGTCTGCATTTTTAAGGTGAATTAATGCAAGTAAATCTCCGTGCTCCTTTCCCCTCCGAATCTCATCCGTGTAGAAATCCATGCCAAAGTTGCTGGCAAGGTCAGGGCTCAGAGCTAGTCCAAGACCTAATCTACAAAGCATACCCATTTCGGATGAGCCACACCGTTTCTCCATCCAAGGGATCCGGAGGAAAAAGATTCCCCTTTTTTTTCCCCCCACATGACCTTGGAGGACTTTTATTTTCGCTTCTCCTCCCCTGTATTGTTATATTGTTAACCCTCTGATTGCTGATAAAGCTTTTTTTTTTATTCGCCGGAGCACCAGATGGTGGTAGTGACACCGTTATTGGTCGACATTGTTTGGGGGCACCCTGTGGTTTTTCTCTGAGAGATCACCTCCTGAAGAGGACATTAATCAATGCAGCCGTAACCAACCGTTCTGATCTTTGAAAAGGTCACCTGATTGGCTGCGTGCTTGGTGACAATCAGTGTCAGATCTGCTAAGAGCTCATTTATTCAGAGATAAGCCGGCCAATTGCATGGAAACGGTCAGGAAAGCTTCAGGTCGCACTTCACAACGAAATCAACCAAACAAAACCAAATCTATATTTTGGATTGTTTCGCATGGGACACTGTTATATGACATTGAAGCGTGACATTTTTTTTTTTTTTTGATTGATTGATAATGATTTTTACTTTGGCCAGGAATTTTGAACGTTTTTATGCTGCGGTAGCATATATGAAGAGGTCAATCTGGGTCAGTTGTAAATGCCCGTGGCGGTGCAGGTGTAACATCGCTCTCTCGAATAGCTGTCTGCTGTCGTGACCAATGTGCATCAGAGGGTTAAAATCATCCCAGCATACGCGGAGGGGAAGAGCAACATTTTCATAATGTTGTGAAATTTCTTTCTTCAGCTTTTTAATGAATAAGTGGATACCTACCGCGAGACTGTGAGGGAGTCATGATTCACTTCAGACGGGTTCATTGTGTTCGTTATGTTGCCTATTGATTACTGTTAGTGTGGGCAGAGAGCACACTCAACACATGCCGGCCTCAATCAGGAACAATATAGATAAATGCTTATTTCCTCTTTAATTTCACATTACCGAAAGCCTCATAGCTTCTCTCCGTATTATTATTTGTTTTCTTAGGTTGTGTGTTTTGGTCCCAATTGTTATTTTTTCTTGTGGCAACAATTTTTTTTCACTCGTTGATATGAATAGTAGAGAGAGCTCAATCTTTTGAAGCACATGAGCCTTCCCCAGAGCCATGGTTCCAGCATTATACCATTTTGTTTGCTTTTTGTAATCTGTCACTCACAGTATTGGACTGCAAAATATGGCATGATTAAGAACGTTTAGTTAGAGGTTTATGCGAATACATTTAAGGGTGAGTTGCATAAAAATGATTAAGTTTAATTACGTAATTTATGATTTAAATTGTAAATCAATTTTTTTTTTTACCATATCCCCCAGCCCTATTATCTATCTTTCTGTCTTGTGTGTATCTATAAACTGATTATACATAAAATAGAGCGCAGTCAGTTCGGACGTAGCACAGTGCTCATTCAATAAATACACAGATGGGTTTTGCATCTAGGTTTGAATGTGGTTAATGTTTTAGCGCATCTGATCTATTCTGGAAGCTAGAAGAACCTTCATAAAGTCTGTTTCTGATTGTTTGGTCCCTGGCGCAAGGTCAGATGCTAACTGTGGCGTGGCTCACGGCCCACACCGAGGCAGAATGTGCCACGAGCATGACACATTTTGATATTTGGAAATGGTTTTTTTGATAGTATGACGATACTGTCTCTGGCCGAGGTTTTCTTACACTAGCTCAGCACCTCGTTGACACAGCAGCCAAGATTGTAAACATTCAGTGACATTGTCTCAAAATCTGATTGAAAGGGCACAAACACAAAGAAAGGCTGTTGTCACTGATATGACCGATACCAATACGGTTGCGCAGTGACAGCTGACGTCTGGACAACCGACTATTGAAAAACATTAAATGCACACGAGTTTATCGAAAAACATCTTTCCTATCAGCCGCAATAGATGCAAAATACGAACGGTGAAAACATTCAAGCTTTACTATTTCAAAATCACTATTTCAAAATATTTGGAATAGATATTTCACAGGCAAAGATAGTTGTCTTTTTCACTGACAGAGGAGCGAACGCGCGGTTTCACAAGACTGAACTACAGTTCTCACATGCTCATCACCATTCTTTCACGTGCGTTCCCGTACACTGTGATGGACAGAACACCCAAAGTTGTCCACCTTCTGAAAGACGTGAAAAAAAGCTAGTCACCGACTTCAAACATTCCTCCAAGTAAAGCTGTATAAGTCTCTAAAGCAGTTAATGGAAACGAGATGGAACTCTAATGTCGAAATGCTAGATTCTGTGTTTCAATAGTATGACAGTACTGCAAAAATAAACAGTATGATAAAGTAGGGTGACAATTTTCAAGCCATTCAAATAAGCAAACAGTGTTTTGGGGTTGACAATACAACCTTGAGTGTGTCTGTAGTTCTGCCGTGGTCCGTAAAATTAAGAAACCACTGCTAAGCGGCCATCACTGACTGCATTCTCACTACATTTGCATCCGAATTTGATTTTTCAACTTAGCCAATCTGATCTCGTAAAAACATCCTCTGTGCACTTTTTGTGCAGGGTAATTTTTTTACATGCCTTTCTGCACATTTCACCGCAATTTCAAAGAGAAATTTCCACTGAGTGGCGCTAAAACAGGTTCAGTAGAAGATCCTTGGCACATTTTTATTTTTATATATGGTATAAATTGCTCCATTTCAGTCCAAGGATTGAAATATTAGTGGACTGTTGCTAAAAGTCAATGCTCTATCATGTTGGAAATATGCCCTACACCAAATCCAACCCTAAATCTACACGATAGTGTTATAAAATACAAAACTGATATAAAAATGCATTTGTTGATGCAGCTGTGCCATTTCAACTTCCTTTTACACAGATCTGAACTGTTTTGTTAAATTGTAGTTACACAGGAGCTTCTCACCTCTCAAGTACGAATAAACCTACCGTCTGTGAAAACCCATAGATATGAAGCTGGATATATGTGATGCTATCGTTTTAAAAGCATCAATTTTCAGATATCCCAGCATATTAATACCGTTTTGAAGTCATACAATGATATATGAAGTAATTGTGCAAAAATTCAGTTTTATTAATTGAAACTCTGTAAATCTGTATGAATAAAAGGAATAAAAGATGTAAGCTATTTTTATTTATCGAGAAATAAAGGATGATTTATGTTCAATGTTTGGAAACGGCTAAAGGCAAAAAGGCTAACAGATTCTTAAGCAGTAGGCTCTTA